>NC_092423.1:116879399-117201899 GCF_036169615.1 Heliangelus exortis
TCACTTAGAGTACAATTTGAACAAAATGGGAAACACAGGATATGTCAACTCTAAGTGAAGAGACAATGCAATAGTAAAGGGAGAAAGAGAAAAACAAGTTGTTAGAATCAACCACAATATAAATTGTCTAAAATATCTTGTGAAGACTTTTATTTAAACATTTTCCAGGAACAGGTTTTTTTCATTGTTTTTCTTCTTAAAAATAACTTGTAGATTAGAAAGCTTCACTTGTGACATGGAAAATGGAAGCAGGTTTGAATAAATATATAAAGCTAAGTGGAATATTTAGATTTCCCCAGGTAGCACTGCTGGTAAATGGCTAAATAAATAGTAGTCAGCAGTAATGTTTTTCTAGATTTAGTTTTTTCCAAGTGCTGTTTTATTCAAGATGGGAGTCATGAGAGTCTCATGAGAGATGGCTATGATCTGGGCAAGTTCTTCATCCACCCCTTCAGTAAATCAGAGAGAGACATAAGACTAAAACTCAGATTACTGGTCCTGCTTCCTAAGTGAACCCTACAGGAATAGTTTATCTAAAATAAAATTCGTAGTCAATTAGATTTGCATATCTCATTGATCCCTTCGTTCTTGCCTTTAGCATCTGAGTGAATCTTACCATTTTGTAATTATTGATTTCTAATGTGAAACAAATGTATTTTCTTGTTACTGTAATATGATGTTGAATTCTAATTAGATTTTTAAAATATATCTCCTAGTAATAAAATATGAGAATTTTCAAAGCATGGAACACTTACTGGATAACAGTTTATTAGTTTCAGTTCTTTGACACCTGAGCAACATATGGCTATATTGATAGTGTAGTTTGAAGGTAGAGGGTAATGATCAAATCCTTTTTAAAGATTGTGTGCCCAAATAATAAATATAGAAGCTTGTGTTAAGGGTTTAAGCTTGTGTTTATCTGAAGAACAGATAGAGGTGTCCACACTGCCTAACTTTAGGCACTGCATTTAAGTGTGTTTTTTTTTCTCTAGCCTTTGCAATGCTCTGGGTGGAATAGCTCAAAGGAAGATGCAGGTCTTTCATGTTAGCCCAAGATCTCCATTTACCTGCTGATAAGCTAATTCCCATCCATAACTGAGGAACCAAGAGAAAGTTGCTGCTTAGCTATTTTCCTAAATTACACAAGGAAAGCTATTTTCCCCACCATAGTCTAGCAGCATGATGGATAAGCTGAGTCAAATGTCATGCTTTCTGCCATGTCTCTTTTTTTATGTGGTGTAACTTGTCAGCTTACTCTCTGGAAAATGTATATAAATAGCTTTTGAAGCTGTGATATATTCCAAGGCTGCTTTAGAGAGAGGGATGTAGTTTAAAGTTCTTGGAGTTCATGTGCTTAAGTTGTCAGAGTAATTTGTAATTACAAGAAACATTATTTAAAAAGATAATACGAAAATGGTAACTTCTTTTCTTTTGAAATGAACCTTCTAGGTATAGTATGGTAACACTTCAAGATGAGCTGAAATTAACAACTTTCATCAGGATTTTTATGGTAACTGAAGGGGTACCAGTTTTGGTGAAAGTATTGGATGATATGTTTTGCTTACATACAGAAATCTGCACCTGGATCTTTAAGGAAATAGAATTAGGAGTGGTTTCTGCATACATGCTTGTCAGCTGAGACTTGTCAGTCATTTTTGTCTTTGAACTCTTTATCTTTCAATTTCATAGCATTTTTGGGTGGGAGAGAGGTTTGCTGTGAAGAAACATTCTTGGCAAAAGAAAACCAACAAAATAAATATTAGAATTAGTGAATTCCTAATTACTATTATTTCACCTATAGCTTCTATATTTGTTGTTTTGCTTGTATTTTTTGTTGCCATAGTTGGCATGCCCAGGAAAAATTGGAGTCTGCTCAAAAATCTCTGTATTTTTGAGAATCTATGGTGAACGTGCCTTTTATAAGAATAAAATACTATAAACAGTTATTTCCCCTTTCCTTTAGCGGACTTGAATATGATGCACAAGCAAAATGAAGATGCATATCATAATCCAAAGGCAAGACTATATGAAGATAAAAGGGCTATTGTATCTGTTGACCTAAGTTTGGCTTCCCCAAGACCCGAGAACACAGAAGCATCTACAAATAAAATAGCAGGTTTTTAAGAATACTGTATTACAGCTCTTACTATTTATAGGTCTTAGTCATCAAAAATCTCTAATTACTCCTTTCTAGTAGTCCTGCAGTAGTGTTAGTATGCTCTACCTGCAAAGTCAGTATCATGCTTCTTTCCCAAACTTCTTTGTTGCTGTCACTGTGTGCACTGAAAATGGACTTTCCTGTGTGCCTTGTCAGTAATGGTAACTAGAAGCTGGTTTAGCACTGAGCAGTTGGTGTGAGTATATTAATTTTCCAGGTTCATTGTTATCTAATCAAATCTTCATAGGTGACTTTTACTTTCAAGTGACACAGTAGAATACAACTGTGTAGTAGGAGAGAAGATGGAATAGAAAGGAGGAAGAGTCTGCAGATATATGGTGTTGCAGATTAAGCTGAAATGGGTATAGTAAATAGGTTAATAAGTTCTTAAAAGTTACAGGTAAATGTGGTACATACGCAGCCCTGTGCACTGCCTCCAAGTTCTAGGCATTTTATTTTACTTAACTATTAAAAAATGAAGGCATCTTTCTCCTATGTTTTGTGAAGCATATAAATAATAGAGCTATGGTACTCTAAATATGTCCCTAGACTGTGGTAAGAAAAGGCCAGAATCAGTGGTGTTCTCCTCAGGTCCCCTTAGATGCTGCTTTTCTTTCTCCTGTCTGAACTGTTGCACTTCTGTATAAAGAATTAGATGGTATTTGGGGCATGGATCCACTTGCTAAGATTGCAATTCAGTGTCCCGACCACTGGTTCTAGAATTAATGTTTTTTGTTCCTTCTGTCCTCCCTCTTGTTTTTTGTCCTTAACACAGTGGATATTTAGCCATTTAGTGGGAAGTGAAGCAGACATGGCCAGTAAAGTAATCATGCAGAACAGCAAAGAGCCCCCTGGTTGGATCACTTGGGGATCAGGAGGTGGTGCACATCAGTGATGGGAACTTCATAGTCTTACTCTTTCCATTTGATTAGTCAGGCAGTAAAGTGGCTTTGAGTAGGTTTTAGTGAGTGGGTTTGTGGTGTGTTGTTGTTTTGGTTTTTTGTGAGGTTTTTTGGTACACCACTCCATTAAAAGAGGAACTTGCAGCATAGTATCAGTACACAGTAAATTAGTTCCTTGATACCTTCTGTAGTAACTTGTCTTTCTTACGTATGTGACTTTCAAATGGTATCTAAACTTTATTCTGTTTTTTTGTGTGGAATATATCCCTGTTAAGGAAATCTATCCTGAAAGAGCCACATGTAAATTTAGTTGTGTTTTGGAAGGATTCAAGAAGTGATTCTACCTAAGGAAAAATAATACTAATCTCAAAGTTTGCTACTTGGTGATGCAAGCACATGCTTCTAGGTCGTAGCAGTAAGCATATGCATTCCTATGGGGATATATCTGTGTGTCATTTCTGCATTCATCTGACTTAGGTTTTCTATCACATTATAGGGAAATGTATAGGAGGAACATGAAAACAGCTACAGCTGTGTTCATCTCAGCTCAGTGCAGCTCTTGCACCTTCTTGAGGCACTGTCCTTTGGCACAGATCTGATTTGAATGAAGAATGTGCTGTGTCAGCTGGAAAGTTAACGCAGTTTATTCTTCCTTTATTTACTTTCTTTCTCCTCTTCTTCCTGTAGGAATCCTGTTCTACAAAACCTTTTACTATATGGAATCTGAGTTAATCCTCCTATCTAGGGCTTTTGACACTATGGTTATGACACATTCATAACTCAGGGCTAAGGGACATCTGAAACTTCAAACTTCATAGCATGGAAGGCACCTTGTACTGACAGAATTCAATTTTCTGACTCCTTGGAATTCTGTTTGTCATCTTTGCGCTATGTTTTTTTGCATAATCTGTTGCTATTTTACATAAATATTTGTCGTGTTAGGATGTTCCATTTTCAAAAAGTGAATAAAACCTAAGGAACAGAACTATGCATGCCAAGTCAGAGTAATTGCAAGCAAATGAGATTTAAAATCTTTGCTATTCTAATTAACTTAGAGGTAACATTTAGATACTAAACTTTAGATTGGACAGTAAATATATGACTTACAGGTGCTGTTCTATAAAAAAATAACTCACATGGACATTGAGTCAGACAGCTGAAACCTGATTGTATTCTAGGCAGATGAACTGCTATAATCCCAGCTATTATTTTCAGCTGTAGCCTTGAATTATGGCTGTCATAAACCACCTTTTGAAACAAGGGGCTCAGATTCCTGCTTCTTCACTCTCCACTACTGTCTTAAATTTTCTTTGATTTTTATCTTTAACTTCCCTCTTAGGTTTTTCATTTGCACAGACCTCTCCTTTTGCTCGGGGTAATGTGTTTGGTGATCCACCCTCTCCACAGCATCTCAAGCGACAGGAGTCGTATAAGAACTTTCTTCGTCTCCAGGTGAACGCACACACCAGTTACCATTCACTTAAATAAATTTTAAAAAAGAGTGATTTCAGTCAAAGTAAACCATCAGATACTGTTGACCAGTCATAGTCAGTTCTGTACACAAGAAGTGTGCTAGGATCTGTATGTTATTGAGTCTTTCAGGTTTTTCCTTACATAAGAAATGCTGATAAAATTGATGTTATTAATAGCCAGCTTCATTACACTACATTGTCTTTTTTTTTTTTTTTTTTCTAAGTACAGCTCTCAAAACTGTCCATACAGTATGATTTTGCATACATAAATATGTAAACAAAGATGTTTGCCTGTGGAAGTCTATGTGCTACAAATGTATGTTCATCAGAATGAAGAAATGGTGGTTGGTGTGACAATAATAGTGTAGTTATTTATTGATGGGTATATAAAACATGATTGTTCTCCTAGCTGCTGTCTTCTATCCATAATACTTTGCATATAATCTTACTCCACAAGAATTAAACATCAATTTAATTAAATATCAATATCAAGGAAAACCAAGACAATTTTAAGAGAGTACGAATGTTATAAAAAGAAAAGATTGAAGTTTTTTTTTCCATGCATGGTGCTGCCAGAAAACATAAAGAATGGTCAGATCTCTGGCTTCAGTAAGTCAGAGCTGTGTCTAAAACTTTTATAGTTGTGGAAAGAGAAAAGAGAATTGAGTATATTTTTTTGTTTTGGTTTCTGATCTTCCATTATTAAATTAGTGAAGAAAAGTGTTACTCTGGCACATTTGGAATAAAATATGTATTAGGTAATTTTCAGGTTTTATCAGTAGCATTTATGGTGTTCTTGCATCCAGTAAATAGTGGCTACAAAGAAATAGTGAAATATAATCTAATTTTAAAGGAATTCTGAAACTGAAATGTAAGAATGTCTGTAGAATTCTTTCAATTGCTCCGTAAAATCTTTGTGCTAGTAGGTACTGCAATAGTCCCCAGAAGATTGTGGTGATAAATGTTGTTCATCACATTATTGCTGATTATTGATAGTTGAATACTTGGCTTTATTTTCTAGATTGAGGAAAAGAGACGCAGGGAAGCAGAAGAGAGGGAAAAGCTTAGAATGGAAGAAGAAAAAGAAGAAAAACGATTGGCTGAAGAGAGGCTGAGAATTCAAAAAGCATATGAAGATGAACAAGAAGAGAAAAGAAAGAAAGATGAGGAGGTGTAGTATTTTGATACCTTGGCTTTTTTTCTATCCCAAACCAGCCTGTTGTAGTATTTTTTCTGTTGATGAGCAAGATAAATCCTGTGAATTAGTCTTTGTTTATAAAAGGGCCTACAGTAGGCAGAAGAGAGGTAGAAAATAGTATTAACTAACACATTCTTCTCCCTCTGTATGGATTGCTACCACTTAAGTACTGTCTCTCCTAAGAAAAATTGTATCTTTTGTAATTGACAGTGGTGCTCTCCTTTTTAAGAGAAATTGTGAGGCAAATAAAATCTTTGCCAAATTAATGAGTTTAACAGGAAAACAAACGTTTTTTGTTAGCCTCTTAAATCTAGCTCATGTGGAATTATTTGTATTCTGAATGTAGCTATACAGGAAGACTTTGTAAAGCCTTTTTCTGAGTTTGCCAGGATGTATCTATGAGATAAGAATACTACATGCTTTGCAAGAATGTCAAGCAAATCTAATGAATATTTTCATGGAGGTAAACTTGTGATTTAATTTAAATGCAAAAGCTTTATTTGTCTGGTTTGGAAAATTGAATGAATTTGCATAATTCAGAATCTCATGAATAATTGTAGAAAAAGGACACAAGGCCACCAGAGATGGAAAAATCTTTCAGTACCCTGCAGAATTATGAAAGATCAGTAGAGGATGTAGGCTTTCAGGATTTCTAAGACAGACCAGTTAGTTTATATTCTAAATTCTCTTATATAGTATGAGCAAGCAAGTTGGTTGAATCTTTTCTTCTGGAGAATAGAGTTGGTCTAATAAAGAGTAGGAAGCAGCATGGTCACTGCTTTTCACAGTCGTAAGACTAGAACTGAAACTGGCTGATATTTTTCTCTGGGGGTTGTGACAGGGTGGTGCATGTTTACAGTATGTTTTGGTTTACTCTGAATTTTTGGAAATGACTCCCCCTATTTAGCCTTAACTGGCATCAGATCTGGGAACAGAAACTGATGTTTGTTGAAGTTATCAGCAGTTCTGTTAAATGATGGCAGCAGAGCCAGGACTGCAGAAGTTTAATATTTGCATGGCATAGTTTTTAATGTGAATGTTTGAAGTCGGCCTAGTGAAATATGCTTTTAATTTCATGCCAGTCACTTTGATGGGTAACTTTAACTTCTCTAAGAAAACAAAGTGAAACTTTAATGTTGAGTCTTTTTTTATGTACTAATAATTCTTACAGCGGAGATTGAAAAATAAAGAAATAATTCGATTAGATGAGGAGAGGCAAAAAGAGGCAGAAAAAAGAAGAAAAGAAAAAGAAGAAAAGCAAGATGAGCAACTTAAACAACATTTTGAGAAAGAAAAGGTGGAAGAGGAGAAGAAAATGGTATGCTTCAGTGACTGAGATAATTGTACAAATAACTGATTTTCAGAGACATTGCAGGATTTCTCAGAGCTCTGCCTTCAGTGTTGTTCCCCTCTTAGCTTATCAGGATATGGTATTACACATATGAGTGCACACACAGAGAAAAACTGATGAAAAAATCAGACATGCCACAATAGAATCTTAGCTTGCTGATAAAGTTTGCATAAAAAATAAGAGCAAGCTATACTCTATTGTTGATTTTTATATCTGTTGTGAAGTACTGTGAACTGCTTTTGCTGAGGTCCAAATACAAATAAAAATAATTTGGAGGACTGTGAATATTTGACAATGATGATCATTGTATTTTAACTATTCTCTTTTTACCTGGATAATATAAGAAGTTCATCACATAGAATTCTGATGGGCAAAATCCAAGTAAGTTATAGAACTGTTTCTCTTTTAGAAATGTCTTAACATGATTCCTTTAAAATGGACAGGTACAATGGGAGGGTTTAGAGGAAAGAAAAGATCTGTAAATAACCATAAATTAAAAAAAACCTTA
Organism: Heliangelus exortis; assembly: GCF_036169615.1. Lineage (NCBI taxonomy): Eukaryota > Metazoa > Chordata > Aves > Apodiformes > Trochilidae > Heliangelus > Heliangelus exortis. The sequence goes on from NC_092423.1 coordinate 116,886,989, forward strand.
AATTGCTATAGGAAGAAGTAAAATTACGTGAACTAATTTTTGCAGTGTTATGTGGTTAAGAGTTGAAAGCAAATAAAAAAAGAATTCAATTAAGATAAGCAAAAACATTTTTCTGTGAAATGAAAAACATGAACAAAACTCTTCCTGTCCAAAATAACACTTCATTCAGACTCCATAGGAATGTAATTTCAATCTGACTTTCCTCCTTGCAGTTCTCAAGGCAGCCTTCTCCCATCATTCCTGCTCTTCAGAACAAATCAGTGAGAAAAGAAGAAAGGGTTCCCTCTGCTGAAAGCCTTGTATCTCATTATGCACAGGTATGATTTTTATGGTAAACTTATACTAATTTACTTAAGACAGTTCAGTGTATGACATCCTACCAGATTTTTAATATTTGCCAGTTATTACCTGAATATTACCACAAATAATTGGAGACTGTCTTTTTATTACCCAGTCTTGTAGCTCTGAAATTTAATGTTCAGTTTTATGCAAAGTACTGAGGAAATTTTTTTGAATGTGTTTTTATTTTTATTCCCTGCATGTGTGTTTTCTGTAGAGATGAACATACAGTTTTTGAGTATAGGTACTCTGTCCAGCTTATCAAAGGTCTTATGATCTCAAGGCTTATGGTAAGAAAGTTTACATTTTAATTTAGCTACAGACATTACGTTTTTCAAGGTACAAAGAGATTGTAACTCTTAATACACTTTACTTTCTTCTTTGCATCTTGAATGAGATATCTAAGACCACTCATTTCTATTACTTAGTTTAATCTTCCTTGGGACAATTAAAAAAAAAAAAAAGAATTTTTCCTGTGAAGAGTAGATTAATTAATCTCATATAATATTTGAATCTCAGGCCACATTTCTGACTTTTTACTTGGAAATACTTTTTTTTTACTAACTGCCTGTATGAACTGTACTAAAAATTCAAAAAATGAATTTTCCATCAAAATTAGTATTTGGCAAAATACTTTATAATCAGCTTCAGAAAATGCTTTAAATAAGACTTTCAACCTTGTTTAAGACTTGCTTTTGCTAAATGTTAAGAATGCTCTGGAAGAAGCTCAGTTTATTTCTGTGTCTTTTCAGTATTTGGTGTGGCTTTGTCCAGAGTACATTATAGGTGTTAGCATAGTAATTTGGATCATGCATTTAAAGAGCAGATTGAAAAAAACCTTAGACATTAACAACCTGTAAGATTACCATTCTGTCTTCCAGTAGTAGTGGAAATTAACATAAAACATGTGGCAGTTAACAGTTTGACATAAAATAAGGAAAATAAAATGTAAATGAAAATAAAATAAAATGTCTGCTCTGTTTTCTTCTTTTGACACGTTAACATTTCATATTTGTTATCACTAGAATCCTCCTCGACCAAGGGTTCCTTCTCCACCTGTCCCTGCTAGAAGAAATCAGTTGCGTGCATTTGGTAGGTATTGTCTCTCCTGCAAACTCACAAATACAAGGAAATTGTTCTCATTTATAGTTCAAATATAAAGTACAAAGAAGGGCAATAAAGCCTATGAAGAGTCTCAAGCACAAGTCTTATGAGGGGACTGGGGTGTTTAGTCTGAAGAAAAGGAGGCTGAGGAGAGACCTTATCATTGTCAACTACTACCTGAAAAGAGGTTGTAGAAAAGTGGGTGTTGGTTTTGTCTCCCAAGAAGCAAAGTGATAAAACAAGAGGAAATGGCCTCAAATTGTGCCATAGGGAGATTTGGATCAGATATTATGAAAAATTTCTTCCCCAAGAGGGTTGTCAGACATTGCAATAGGCTACCCAGGAAAGTGATCAAATTACCATCCCTGGTGGTGCTTTGGGCCGTGGTTTAGTGGTGGACTTGGCAGAGTGCTAGGTCAACAGTAGGATCTAAATGATGATCCTAAAGGCATTTTCCAACCAAAATGATTCTATGATTGCCTTTCTTGCCTGCAAAGGAATGGTCTTAACAAGTTTGCATTTCTCTATGAATGTTCTCCCTGTCTTAGTGTTGTCAATGTATTAGTATGGTATGACTGAAGTATTAATACAAAATACAAATGCATTTATTATGTGTTTTAATTAGGAAATATTTTTCCTTAAAACTCTGAAAATGGAATAGTGTCCTTGGGAAGTGCTGGATCTTTCAGGCAGGACAATGTTGACCACTGTGACCAGAACATTGCAAAGTGGGAATTTTTGATTGGCTGAGTATTGTCTTAGATCACCAATGCATAGAGCATTGCAGTTCTGACTCTTAAATTCCATGTTCCTATGTTAATCTGTGTAATCCTCTTAGCTTTCAGTGATGGGTTTAAAATTCAGACATTCTGGGTGGATCTTCCTTGTGATTCAGATGTTAGTTACCTGGGCAATATGTGAGTGGAAAGCAGTAATTTTTCTTCTGATTTTTTTATAACAAGTGTAGAAGAAGCAACACATGGAATGTAGCACTAAATGATGTTTTACAAATGCTAACCCCAAGCAATCTGTACCTAGGTCCATTCTGCAGAGTTATGGCTCCTAAATGTGTCATGAGAGAAGTAAAGACGTATGAATTAAATTTTGTGTTTGAGTATTTAAGCTAGTAAAACTTGCTTTCCTCCTTGGTTCTGGACTCAGACTAAAATCAGCAAAATGCCAGGTTATTAAGCATGTTATTTGGAATATAAGAAATTCATGAAACTGTTTTAAATTGTAGAAGAATTCTGTCCTGACCACAGAAAACAGCCTAGACCCAAAGTAAGGCTAAAAAGTCAACAGAAGCATATACTAAAAATAACTGTTGAAGTTAAAACTCTTGAACACATAGGAGAGTCTGCTCTGAGCAGACAGATAGCAAGCACACTTTTGAGTCAAGAAACAGAAATGAGGTTGTGTGCTTGCTAACACCACCCCAAGGCCCATCTGGGTGTGTTTCTGTGTGACCTGCCCTAGGTGAGCCTGCTTTGGCAGGGGCATTGGACTTGGATGGTCTCCAGAGGTTCCTTCCAATCCTTAATATTCTGTGAATTCCTGTCATGCGCCCCTGGGACTCTGAAGACTCTGTAGATTTGCTAATTTCAAAAGAAGGCTGCTCACTGGCAGCCCTCAGTGGTATTTCATAACTTCTCCTTTTTTTTTTTTTTTTTTTTTTTCATAGCTTTTTCTTTTTTTATTACAGGGATTAATTTCTATTGAAATTTGGATGCTTTCTGCTATTCAGGGGTTCTGGTCCTTGCACTGTCTCAAAATTCAAGTTCTGACCTAATTTCTAGTCAATGAAATGCTGCTGTTCTGGTGTTTGCATAATTGTTTTAATTAATAGTTCATTACCTCTTCCTTTTTTTTCTTTTCCACTTTACATTTGCGAGGTAGTCAGAAAAGTGTCTGTGACACTCTTTATTCTTAAATTCCTTGTGTTAAATTCCAGAGGAAAGAAAGAATGTGATAAATGAGTTATCAGAGATGAGGAAACAGCTCCGTAGTGAAGAGAGGCGACTGCAAGAACAGTTGCTAAATATGGGCAGTGATGATGAGGTACCAATTACTCGGTAAGAATTTAATCTCCAGTTTTAAAAGTTGGATTTTGCACAGGAACTCAAAGCTACTGTGTATTAGTAGCTGGCTAATACACGTGCATGAAATTAAAATATAAAAATATAACATGTATATAACGTTTTCTTAATTTTTCCCTCTTTTTTTGTGTGTGGGTGTTTTCCATCAATTTTACTAAAATTTAGAATGAATGTACTGGTAAGATTGGAAGTTGAAATATTCTGTCTTGGAAAGTGTTTCAAACCAGGTGCCTAAGGCAGAATTTTATCTCATTACCTTTTTTCCTAGGGTGTAATTTGTGCCTGTAAACTGCAGTACAACTCCTAATGAATATGCTTATGGATAGCGTGCTGCTGTGGAAGTACTTTCTTAATGAAAATCAAACCTTTTTTACTTAAGAAAATGGCTTTTGTGTCAGGTTTTTTTGTGTCAGTTATTCATACCAATTAGTGAAAAAGACTCATCAGATCCTCAGTCTTAGTTCCGCTCTATAATGTATGAGGGCTTTTTTGCTTTTAAGTAGGTTATCTCTTTTTATAACACAATATGCAATGGCATTACTTTGAAATCTATTTTATTGTTTTAATGGCTTTATTTAAGGATAAAAGATGTGAGCTTTATCAGGATATTTCCATTCAACTCATTAATATTACTGTGATAAATTACATTCTGCTTGTTTTACAATCTTTTGAAGTGGGAGGAGAGAGAAGAATCCAAAGGACATATTTGACATGGCCAGGCTTCGTCTGCAGGCCCCAGTGAGGAGACCTTCATCAAAGGAGGCACAAGAACCTGTCAATATACAGAATATCTGGGACTTCAATGAACTGAAATACAAAGGCAGGTAGATCTCCTTCTTATCGATGAAGGAAGGGAGTGAACCATCTGTTCTTTTCCTCCATTTTCCACACCACACAGGATTTAAATTACAAAAGTAGATATCAGGCTTTTCACAGCTACTGCCCATATACAGCACACTCTTTGGACAGGATTTTTTATGTCTGTAAATCTCTCTGGGGGCATTTCTACAAGTGCATGAAGTTCACATCATTATAATGCTGAGTGACTCAGAGCACTCATCTTCCAGTACTACTTAAACTTCTTCTGCATTTGATATTATGATCTTACTGAAAGTAGAGTGAATTTGATTTTTTTTTTTTTTTTTTACTTACCAGCAAAATACGGTTCTGCGTAACTTTCTGTTTCTCCTTTACAGTTTTTTAGTACATTTTTAATATAGTAAAATCATAAAGTCATTGCTAAAGTGATCCTCTTGATCCTCTTGCCCATTATCATCACTCTTATTTTTAATACTTTTATGACTATGAATTTGCAGCTAGTTCTTTAAACATTTTTTTCATAAACGTTGGCTTAGGGAAAAATTAAAATTTAATTTATTTGCTCTAGATTCTGAAACACGGATGGGTCTGAGGCACATGTATCCTGACCCTCCAAAAGATGACCAGACTCTAGAAATTCAACAACAGGCACTGCTAAGGGAGCAGCAGAGGAGACTTGACAGATTGAGAATGAGGAGAGAAACAGAAGGTAAGGAAGAACAACCCAAGAAAATTTCAATCATTTCTTATTTGTATGTGATAAGAATTAAAAAAATATGAGCTCTAGAATTACTGTGACTGTTTATCCTTGGTTCCCTGAAAGTAATTTAATTACTGCTTCATAATTTAGAAAAATACAAGGGCAAAGTAATTTGGTTGCTCTTTCTTAAAGAAAGCTGCACCTGGTCTGGTGGGAGGTGTCCCTGCCTATGGAACTATATGATCTTTGAGGTCCCTTCCAACCCAAACCATTCTATGATTCTGTAGCATTTGGACTTGACCCTTCTATAAATGATGTTCATCATATTGCTGTAAATATGACACAAAAGTAGTCCTGACTGTTGCACTATAGACCATCCAGACTTTTTCAAACCTAAGCACAATTTAGTGCCATTTTGGCATTTAATAAAGAGCAATTGATCTTCTTTTAAATTTGAGTTTCGGTAGCCACAAAAATAGTTATGCTTCCTTTTGCTGGGTAACAAATCAGGTTTTAAACAAAATGGGAAACAGTTAATTTCTATTTGCAAGGAGTAATATGGTTCTGATATGAAAAGGATGTTTGCTGTTGGGAAGAGATTGATGCATCCAGCCTGAAGAAAGGCTTGCACGTGCTCAACATTCATAGAAATAATATACTCCTGAGCTGTCTATGATTTTTCTGAATCTGTGTGAATTGACATAAGGGAGCTGGAATAAGCATTGCACTCAAATGTTTAAAAAATATTAATTAAAATTACATGTAATATTAAAGAAGTAGTACATAGTGGTCTTCATTTTTGTAATAAAACACTGATAAAACTTTTAATATGTTTTAGTGTTAACTGTTTTGATATCATTGCTATTGTTTTGTCTCTTGTCTATGTGGCTTTCATTCATCAAGATGATTCTGCTGCTGGCTTTAACCCACCAACAATGGGGCTGGTAAGAATAAAACATTATTTTTTTTTAAATTACATTACTTTTTCAAGTATGAGCAATATTTTGTCTTTCACTGATTTGGAGAAAGGAATTACACTTAACTAAAAAGACAGCAAGCTTATTTATTTCTCTTGCTTGTTAATGCAATGAGTAACAGATTCTTTAAACTTGACATAGAAGTTGTTTGTCTTTTTATATAGAGATAGTTTGATTCTGTAACTCCTTTTTTAATATTAATTGATACTTATTTTATGTTTATATGATGTTAGATTGCTGCTGGAGGTGGGAATTATAAAAGCCAAGCCAGAAGTTGTTGCTCTGAATTCAGGTGGCTGAAGTGATGACAGTCAATAATTAGATCTGTTTTCTCAAACAGGACATTTATTTTGTGACTTGGGGAAAAAAGTGAAATAAAGTGCTACCCAAAACCCAAACTATAGAATAACAGAGTTAATTGTGTCTCATGAGAATGTGAAACCATACAAAACAAAATGAAGGCAGTGCGAGAGTAAAGCCTTTAACCTCAAGAATAATACTGTAACTACATGCAGATTTTTAAAAAAATAACCCTAAAGCATTTTATAGTTGTAATTCATCGCCCAAAATTTTTCCTCAGAGCAATGATTTGCAGTAAAAAAAAATTCTCTTGTTGTGTTTCCTCTGATAGTTACTACAGCTTTGATTTCAGAGTGGTTTTCAACGTGAATTATTCCATAATAGAATTTCTGTAACAAATGGTTGCAACTGTGCAGTGAACTAGAAGTATTACTCTTAGTGCTTGTTATTACTATGAAAAAAAATTGTTGTTTTAATGCTTTAATATCAAATACTGTATGTTGTAGGATAAGTAAAACATAAGGACTCATTCTTCATATGATCAATACTTTTACAGAAGCCTTAGGTGCAAAGCTCCTTCTAGAGCTGGCGAAGATGAAATTCAGAGCTACGAGGATCTATTTCCTGATGGAAAAGTCTGTGTTACACAAATCACCATTACAGCTGCCATGTGTAGGCAACTTCAGCAAATGGGGTTGCTACAGAAAAGTTAAAAAACTTAATGCTTAAAGAGAACATGAGTGATTTAAAAATGTAAAGGTGTTTCTTGGTTTTTTTCTTTATAGCCATAAAGTAAGGAATAGTACAACACACTGTAGAGCTGCTGTTTGCTTTGCAGAGGTGTGGAAATTAGTTTACACTAAGTATATACACTAAGTATAATATACATGAAATATAGACATTGAGGCATCTGAATTTGCATGTCTTCTGTTTCACTTTTATAGTTCAGGAATGAGTCTAATGAATTCTTGAAAAATTCCCTGTTGGAATCGGATAGTGCTTTTATTGGTGAGTTTATACCTCCCCTAAAACATGTTATGAGTGTACAAATATGTCATTTAAATCTAACAATGTGTCTCTAAAATGATTATTACTCTTTTAAAAGTTGCAGTGGGTGTAACTTTGGTGTTTTAAAGTATTAGAAAATTACACCTCTAGATCAAAGTGCAGATCTGTATGGAATTGTACTGCAATAAATCTGTGTGGGTTACACCTAAAGTTAATGATGCTGCTCAGTTGCCTTATACCACTTCACACCTTTTCATGAGAAAGCATCTTTCCATGCTCATTGTGCTCTGACTGGGATGTTAGCCTTGTCAAGGAGCTTCTTTTTCCATCTTCCTAGCTTCAGGTGAGGAAAAGGAAAAGCTAATATTTGTTCAGCAAATGTGTTACAGGTAGAATATGCAATGCACATTCTTCTGTTGTTCCATGGAAAATAAATTATTAGCAGTCACGTCTCACAATTTTGAGCTGCCCATAGTGAAGCATGTGTTGGGCAGTCAGCAATTAATTTTATTCTTTGTTTTACAAGCATTCTTGATTTGAAGTAGGATTATATGGGTATAAACTAGTGATTCTTTCTAAAGTACTGGGCTGTCTGGCTGATACACCAGAAGGCTGTGCTGCTATCCAATGAGATCTGGACAGGCTGGAGACCTGGGCAAAAGTCAAGCTGGTGAAGTTCAATAAGGACAAGTGTAGAGTCCTCTGCCTCTGTTATTCCTCTGGAGGAATAACACCAACCACCAGTACAGATGAGGGAAAATCCTACTGGGAAGCAGTTCCATGAAGAAAGACCTTGGAGTCCAAGTGGACAGTAAATCCTCCATGGGTCAATAATTTGCCCTTGTGGCCAAGAGGGCCAATGGTATCCTAGGGTGGATCAGGAAAAGTGTGTCCAGCAGCTCCTAGAGAGGTTCTCCTCACACTCTGCTCTGCCCTGGTGAGACCACACCTGGAATTCTCTATCCAGTTTTGGACTCCCCAGTTCTTGAGAAACAGGGATCTACTGGAGACAGTCCAGTGGAGAGCTAGGTGGATGAGTAAGGGACTTGACTCTCCTATGAAGAAAGAATGAGAAAACTGGGGCTGTTTAGCCTTGGGAAAAGAAGGCTGAAAGGGGATCTTACTAATGTCTATAAATATCTGAGGGGTGGGTGTCAAGAGGATGAGGCCAATCTCTTTTCAGTGGTGCCCAGTAATAGGACAAGGAATAATGAGAAATTCCACCTCAACATGAGGAGAAGCTTCTTTACTGTGAGGGTGATGAACACGAACAGGATGCCCAGAGTGGTTGTGGAGTCTCCTCTGGAGACTTTCAAAACCTGTCTGGATGTGTTCCTGTGCCCTAGGTGATGCTGCTTTGGCAGGAGGGTAGCACTAGATGATCTCCAGAGGTCCCTTCCAATCCCTAACATTCCATGATTCTGCTCACTTCCCTGCTGTTAATGCATTACTTCGTTTCATGTAACATGCAGCAGCATACTTGTCACTTAATCGTGTAAAGTAGATGATTTTTAGTTTTCTTAAGATTTTTTATGAGGACTGTGTCTCACATTGCCTTACGTCTCTTTATTCAGCCTTTATATACATGAATGTAAAAGTGTTGTTTCAGAAATAATAAGGGTAGACTTATCTTCACTTTTAAAAAAATCCAACTGGCTCAGGCATTTATGCATTATTTGACATTAGTAGGCATTATAGCACCTTGAAATTCTCTTCAATCATCTCTAGGAAAATCATCGTACAAGGTTTTATTCTTTGCTGTAGGGGAGATGCTGTAGATTCCTGCAAATGGCTTTTTAATGAAACTTGATATGTTTCTTTATACCAGTGATTATTATCTCTGGCGTTGGTTAAAAGCAAAATTTTTCATTTGAAATGTGTTCAAGCTTATTCTGTTAACTTGCAAATCCTGGAAGTGTCAACTTGACATTGGGAAGGGTGGGCACAGGATGGGGCTTTCAGGATTGTTCAGTGCATTTGGTACTCTCTGTAGTTGGCAATCCATTCTTCTCAAGGTTAGGAAATACTATTGATTATTTCTCTCCCAAATTAATAAAGGAGCCCATCAGTCTAGAATATGGCCAAAACCCTGTCTCTAACAAAAGCCAAAACAGGCACATGGGCAAGAGCCTGAGGAAGGAGGGCAGGGATGCAGGAACACTGCTGTGGGGTGCTCTTCCAGCCTCCAGGAATTTGGAGCTCAGGATACTTCCTGACTCAAATGCTATGTGTTTGTGTTTAATAAGTCTTGCTCAGATGGGTCTTTAATAAGCTGTCTTTTGGAATCAGAATTTTGTAATTCCTCTGATTGTTTCCCATCAGCAGTATTGTGTGGATAAATTTCCACACTCAGCCTTGTGTGAAGTCTCTCCTTTCATCTGCTCTAAATCTGCCACCTGTGTAATAGGGTGCTTGGTTTTATTCATGACTTTCACAAGGCTCAAGGTATTTATAGTCCTTTCTCCTATTTCTTTCTCTCCCCCTCCATCTGATTCTTGAAACACAGGGAGCTAATTTCTTTTTTTCCCCCCTTCTTTTTTTCCTGGGTCATTTATTACCGTGTTGAAAAGCATCTTCCCCAGTACTGAGCTTTGGGCACTCGCTAAAACTTTGTTATTCTTTGCATAATTTGGACTTTATAAATAGCTATTAAAATTCTGAATATGAATCTGGTGACTTACATCCCTGAAATTAAAAATAAAAACTCTCATTATTGAATTATCTGTGGGCTGCCTTCTCTGTGAATTGTGCTGCTCACATTGTCTGAGGGTTTTTTGTGAAATAGTTGTGGTGGAGTGTAACAGTGTTTTTCATTTCTGAAGAAAAGCATAATATTATCCTCCAGGGTTGTTTTGGTTTTTTTTTTGACCTGGGTTTAAAATCTAACTCAATATTGTAATAGATGTCAGCATTACAAATGAAATTGTATTTATCTCCTGGGGCTCAGAAATTTGAGGCAGTTGGGAATGGAGAGAGTTATCAATTTCTTTTTCCCTATTTTCCTCGCTTGAAACCCTAGAATTCATTAATGCTAATGCAGTGATTTGAAAGCACATCTACCTGGCAGAACCTGAATGATAGATGCTTAAAGGAACAGGTAGCATCCTATGCTGATGAACCACTGAAGGTGCAAATAAATTCTCTGTAGCTTGTACTTAATTTCTGTTGTGATAAATTCACATGATTAAACAATTTTTTGTATCCTGAGTAATAGCACCCATCTGAACACGATGAAGTTTTCAATTGATCCTATAATTAGAATTCTGATAAATGGATTGTTAGCCATATATAACTTCAAAATTATGCTTTGATATTTTGTTTATTTAAAACATTTTTAATGAGAGTGTAAGTCCCTTTGAAACTAGGGGAGGAAAAGAGGAGAGGAGAATAAAATTAATTTTCTAGGGAAAACAAAACTGCAAATATGAAGCCAGGTAGGTGTTGTGTTTACAGGATGTGAAATGCCTTATCTTAGATAAGAGAGATTTCATTTTGTATCTCAAGATTCTTGTTGCCTTTGCCTGAAGTTCAGCCCTTGCTGCTCTTGCTGCACCTTGTTCTTTTCACTGCCTCTGGGTTGTCACTGGCTTCACACAAGGTGTCCTGATGAGTGCATTCCTTTGAATCCCGTGATCAAAATGCAATATATGAACTCATTTCAAAACATCAACAGGTTTTAACACTGACTCGGATTTTGATGTCTTTGAAAGTGATTTCACCCCTATTTTTCCAGGTGCTAATGGGGAAACATTTCCTGCCTTAGAAGATAATTTATCACCACAGCTTCCTCCTTCTGCAAGGGAGAGGAGACGACTGAAGCAGAAAGCTTTGGATTTTGCTGTATGTATGATCAGTAGATCCACTTAAGCATGACAGGGGGACCACAGATCCCAGTTCCTGTGGTTCCTTAGTGACTAGATTATATGGGGATACTTAAAGTGTACATTTATAGCTATTTGCCCTTTAAAAAAGAATGCTGCTTACCTGAAGGATTTGTGCACTGTTGGATTTTCTGCAGGAGGATGTCCAATCCCCACTGCTGCAGCCTGACAGCTTTTCTGTGCACTCCAGCTTCAGCCTCGATGTTGATCAGCTGAAAGTAAAAAATGCAGAACGATTGTGCAGGCTGACTGAGCTCCAGCAGAAATCTGCTTGCTTAGGTATGTGCTGCCTAGCAGAGAAGATGCAGTGAGTACTAAGGAACTGCAGTAATTAAAGGAACAAATGTTAATAGCCTGCATGTAGTTGAACAGGGGGAAGTCTAGGCTCAAACAGAAGTTCTTCACAGAGATCTGCACAGAATTGGTGCAAGAAGTTCCCTAGCAAGCATCAACAGAGTTTCATAGAATCACAGAATCATAGAATTGGCTGGGTTGGAAGGGACCTCAGAGATCATCAAGTCCAACCCTTGAGCCACTCCCGCTGCAGTTACCAGACCATGGCACTGAGTGCCACATCCAGTCTCTTTTTAAATATCTCCAGGGACGGAGAATCCACCACTTCCCTGGGCAGCCCATTCCAATGCTTGATCACCCTCTCCAGAAAGAAATTCTTTCTAATGTCCAACCTAAACCTCCCCTGGCACAACTTAAGACCGTGCCCTCTTGTCTTGCTGAGAGTTGCCTGGGAAAAGAGACCAACCCCCCCCCTGGCTACACCCTCCTTTCAGGGAGTTGCAGAGAGTGATGAGGTCTCCCTTGAGCCTCCTCTTCTCCAGGCTGAACAGCCCCAGCTCCCTCAGCCTCTCCTCATAGGATCTGTGCTTGAGTTTGAGGAAGTTTAGGGGAGGCTTATAGGAAAAGGTGTTCTAATTCCTGTCTGATCAGCCACTCGTATGTGTTCTGTCTGTGTCACTGTCAGCAGTAAGATGTGGCTATCCAGCTGTTGGTGATACAGACAGAGGGACAGAGTGCACCCTCAGCACATTCTCTGATGACACCAAGCTGTGTGGTGTGTTCCACACACTGGAGGGAAGGGAGGTCATCCAGAGAGACCTGGACAGGCTTGAGAGGTGGGGCCTGTATGAAAATGAAGACAGCCAAGGGCATTGTGCTGCAGAGGAGTTGGAGTAATCCCAAGCACAAATACAGCCTGGGGGGAGAATGGATTGAAACAGCCCTGAGGAGAACAACTTGAGGGTGTTGCTGATGAGAAGCTCAATGTGAGCCAGCAATGTGTGCCTGCAGCCCAGAAAGGCAACCATATCCTGGGCTGCATCAAAAGTGTGGCCAGCAGGTCAAAGGAGGTGATTCTCCCCCTCTGCTCAGGGAGGTCAGAATGAGATGATCTTTAAGGTCCCTTCCAACCCAGACAATCCTACGATTAGATGAAATATCCCTGTTTTTAGGAGGTGGTCGCTGTGCTGTTTAGGCAATTACAGTATCAATATCCTTTTTATAAACCTAATGAGGGTACAGATGCTGACAGTTTTTCTGATTCTGTTGCTATGGGTACTCCTACAAGCACTTAATCCTTTTTTGCTTGTTTTAACTATCTCATTGTGGTTTTTTTTTTTTTTTTTTTTTTTTTTTAATATTATTATTATTATTTTTATTTTTTAAAGTTACTAAAAAAACCCCCATTCATATTAATTTGTTTTACTTCTCTGCCCTTGCTTTACCTCACCTGGAAGAAGAGACCCTTTTGCTCAGTTGTGGTGGTTAGGGCTGCACTGCTGTCTGCAGGTCCTGTTTCTTCCTCATACTCAGTGACATTAAAACAAACAAAAAAAGTGAAGCCAAGTGGTATTATTCCTCTCTCCTAGCAGTTTGGTAGAACCCCTGTGGCATCCTCTTGCTTTCTTAACAGCCATGACTGTTAATTCACCTCCACCTTCAGTGGCACTGCTGAAAGCAAACAACTGTCAAATATATAACAAAGGAACTAACTGGTTATTTCCTTTTTAAATGATTGAGAGATGACAGTTTACAGGCTTTGATAAATTTTAGGAGCTGATTCTCTTGAAACAGTAAGGAGGCTCTGTTCACAGCAGTTCACTCTCCTTTATGAGACTGGTTTGGGAATGCAGAGGCCACTTTAAAAATTGTTTTCTTAATTAGAAAATTAGTGCATATTGGAGCCAGGCCTCATCCTCTGTTTCCACCCATCCAAAGAAACACATTCCCTTCCATGTAGACTTGGTGAGTACTTTGGATCATGAAGTCTTTTCCAGCCAGCAGCTTCTTTCTCCAGCAGACAGTGTAGGTATGTTCCTAACTGCATGAACAAGAGCAGACTCAGACACAGAAGAGAAAATTCCTACAGCTGTGAGCACATCAGATGGGTGCCTGAGACCCTGCTATATGTAAGAGAAGTTGCCTAAGCTGCTTGACACTTTTCAGACAATTCCTCTGTGCCCTTAGGTAAGGGAATGCTAGAGCCTGCAGTGGCACTGACTCCTGGGAAGTGCAGGCTGGAGGAGGACAAACACTGATTCCTGCTCCAGGGTGCTGAAGGAGTTTGTTCTCCCTCAGGGGCAGGAGGTGCTGTGGTCAGGGTGTGCTGTGCAGTCAGTGTTCAGGGGGAGTCCAGACACCACTCAGTTTCTAAAGCAAAATTTCATACAAAGGAAAGAGGTGAACTTATCCCCAGCCTACAGATACCATTTGTGAATTATCAGTTTTCCAAAGAAAATTCCTTATATGGTATCCAGTTAAGAAGAGGTTTTTTTTCCTGGAGTGTACGAAATGTTGCAATTATTGAAGAAGTTTTGTACTGATATGTTTTGCTTTTGGAAAGCAGCACAGAATGAGTATGATACAGTGATGTGTGCTCTCATGTCTGACAAAACAGTTTCTTTTCCCTCTGACTGCTGGAATCTCTAATGGCTTTGTCTTTGAAGGCAGTAATAGTGAACTTGGAGAAATGCAGCCTTCTGGCCTGAAAGTCCACAGCCTGTTTGTCTCTTAAACAAATTAATTTCCTTATTTTTATTGTTTCTAAATATCATCTCTTAAAAAAGTAGCAAAGAGAGAATTGATTTTCTCTTGGTGCTATTTTTCCTGCTGTGTGTACTGTTGTTAACCACTCCATAACTCGTGTGGAGGAACTGGGATTCTGGCACACAGGAGCCTTCATCTGGCTCATGATTTGGGAGATAAAGAAAGAGGTTCAGAGGTTCAGGTGAAGGAGGTGATAGGCCTGAGGGAGATGGAGCTCTGTCTACATTTTAATGTTACAGAGAAATTTTGTTTTAACCAGACTGAGGAGGCTTGGGGGGGGGGATGGTCAGCTCACTGTCTGTGTGAGGTGTCAGAGCTACTGGATTCACTGCCAAGTTCTTACATAACAAAAACTATTTGGTATTTTGGTTTAGAATCTGCATATTCTGCCTTAGGATAATAATATTCTGGGTAACAGAGCTGCCCTTAAACTTACCTTTTGATATTATATATATGCAACCATAACTTTCACTAAAATGCATATTATTTATTCCTTATTAAGAGTAGAAATCATTTAATGCATTTGAAGTCATAAACATATATAACGAATAAACCCTTTTTACTACTACAGACTCATTTTCTAAGGACAAAAATTTATAGTAATTAATTCAATTTATTTCAATTAATTCAAATTGCTTTGCTGATTGGTAATAAGAAGGGAATAAAAATTAGCCAGGTGTGTCTCTGACAAGAAACGTGAGAGTTTTGGTTTGATTTTTGCATGTTTTAGCTACAGGCCACAAACCCTAAAACTTCACTGCAAACAGTCTAAAGCTGAATGGAAAGTAGATTTCCCTGTTACAGAAGAAACAAAATTTCACAGAGAAGCTTTGGCTTAAAATAAGTAAAATTTTAAAAAAGTCATTTCTTCCAGAATGAAATACTGAAGTTTGGAAAAATCACCCAAATACATAAAATCCGTGACATAAATTGCCTCAGCCCAATATTTTATCACTAAAGGATATAAAATTCTATTACATTTCAGTGGAAGTAGCTTATTTGTGCAAAAAAAAGTCTGTAGTTCTGGATGTGTGGAGCACATCTCAAATGCTCAAACATTTTTCTGCCCAGCATTAAAAAATTCCTACGAATCAGAAATTCCTCATTTATACAACATGACTTTAAAGGGGAAAACACGGCAGCTTTAAGTCCTGTTGTAAGTATGAAGTTTTTGCATTACTTTTTGGTTTTAATAGCATGAGAAATGATACATTTATATCCTTTTATGTCTATATGTTACAAAATCTTAAATGTAACATTTTTTAGTGTGGAGAATCAAGTAGCTGTTTGGGATAGTAGGTGTGTGTGGTTGCTGACTGACTTGAAATAAGTAACAGGAGAGTTCAGAATGATGATGGCCCCAGGTTCCCAGTGCAAGGCTGGGAGGTGCAGGTTTCCCTCTGTGCATCTCTGTGGCTCTGCAGCAAGGGTACAACCTGTGATGTACAGACCTGCTTGCATGTTAAAATAAAATTTTTTCCTTCCTGAGTTGAAGCCCAAGTAAGAGACTGTTTATCCAGGAGTGCTTAGCCATAACACTGCAATTTAATGACCTTATTTTATTATGCGTTTTTGATGGGGTTTTTGCCTTGTCACTACAAGCAGAAGCTTGGGAAAGCAGGAACCTTCCCCCAAGTCCCTCGCAGGCTGCCTGCATGGGGCCCTGTTTGCTGGGGCAGGGGAGGAGCTGGTGACATTAGACACCAAAGACTTGTCAGGCTGTTGACTTCATGGGCTCAGTTGCCCAGAACATCGAAAATGTGTGTTAGGTGGAAAGAAATGTAACTTAAAAGTGTTATTTCTGCGTGTCTTGCAAGTCTGTTCGGTGTGAAAAAAAAAAAAAAAAAGTGCGAAGATGTTCTGTCCCTTTTTACATGCTTCTTTCCTTCTCTCTCAGGTGATAGCATCTCCTTGGGAGACGCAGATGACCTCTTGAAGCAGGCTCCACCCGGTGCCGGCAGGCGGCCCGGTTCTGTGGACTCGGTGGCGACAGAGCCCTGGCTGCGACCGGGAACTTCGGAGACGCTTCAGCGCCTCCTGGCTGCCCCGGAGAGCCCCCCAAAGCTCCCCCCCGAACCCGGGGTGCCCCTCAGCTGGCAGGGCCTCTCCACTGCCCACGGCTGACAGGGACCCCCGGGTGGGAACCTCGGGCAGGGCTGGGGCTGTTCTGCACTACAGCACTTTCCAGGGATGGTTCTTTCCCGTGTACCCCGTGTGGGAGCCCCGTGTGTCTTTTAAAATAGCAATAATAAAGTAACAGAAGCTGCAGCGTAACCGAGGTGTAGGACAGGGATTTTTATGAGGTGAGAGGGGAAGCGGAGGGAGAGCTTGGCAGATTTGCACTTTTGATACAATTTAAGGTTCAGCCTCAAGAGCTGGGCTTGCCACAAAATTGAGTGGCTGTGTGAATTCAATATCAAATCAAAATTAATTTTTAGCTTTGTTCATAGGCAAACTCCAAACCTGTCTGGAGATAGAGTAACCCAAGAGCTGAGGTGCATTTTAAGCTTTTTACCAAAAGAGTAAATAACTTGGAGAGGGGCATTTGCTTCTCCTAGAGTGATGAGTGCTACCTTGCATGAAAGCTCAGCAAAGAGTTTCATGGAAAAAAAAGACTATTAGCAATTTATCTTAAAGATCTCTAGCCTGTTATGTGCTGGATATACAGATATTGTTGCATATATTTAATTTACAGTTCTGATTTAAGAGTTAATAAATTATTTTGTTACTAAAAATATGTAAGCAGCCTTCAGGTCTTTTTTAAGGTCTTTTTTTTTTTTTGTTTTCCCTTCATCTTCCATTTACTCATGTCCAAATGAGACTGTTAGGGCCATCTTCAAGGAATCAGGAAAACTATGTGGAAAAGTTGCTGAACAAAAGCACAAAGCCATAGCAGGAAGGACGTGTAGATTAAATCAAGATTAGATTTTAGTTCAGTGAACTGAAACACCAAGGTTGAAACAAGGGTAAGGCTATCATATCACTTCCCTCTTGATTAGGAATTCCCACATCGAGGCTTGAGCAGCAGAAAAAAAAAAATCCCAAAAAACCCCCCTCCAAAACAAAAAACCAAACAAACCAACACAAAAAGATGAACCCAAAACACTGGTAAAAATAAAGACATAAAGTGCCACCTTCAAGCTTTCCTGGTTACCTGCTTGAAGGCCACAGCACAGATGCACTTCAGCATTGCACCGTGCTTAGCTTCTTCCCAGAGAGAATGTGCCAAACCAGGACAGTTCTTACCATGAGTGGTGGATTCTCCCTCCCTGGAGATATTTAAGAAGAGACTGGATGTGGCACTCAGTGCCATGGTCTGGGAACTGCAGTGGGAGTGGATCAAGGGTTGGACTTGATGATCTCTGAGGTCCCTTCCAACCCAGCCAATTCTATGATTCTATGAGGTTTTGGCTCACCAGCCAAAAGGCTTCTTAAGTTCGTCAGTTTGGTTCTGACCGCAATGGCCAATGAGTAATGCAGGGGTCTTGGCTGCTTGATTCAGAACTTCACAGAAGCAGAAATCCCAAAATAATTTTAAGCAGCTACAAGGAAAATATTCTATGACAGTTATCAACCTACCACAGCACCTCGCATGCCAGAGCCCACCTCATGTATTTCATACTTCTCTTCATCACCTGTCAGCCTTCTTTTTATTACTCTTTTTTCAGTTGCTGTAAGAGTTGAACTCAGTACAGTGAGTGTATCAAACTCCGTTGATACAGATCCTGTGTTTTCCTTCTCCTCTACTCCTATGTAGTTTTAATTTTCATGCTCTGAACTTTGATTACAGTTTTACCCCCCAGTAACACCATAAAGTTGTTATCCCAAAAAGCCACCCTCATTGGGCTGCAAGGATTTTTGTCCCATCGCTGACCCTGCCATGTTGGCATTCCTTCCCTCCACTCTCCCCTTTCCCCCTCATTTTAAGTTGCTTCCTTCACCTCTCAGGCACCTGCAACCACTGAACCTCCTTTAGGAGCAGCATGTAGCACAGGCACTTCCACTCTGTCCTTCCTTCAGCACCCAGGCTGTGACTCAATATACTCCTTAGTCCATCACATCTCTTTCAAAAATCTTTCCTTCAGCTTTCACTTTATATCCAAAGCTGCAGGATGGTCCTTTCTACCTGCTTCCAATTGGGTGTTTTGGTTTTTTTTTTCCTCATTATTCTGACAGTCTTATGTACAAAATAAATGCAGCTGCAATCCACAGTCCTGAACTCCCAGTTGAGATGACCAAGAGACAGATGTCCCCTGTCTCCTGCCCCTGACACTCCTTTCCTGATCTTTGCTGTAGTTGTGTTTAGACACCTGCACACCCTGTCAGGGTGGAACCCGACACTCAGGGCACAGCTAATGTGGTTCTGGCACTGCAAGAGCTACAGCTGTAGAAAAAACAGAAAAAAGGGAGGGTAAGAAAGAGTTCAGCTTCCAATGAAGCAAGACTCCACACCAACTGGGCCTTTTCCACCTAAGCCATAAATAAGGTGAGGCATGAGAAGGTCGTGCTGTAAAACAGGAGTAGACAACAGAACAATGAAGGTCAAAACCCAACCAATCAAAACCAATCCAAACTACCAAAGTTTTCAGGTAACCTGTAGTACTCACTGCCCCTGAATGGCAACTCTTGAACACGGACAAGTATTTAAGAAGGAATTAGGGAGACACATGGATAACAGATCCATGAATTGTTTAAACAGCCCTCAGGGTAACAGCATCAGAAGTACCTCCCTGGTGGTACCAGGAACACCATTTGCCAAGGGGATGGGGGAGGAATATGACAGCAGCAGGGATGGGACACATGATACTTCTCCCAAGAATTACAACTGTTCTCTGTCAAACAGGTAAGACAGACCTCAGGTCTGGTTTAGTAGAGTGGTTTAACATTTAGACATTACACAACAAACTGAAAAAATTAAAATACTGCCCAAGAGAAAAGGCTGTACAATTACAATTAATTAAAATACTCTAAATTCTTTCCCTTCTGTCTTTGATAAATGCAATTTGGTTTTGTTCCACCCCATTTAACACGATGAGAAAACTCCTAGTCACGGGTCATGTCTTAATTCCTTTCACTGGCTTTTTCACAGCTTTTTTTTTTATTAAACTGCTTACACTTATTTTTGGAGTCTGCTGTGAATGGCTGCAGGGATATTGATTCCTCTGTGAGATGAGGCTCCCTCCTCTGCTTTCTCAGACTTCACGCTTCCCTCCTTTGCTATTCAGGAGGTGTGTGAGAACACACTGGGAACAATCCAATTCCACTTGTACTTACAAAATCGAAGATGCTGACAAGGCTCAGCTGGCTGATGCATTCCCAGTCAGAGGAACTGTAATCCCAGCCTTTCCCTCCCACCCCTCCTTACCCCACAGTCTGTTTCATAATTAATATTTCCACCTCCAGAAAGCAAAACGTGGTATTTAAGTTTGCACCTGCACAGCGCTACTGAAGTTCATTTGACTGGTCCACCTACAAGCAATTTTTTTTTTCTTTTTTTTTTTTTTTTTTTTTAAATTAACCTTTTAATTTCATCCTGTATTTGCCTAAAGTGAGAAGACACAGATCCCAGTCAACCAAAGGGCACCCACCTTGCTGCCCCCGAGGGCTCTGGAGTTTGTTCCTTTGAAACACGAGCGCGAGAGGCAAAGGGAACTGCAAAACAAGTAGCTGTGGATTAGACTGGTTTTGATTGCACTGATGAAAGAGTTCAAAAACTTTATTGACCTATAACCTGATTAGAATATGCCAGATGAGAACCAAATATTGTACAGAAAGTTGTACAGAATTTTTTTTTTTTACATAGAAAACTTTACATATCTGTACCATATACATTTTGTCCATCTGAAAAAAATTTCTACATCCATTGTAATACAGAATGCTTGACAATCTTGTCTTTTAACCATCGGAGCACAATTCACAGTATGAATACATTTCCAAGAAATTTAACCATCCCCAAACCATGCCAGATTTGTTACTTGAATATATTCAACATTAAATTCTGTACATAAGAGTGAAATCTACATCAAACAAAAAACATCTGACAGCAGACACAACCTAGACTTGTTTGCAGTGATTCAAGTTCCAGTCCTCGAGGGATCATCATTTCAATGGCTCGTTATATTTAAAAGCCCTAAAACAAGTATATTACAGGTAGTTATGTCAGTCGTGATATTCTACCTCTGTTCTTGACAAAAGTCAGCAACACTAACTTCTGGGCTACAACAAAACAAACAAACAAAAAACCCAGAACCAAAACAAAACAAGAAAAAAAAAAAAAGAAAAAAACCCACAGGAGAAAAAAGAAAAAAAAATAAAAAAAAAAAAAATCACAACCCCCAAAAATAAACCCAAACTTCTAGTGCATTTGGTAAACAATGAAGTGTTATGGGTTTTCAGCAAATCAATAATACAGAAACTAAACAATTCAGGAAGAACTGTATAGTGTTAAAGAGTTTATATTACAGACCTGCATCTCTGTACATTTTTCACAGAAGGATGATTACCAATGTCTCAGCCAGCCTGAGTGTGCAAAAAATCTTAGAATATCAGACATAGTTGCTAAATATCTTTTACCTAATCTCCGTTTTCTTTTCACTATAAACATTTTATCCTTCAAAATACAGCTCTCCTGAGTTGTACTTCTCACAGAAGCTCAAACCTTTACATATATAGTTCTTTGGGTACATTTTCCTTTCACACCCACCATAAACATCTGTTGCTATACTGCTGTCTAGGACAGTAGAGGATATTGCAGCCCGTGCTGACAAGAGGACTGTGCTAAAACTGGCTCTGTGCTCAGCATGAGCCAGGTAAGAGAAACCCATAGAGATAATCCACCAGGAAATAAAGGGACTGGAGTGTTGCAGCCTTAATTACAGTTGTAAGCATCTGTACCGTTAACCCTTGGATACACATTGCCATACAAAGAAACCACTTTTATGGATGTCCAGACAGAATGGCTCAGCTACCTGGGCCTTCTGTTTAGCTGAGGAATATCAACTTTTAAACAGAGCAATACTCAGTCACTCTCTGTTACTGCTTGCTTATTCCAGGCTCTTGTTCTGGTGGTTGGGATATTTGGAAAACCACACCGATCCGCAGGAAAAACCTTCGTAGAACAGCTCGGAGTTCAGGAATAAGGTCAAACTGCATAATTTCACACAGCAGAGGATAGTAGAATGAGGCATGAGCCTTGAACTGAGGAGAAAGCAGAAGAAGTTACTCTATTTTGCATCAATACCTCCCAGAAAACATGCTGAGAGTGAAGAATTTTAAATACTCTCCCAAGTCAAGGTGAAAAACCCACAAAGTGACAAAAATCTCAAACTGAAGGCAGCAGTGCCAGAGTGAGGCTAATGATGTGCTCTGAGAGATGCTCACCAGCCACACACAGCTCCTTGCTAATGCTTATTCTTCAAGGGGAAGAAATTTTCTCTGATCAGTTTAGTTTTTTGTTGTAGCTGGCCCTTTTCACTTTGTATTTCAGCCAAGTTTTGTTAGAAACAGAGAGAGCCACAGAGGGATTTATTTACTGCAGAACTACTTGGGAGAAAGTCAAGGTGATATCCATGCAGCACTGGCAGCAGAACCAGCAGTTATTTATTTGAATAAAATATCAGCCACTAATCCACTTCCTCAGCAGGAGAGGGGGAAAAGCAACACACATTTCTAAAGGATTTTAGCATCTTTTAAATCTTCCCAGACACATTTTATTTTATCTCTCTCTGCAGCCTCACTCTGCATTACAACTTGCAGTATCTGCCAAGTGCAGCTGCAATACACATTCCCTCAAAGAGCAGCAGCAGTTTTGCAGTTTTAAAAGTCAGGTATATAAATGTGCATGAAGAAGTGGGTCTGGAACTACTTCTTACCTGTAAATGTTGTTTAAAATACCATTACCAAACCAGTTACTTACCCTTTCATCACTTATCTTCAGGACTTTAGTCAAAAATAAGAGTAATAGATTAGTCCAGGCTTCCCGATGACTTTCTGATGTAAGAGTGAGGAAATAACTCAGAGCCTCACTGCAGACACTGGAGAGAACAGACACAAAAAATAGTAACTAACATTTTATTTTGAGCTCCACTGCAAAGAGGAAGCTTTGGCTTTGCAGCCATATCAGTGTGGAGCCTTAGTGTGGAACAGCAACTTCTCATGAAAGCTACTGGAAAACTGATTACTAATAGAAAAAAGTGATTTTGTTCAACTCAAACCCAACGTCCTTGGACTTTAATATTAAATATGCTGACAAATCATGATCACACAGTTTGTGGGTATATTTGAAGTGTGTTAAGTGCTCTTGGAGAGGTATTAAAATGTATATGGCAGAATGATACGTAGATTTCAAGAATTAATCTGATGCTGACGTAACCAGGTAGTTTTCAGCTCTGCTCCCTGCTCCATAAACCTTGAAACACTTTCATGTGCTACTGCCATGGTCTGTTTGGGTTTTTTTCCTGTACAAAGCCCTGTGCTCATTTCTGCAGATGAGAGCAAACAGGACCAGTTCCCCAAACTAGCTGAGGCTACTGAAAGAAAAAAGGCAGGGCTTAGGTGAAAGCGGCTTTCCTTTTTAAAGAAGAAGTATACCAATTTCCCATGCTACAAAAAAAAATAAAAAATGACAACACATTTGTTACCTCCTGCAAAACATGTAATGAGAACAAAAGCAGAGGCGACATAAAAACGTAGTATTAGCTGCAACCATCACCACCACCATACACGTTAGATCTATGAAGCTTACTGCAAAGAGGGGAGTAATAAAAAAAAAAAATTAAATAAAAATCGACATCCTTTAGCATTAGAAATAACATGAAGAGGTTCAGCTCCATGGGCCTTACTTCAGCAGCCTTTGCTGGACTTCCTCCCAGGCACTGATGCGGCTTTCATCCATGTACATGCGGAACAGAATGCGCAGCCCACAGGCCAGGCTGCTGGTCTCCTGCTTCAGAAGGTTGGGTTTTGATTTGCCTTTGAAACCTAGAGAAATTCCAAGCAGCCACTCAGGTTTTTGTTTCATCTGAATTTTCCCCTTTAAGTCCCCTGCTTTGCCTCCTAAGCATCTTCTGCACGTGAGCAGAACTGTCTTAATGTAATTATTTTCTCACAACTTTTAGTACAACGAAGCACTGTGAAAAATCAGCATATTTATATCCACCTTAATTGTGCTGGCGTGTGTTTTATGTGAGCTTTCAAGCAGATGTGAAACCTGGGTGTACAACAAAAGAGCACCCTAGACACCTCAACAATGGACTTTTTTGTCTCAGTCATGTATCTCTAGTGTATACTGGTTCACTGCTTGTTTTTGGTAACAATGACAACCATACTACAGCTTCCAAAGCTCTCTACTAGCAAAAAGCATACCCATAAACATCAACACTCAAGCTGAAGTGGTTCTGTTGATGCATACATACATTAATGCACAAAACACTCTGTTGCATACTCACAGTATGCATTCACCATTAAAAAACAGTGATACAGCAAACTTGGGTGCAAGGAATAGGTTATACACAATACTACAAAGGGACCACTTGCCATCTGTTTCAGAAAATTACATATATTTCACTTACACGCTATCAGGTAAAACAAAATCCCACCCCCAGCAAATTTTGGGGTTTGTGCCTGCAGCTTCCAAGCATGGGACACACACCTGCAGCCAGAATCAGCTTGGCATCCCAAACCCAGCCAAACCTTAAATTTTAGGAAATAACAAAGATATGTGCACCTGCACAGATAAGTTTCCCCCCTTAGGGATTGTAGGGTTATAAAGTTACAGCCTGATACTCAATTTTACATTCAGCATCACAGTACTTTTGACCTATTTCTGGGTCAATTTAAAGCTCACTAACAGTCTCACAGACTGCTTGCCCAAAGTGACTGACTCACCTGCTTTCCAGAGAGCAGTTCTTTGTTCATTGTTTGAATTAAATGCTTTAGCAAATCTGTGAGATTCCAGCAGACAATCAAGAAGTTTGAAAAGCTGCTGTGATGTTAGAAAACGGTACATCCCTTGATCTTGTGTATCCACATGGACATCAAAGTCTACTGCATCTCTCTATTGAGAAGAAAGAAAAAAAGGTAAAAAAATAAAAATTTATAGTTGTCTTCAGAGGAATTTATGAAATTTTATCTGCTAGAGAAAAAGCTGTTAAAAAGAGAGATACCTCTCAGTTGTACTTACTTGTGCTGCTGCTAGATTCTCTGCATCCTCTTTTTTGCTGGTTGCTGGGAAGAACACAATATTGTCGATAGTCTGAATGAGTTCCAGTTGCACAACACATTTGATCAAAAGAGCAGCAAATAATTTCTGTTCTGGAAATTCTTCAAAGGAAAGAGGAAGAAAATTGTTTGTTAACCAAAGAACTGCAATACTTTTTTCTTTTTTGAGCTATTTTGGGAACAAGTTAAAACCAGCTGAACTTCAAGCGCAGTCATAAACCACACCAAGAGTCCACCCATCTGAATTACTCCTCTAAAAAAACATTGCTGATCACCATGTTAACAACTGGTAGTTTAAAAACAAAACCACTATTTCCTAATTTTAA
Source organism: Heliangelus exortis (assembly GCF_036169615.1). NCBI lineage: Eukaryota > Metazoa > Chordata > Aves > Apodiformes > Trochilidae > Heliangelus > Heliangelus exortis. The sequence goes on from NC_092423.1 coordinate 116,911,817, forward strand.
AGTCATCTGCCATGTACTGGACAAATATCCAGTTCACCAAAACTGGTGAACTTGCTGTTACCACCAGTGCAATGGCAAGAACCAGAGACTGAGAGTGTCCACAGGCAGAAGCACCTTAGGATTTAACACTGACAGACTTGTTCATACAAGTACTAAAACCATCAGAGCATTTTAAGCACCAACACAGAACTTAGCACAGGTATTTTAAGGGTTTGATATAGTCTCTTCAGATCAGTCTAAAAGCACTTTTTTTTCCTCCAGATATTGCTTCTGTTGCATTCTGCATAGAAAGAACTTTACTCCTAAAAAAAAATATAATTCATTTACATAGCATTTTAAGGAGAATACTATTTTTAATATTTTGCTTTCTGTAAAAATCCTGTAAGTTAGCAGCTGGACTCCAGGTTTTTAAAGCACAGATCAAAAATGTGGATGCACAAGAGCTCAAACAGAATTCTGTCTTACTACATGAAGACAAAAATTTTAATCACTGTCATTTTCTTCACATTATGTTTCTAAAGTTACAGCTGTGGCTGTGGCTGAAGATATCAGTTGTCTGTTAATACCACATATAAAATTCCAAATCTCTAAAAAGACTCACTTGCTGTTGGCCTGGTTTTACTCATTTCTTCACCTGACGGGGACCCTGAGCTGGGCTGATATGGGCGTCCATCTGAAGATCTAGGCTGAATAGAATCATGAATATCTACTGACTTCTGTGAGATTGTATCCTAAAAGGAAAGAATAAGAAATTAACTTATACAAAACTGCAAGCTACTTGTCAACCATGCTCTTCATAGCTTAAAGACATCTGCACTTTTTTTCAACACTGCACTTTTTCATTCACTTTAGTGATATCTGGTAAGAGCAGTCAAGACGTAGAAGACGACCTACTAAGAATTAAAAATGTAACAAATACTTAATTACACATTGAAGTCAAGGAGTAGTATTTTGCACACATTTTCTGTATGCCACCCAAATACTCAGTATGTCAACTAGCAGTTGTTTTGACTTTTACCAGATTAGGTGTTTGAGGTTTGCCAGAATTTCCTATCCTGGGAAAGGGTGTCTACCTTGATCTACAACAAACAGAAGCCCTCTAACAGCTTCTGTGAGAATTTTGATTCCTTTTATAACAGATGAAAATGTGAACACATAGCTCTTATATGACAAGCCCAAACAATATGAGCTATCATCAAACTTCAGTCTTTACTTGCCTTTACCCCCTCAAAATGTTCTGAATTACAGGCTCCTACTGACATGTTTGTGGGTGCTACAAGAATTTACCACAGGAAAATAATGGAGAATATTTGTGTATCAGGAAAATGCTCCAATTTAAAATCCTTTTGCCCAAGAACTGCTTGAGCAGACTTCTGCAACATGTTCTGATTTTCCATGTTGTGTTTATCTTGTCAGCTAAAACTCAATGACTTTGGAAGATGAATTACTGGGGTTCTGGTTTTATATTTTCATAAATACCTTCTGTCTCGATCACATAAATGTAAAGTATTAAAAACAATGATAATACCAATTGTGTCCATTTCAGAAAGCATTCACTGAAAGAGAGAAATGTAAGTAATAACAAAACGTGTTATCATTAACAGCTGTTATATAGAGATTCCTGTCCCTTTCAATAACCCAGCGTTTCTATTAATATTTGTTCTTTAAGTGCCACAGGATGCTACACATTAGTTCCCTTCATTATGTTGCTAGCAAGATTTAAATTTACATATAAAGTTCCTATAAAGAGCATTTCAACTTCTCATACTAGTAAGTAATCAGGGTTTTAGTCTTTATAAAGATTTTAGTAGATATTACAACTATAGATGGTCCAATGCTTCAATTATATTTGAACTTCCTGAATTAAAAATAGATGGAAATGCTTGCAAAAACTCTATCCTCCCAAAAGAGAGGATCCAAAATGTATTTCCATCAACACCAATATATAAGTTCTGTTAATTTTGAAGTTGTAAAATGTCTTTTACACTGAACACAAAAAAAGATTTTTGAAAACATTTATGTTACACTATTTCAAAAGGAAAATATACTTCAATTTATTAGTGACTAAGACATTTAATATATTTATTACTTGGGAGTGCTATTGTATTTGACATGAATGGATCAAAACCACAGCCAACATTTAGACCAAGTGTTTTATACATCAAACCACAGTCAGGATACAGCAAGCACATTCAGTCATACAGATGTAAAACACCTGTACAATGAGAACTGGCCATCCCAAACACTTTCACTCTTATTATTTCACTCTAATTGTCACTTATTATTTGTAAATAAATATAGTAAAACTTCACAAAGACAAATGGAGGGAGAATGTCTTTCTTAGCAGAACTCATTTGGGAGTTTATCTTTGAACAATTTTTAACAAATGCTTCATGAATCTACAAAGAACTTCACAGAACAGTCTTGTGAGAATGTCCAAAAGCTAAATTAATTCTCATCAGTAGTGAAGTGGCTACAGGGCTGCCATTTGTGGGCAAATCCAAATTTTACATGAGTTTATTCAATTAGTGCTAAGAAATGTTATACATTTTTTTTCATTTTAGTTCTTATTATCAGAGAAAATCTGAAGGAAAAAAAGGTCAATCTAACTGGCAAACTTTTCACCTCCAGCACACTCCAGCATCATGCCAATATATCAAGCAGTGTATTGAGCAAAATGAAGCTAACCCCATGCTTTAAACCAGAAAACAAATCAAACCCTAAATACAGTGTTATAGAGATGGACCAGATAAAGGACATTACCTGAAATATTAACAGCTAATGACCTACAGTCAGCTTCTAAAAGCCAACTTTGCTGCAAACAAGTATGTACTTCTCTTTCTCCATTAATACCTTGCATTTTTTAAGCATTAAATAGCACTTTATCTGGAAAAAACTTTTCCAATTAAAAATTGAAATACGGTTTTAAAATTTTCACTTACTTGACATCACAACACATTGGTAACAAACTCTTTAAAGCTTTAAAAATATTTTTTTTACTCCAGAGGCTTACCAGTTTTTCTTTTGCATCAGAGGGAGATCCAGAGCCAAACTCCCCACTGACTGGTCGCCAAGTCAGCAGCCTTGGAAACACAAAATCAGTACCAAATTAGTAAGTGTGAACTACAAATTAGAAGTGACATCCTAAAAAGTCCACTACATACAGTGGGTTTTTTGTTTGCTGTATTTTAAATTAATGGAAACCAAACAAATTGAGCCAGATATAGATACTTCTGGAACTTAATAAACCCAAAATGCTGCTCCAGAAGGGTTTCTAATATTCACCATAACAATATCCAGAACTCTTAAGTTTTGATCATATGTGGAAACAAAAGCAAATGTTCTGCTAGTGAGCATTCACTTCAAAATCTTTACAAATATGAGACATAGTAAGTTAGGGCTAATTCATTTGGACTTTAGCATTCAGATACTTGGCTTCAAATTTTGTTTTTGGCAGTTACCAAAATACAAAAACAGTAATCTTGGTAACTCCCAGATGTTTCAGTTTCATTTTAGTATTATTTTTGGATGTAATTAATTCATACCAACTCCCATAGAAAAGTAGGTGAGGTAGTGACAGATGGATTAACTGATTTTTTAAGCATGAATGAAGCTCTCTTACAGTGCTATCTCACACAGCTCTAAAATTAAGGAAACAGTGACGTGCAGAAGGCTCCTTTTTGCTTCAGAAAACATCAAGACTGTCATATTTCAAAACAAGTAAGTGTTTCATCTCAGTGTTGGTAAGGTAGGGAATAAAAAACCTTCATCTTTGGTATAAAGCTGGATGTGATTTCTTATTACTCTGCTGTATGATGTACAACATACAACCCAGAGTATAGCCTTGTTCCAAAAAAGTTCCACAGTTATAACATGAAGGGCAAGAAAGTTACCAAACATGCAAGATAATTTTAAAGGAAAGATTAGGATTCATAGAAACACACTGGAACTTGACCATCAACCCTGGAGACTTCAATCTCCAAAGCTACTGCAGTACATTAGTATTTTGTGGAAAAAGCTTCCCATGTAACTACAAACTGCAAAGTGTGTCTATCAATAGAATTTTTCTGTTGCAAAACAAAAGTGACCAAAAATCAGATCATTCTTCTCAAAAAAGTCAACATTTTAAAACTGAATCACGTTTAGGGTCTTGGGTTGTTTGGTTTTTTAAAAAAATTATTTCTAGTTTTTAACAGTTTATCACTTACAACACAAAAGTAGCCCATTTAGCACCTAATCTATCATTATGTTCCAAGAAAGTTTACTTCTGTTTAGTCCATGCATAACAGCTACTGTTTAGCCCACCTATTAGCTATCTGTTTGAAATCAGTAAGTCATTTGCTAAACCATTTTACAAAGTATAAATGTTAACAGTCATCTTACGCATGAGGGATTGTAGTTTTGAAAATATCCAGCATGCAAGTACAAGTTTTATCCCAGATTTCTAGGGTAAACTTTTCACCATTTAGGATGACAACATTCTCCAAACAGTTTGTACCAGAGCGTGCCAGTTGTTCATTGTCTGGAAAAGACAAATAGTGCATTTGTTTATTCACATTCAGCACAGTAAAATGTTAACACTGTTTAACATAATTTGGTACAGTCCTACCTTGCTGCACACACCAGTACAGCTGTGCAAATATATCATCCAAAAGAACATCACTAAGTACTTCCAAATACTGTGTGAATACATCACATATTGCATAAAGTGCATGGTTGCAAGTAGTTGTCATCCATTCAGCTTTCTAGGAGGGAAAAAAAAAGTTACAACTCAGTTTAAGGTGGAACTTTTAAGATTTAGAACCCTGCAGGCAGAATGATATTTGTGTTTAATCAATCTGAATTTCTTGATAATGACACACAATTTGATCCCGTATTTCAAAACTCCCAAAAATCAATAGCTCCAACTTTTGCTTTGCTAACTAGAATGTTTAAAAAAATACAGAAACAGAGAAACTATTCTTGGCACCAGATCAGAGGACTGACAAGCACTTCCCACCACGAGATCCTGAGTTTGACATTAAACTTCTTGTGGGTTTCTTCTAAATATTTTACAGGGAATAAAAACTTAAGTTTGACAGGTCCTTCTATGCATAGTCAGACTTCCCAAACTGCTGACCATTTTGATCAACCTTCTAATATTAGTAATTTACATTAGTACCCCCATTTCTGTTTAGCTGCCTTGACAGGGCAGTGTCTGGTCCCTGGGTGTGGCAGATCAAAACCTGTTTGGCTGGTCAGCAAGGTGCACTGAGGGTACAGGACTGCTGTTTGTTGGATTTTTGTTTGTTTGCATGTGTTTTTCTCCCTGGTGATCAAAACGTTTTGAACTAGCAGGACTTATTTCTTCTAATTGTGACTTCAATGCTGATCACAAGCTTCATCCCATTTAACATGATGCCACAAAACGATGCACCTCAGATTCCAGCCACCATGTGTAAAAGCTGCAACTGTACCCACAAACCCTAGATTTGTTGCATTTTATCCTATTCTTCTTTTGTTCATAGTGTAAACTAGTCAGCCTTTTACACACATGGCTTAAAAATATAAGAAAAGAGATACCTCCAAACAGAATGCTAATAAAAAAAAAAAAAAAGGCTAATAAAACCACAAGTACACCATGCAAATTTTGTGGTTTGCTTTACATTACTTGATGAGCTATATTAATCAATTTTTGTACTGTATATACATATCTTGTGTAAATTAACTTCCCCCCCTTTTTTTACCTCAGTCTGCTGTTCTGGCAGCTTCATGTTGTCAAATATCCTGAAGACAATCCGAAACAAATCTTGCCACCAGTGTTTTTCATAAGTATGGCCATATGTCTTCATTATTTCAAACATTACTGTTAAGCCCCTGAAACAAAGCAGAGATATGAAGAGTTACAAAAAGACATCCACTAGACCAAATATGTCCAATTGCAACAGACTCAAATACTATTTAGAACACTGAACACTGATCTGATGTGTATCAGTCTACATTAAAATTAAATAGAAAGCCAGCTTGTTTAAAAAGCCTATAGAAGTCTCAGAAACAGCCAGAAAATACTTTTGAGACATGTGTAATTGAAAAGTAAAATGGGAAAATGACTTCTTTACAAAGGACCACAGAAACAAAGGAACAAATACTTCCAGTTCAGAAATACAGAGGTCTAGAAATGAGTATTCATCTTCACCAGCAGTAAGGGGAGTTCAAATACACAGCTTACATGTAGATGTGCAAATATAAAATTATTTGCATAGAATACCTCATATTTAGCATTGGAACTGCAACAGAATACACTTTATAAGGGAAAAAGCCTCATTCAAGGTAAATAAGCAGGATTTACAGCTTTGCTTTCTTGATTGTCTCTGCAGTCCACAACCACTTAATGAATCATGGAAAATCAGTCTCAAAATCCTCAAAGTTTGATGGGCAAGACACAGGAAGGCAGGCAGGACTGGAGGTCATGGGGTTCAACACAAATCAAAAAAAAGATTCCAACAGAATTTTGCTGTTGGGAGTCCATCAAAACAAAATCTCCTCATTGCATGGAACATACTTGCTTTTAACAGCAAAAAGGGAAATGTGACACAACGCTAACCCAGGTCAACCACAGCAAATCATTAAAATAGAGTAACAGGAGCAAGTATCATGGAATCAATCATAATTTGTGTTTACTACTAAGTAGAGACAATCAGTATTGTCATTGTGAAAATACAGATTCTTATATTAATCCCCTGTAATACCTTATTTAAGAAAAGGGGGGGACAGAAAGGATTTAATGGATATTGACCATTTAATGTTGACTATCCATTATTAAAATAATGCTTCCTTGTTTGATGTTAGAAAAGCTAAAAGTTGACTTTTACATTTCACTGTGTTATAAACATATACTACCTCCATTGCATCTGATTTTAAGTTGAGATGGGCAACTTTAAATAGTTTAGTTCCATTAATTAATGGAAAACAGTCAGATTTTTATTTACTTAAGCTTTATTTTCAAATGAACTACTTAAATAGTTATCTTTGCACATTATCTATCACGGCTGTTTATTCCAAACAGGAATTGTTTGAATATTTACGGAAATTTAATACTTACACATATTACTTTAATATACTGCAATCACAACCACATAACTTCAATATTTATTACAACATAAGATAAAAACTTCATATGTAAAGAACACAGGCATGACTGCATCTGTGTGAAAGGTATTTGTAAAAAGTCTGGTGTTCCCAGATATCAACTAAATCAAATACATGACTCATTTTATGACAGTTAAACTAAGCGAGTTGTTTCTATTTTAACAGTAAGTCTTTTAAAATTTGAATTGCAAATACTGATTGTTACCTGGTTCTTACATCTAATTTGCATCTATTGATGATACAGGACAACTCAAACAGAATTGGGAACCATCCTCGCACCCACACTCTGTCTTCAGGAGCTACATTCATATCATCACTTGTGTATTCCTTGAATGCCTTTAGAAGAAAGTACAGAGTTATACAGGGCTGTAAGAGTTAGGCTCTTCAAAATAAAACACTATCTGAACTGTAAATAATCTCTGCTGCAATAGTATTACACCCTGACACTTCAGATGAGCTGGCAATCAAAATAATAGCACTGAGAAGGAGAAGTGTTTTGATAGTAATGCTTAGTATATTATGAAAAATAAACAAGATGATACATTCAAGCACCAGTTTTTGCTTGCAGTTCAGTCTGAGTCTCTCACTCTTGTTTATAGAGACAGCACTGCAAGTGAGGATCAACCACTACGTTTTGAGGATAAGAAGCATTTTTACTTATGCCATTACCCATTCTTCACAACATGTCCTAGCAGCAGATCCTGAGATTGGATGATTTACAGCAGCTCTAAGGAAAGCCAGGCACCAGCTGAACTGGGGACAGGCAGAGTGGAATAAAAACAAAATAAAATTTAAAATTGCTTATACTTTAAAAAGCACGTGGCATTTTATACTCCTTTAGTTTCTGAATAAAGCGCATTTCTCACTAATTTCTGAAACTTGAAGGGGAGCCAATAAGGTGAGTGCAAGTCATTTTTTCTTTATAAAAGCACAGCTGATTTAAGTACTTATAAATATAGCGAATACAGACTGACCTGGGGTCTATCAGATACATATTTTGCACAGTGGCGAATGAGGCGGATCGCTTCCATACTGGTATCTGGAAATGCTGCATTGCAGGCAAATTCAGACAAGCACTTTACTGCATCCTGGAAAGAATCTATGGTTGCTGGGAAATGTTTTTCAAACACGATTGCTGGGAGAAAAGTGTGAACAGAAGAAAAAAGGTGTCATGATTTAAAAATCTATTAATTCTACTATGAATTGAGTGTAACAGAAGTCACAAGAGACTGGTTCACTGACTGGTGCTGTCAAATGCTTGAGTAGCAATAACAAGTAAAAAATTAATACTTAACTGGACAAAAAAAAAACCAAACCATCACCTAGAGGGCATTGGATTTTGACAGAAAGAAGTATCTAAACCAAATCAAGGCAGTATTTAGTCTAAAGGAGGGAAATTTAACAGTTAAGCAAGAACACAATAAGAGGTTTAAAATGTTACTGCTTAACATTTGTCTGTATGACCAGAGCTGAAGAAGGCTACACAAAGCATGAAGTTGTGCTTACAGAAGGACTTCTCAGCAATACAGTCCTGTTGCCTTGATTTTAAAGTCAGTTTTGAGAAAAGAAAAAAACCAAGACACCACTCCTCAGCAATTCTGAAAAAGTTTTATAACTTGCAGAGGTTGAGACAGAATAAAGTGATCCCTAATTGCACTTTAAGGTCTGAGATCTAGATTAGAATTGGAGGGGAAAATTAAAGAAAACAACTGGCTCAGCTCTTTCTCCTCAACAGGGCCATGGACAAGCATGGTTTGGAAATGAGGAAAAAGATACACGGTCAGCATAATAATAAAATTACTACAATTCTGGTTAAAAAAAAAAATTACTAAATTTGTCACTTAAATGAAAATGTACACATTAAGTAAAAGTACCTCAGGGTCAACTGGTTTTACTACAAAATGCTACAAGAGCACAAATTACTACGAAATGTACAAGAGGTACATTTTTTTTTTTTAAAGGCACAAAAGAAAACAGGTAACTATAATCTTATTTTAAATAAATAATTAAACTTAATCTTTTTTTCCCAGACAATAGTTGAAAAGTGCAAAACATTGGTTCTGAAGCATAAAGAGAGTATTACTACACAGGCTGTAAAGCCAGCAGTTAAACAAAGCTTCTTGATCTCTGGAGTCACAAACACTTTTGTGATGTCTGAATACAGCCAATACTCACTGACAATGTGTCCTGTAGTCTGGAATGCAAGTTCCACTATACTTTCATCCTGATCTGAGGCTGCCAGATGAAATACTGAGAAGATGTTTTTCCAGCCAGAACGAATATTAGCAGCCTGGGAATTTACCATCTGTGCAATACACCGTACAACCATGTCTCGAATAGTAGGAGACCTAAATTAAAATAATAAACAATAATTGTTTAAATTACATAATTGAATAGAATAGTGCAATTCTCCGTCAAAAGCAGCTTGAAACATCAGCTGTAAAATCTGGTGCTTATGATACCAGGTGATTCAGTTAATGGTATGTTATTACCTGTTTCTCTTCATAATATGTTCAAATGGCCTCAGGAAGTCCTTCTGGAATCGGAAATTAGCAAGTTCTCCTTTTTCCAAGAACTTCATTGATAATTGTCTTAATGAGTCTACTGCAAAAATAGCTACATCTTCATTGGGATTGCAGCCAACCTGACAACGTAGAATAGAAATGCACAGTAAGCTTGCATCAGCATTCTGATGGATTCAGCCCAAGCTGCTTTTATATTTGAGAATGGAGAACTAAGCAGTACTGGGAAATCAACAAAATAAACAGTAGCCAATTCCATGAACAACACTGTTAATGCAAGTCAATAATCCCAAACCAATTCCAGCTATTTTATATATTATCATCATAGCGTTTCAAACTTTGTAAAAATAAGCAACCTGCCTGGAAAGACTTCAACAACCTGTATTAAAAATTCATGTCAAACACTCAACTGATAAATAGCCAATTTAGACTTGAACAGAAAACAACCTTTTACTGTAGGCTTTACAAAACACCTCTCAAATATACAACACACAAGTAAAGGCAGCCAGTTCTAGACCCAGGTCATGATAAGTAACTTAATGGATACTGCTTTTACACTTATTACATTGTGTACCTCTGCCTTCTGTAAGGCCTTGGCAGCTTTACTGTTTTAGTTGTGGTTCAAGCTGTGTATACACAAGGACAGAAAAATACGGTGTAATTTGTGTACCATAAGATGAGCACATGCTTTTCTTAGAGATCTCTAAATAAAATTTATTTGCAGAGATAAATCAATGAGCACGCAGTATTGAAATTAATAAGGATACCTTATTAAAATGATCTCCAATAACTTCCCAGATTCTAGACCACTGTAGCCTTATCCGACCCATGTTGTAGTAAGAAATCTCTACTATCTTCTGCAGACTAAACATTCGAGGGTGTGTAGCAGACAGCAGTTCATCCATAGATACAGCACAAAGCCAGCGAACGAAATCCACTGTTAATTGACCACAGATTTTAATGCAATATTTTTCAAAGGTTTAAGGCAAAGCTGCTTTGCAGTTTACAGGGGCGAAAAAAAAATAATAATCTAAAACCTACCAATAGCATTTCCATCCAACCTTGTAGATCCCGTAAATATTCTGTAAAGTGCAGTTTAAGACATTGTTACAATTCCTCATAGAAGCATCTATTAAAAATTTATTCAGGATTAAAAAAAAAAATAATATATATATACAACCTCTGACTACTTTTGTTTATTAAAAAACAATTAGTAAATGTGGAAAAATACTCAGCTTTGGAAATAAAATCAGAAATAGTTCAATTATTTCTAACATTTTAAAATAAAGCATGCATGGAGACTGGGAGGCGAGCATGGTTTCTAATACTATCTGTTCACTGACAGGGACTGATGAATAATGCCAGTGGTTTATAAACTATTCATCCCTTCTCCAAATAGAGAAGTCAAGCTTCTCATGAGTGAACATCTGATACTTGAAACACTTCACATTATGAAGTGGGGAGAAATACTGCAAACCTAAAGAACCCTTAACCATTTGACATTAAGCCTCTAAATCACTTGATTTGATTTTACTGCAAGGCAACTCTCACTGAAGTGACATAGATCATCCTGCCTTTTCCCACAGAAATGTTTGTAAGCCTTCAGAATGATACCCCTTTGTGACTGTCAATTTTGACAACCATGAAGAAAATCATGTTTTCTGATTTCTTATATTCTGGAGAGCAAGATCCACTAAACACCCCAGGTCTGATCAGTACTTTACAATTTAAACAGGGAATGCTTGTGATATATATTATGCCTAATCAACCCCAGTTAGGTATGATTCACAGAAAGGAAGACTGGAATAATAATTTTGATGAGTTCAGACAACATCTACCTAGTCTAGAGGAAAAAAGGGAGTCAGTAATACATTTAGGAGAAAAAGGGTCTGTCAATAATTCTTCCCATTCTAAGACAATATATATACAATATATATATATTGCTATATACATATTATATGCTATATATATATATATATATATGCTATATATAGCAAACCAAGATTCATGGGACATTACTGCAGCCTTCATTCTGCAACTCTACTGTAGTATTTTTATACTGGTAAAAGGGCTTCTTTCCAAATCTTTATTCTGTTCCTTTTTGCCAAAAGTACTTCCGCTCCATAAAACAAGAATGCACATAATCAAAAAGCACTTTAATGTGTTGTTGTATCCAAACAGATGTAAACTAATATAAACTGATTATTAGCACAAGGTATTCAAATATTGCTTAAAAAGTTTGACGTGGCAACAGCAAATTTAAGACAATACCTGTCCACAGCAACAACAACACTTTGGGAGCTAGTTTCACCAATGGATTCCTGAATACTTGCTATCTGCTTCCAATCCACGTTTCCACCAACTGCAGTGAACAAAATGTGAAAAAGAGGTAAGAGATAATACAGAAAGGGATGGAAGGAAAGAAGTCACACCACTGCCAGTATAATGAAATACATTTTCAGATTACAAAAAAAGAGAAGTACCTCATTAACTCCCCTTTCATGAGCTAGGCATCTCAATAAACAGCTGTATGTTGGTGCAGCACCTAATTCTCTAGGTTCTCTATCCATGTATGAACTATTTTAGTCCAAGAAAATTATCTACATTTAGAACTGTGTTAATAGAGACAACCAAAAAAAATTCAAAAGCACAAGAACCATCTTCTCTCTGTCTTTCAATAGATGCTTGGTAATTCTGCTACTGAAAATACACAATAGATGAGGATGATAGAATGGTACAGAATACCACATAAAGGAAAACTTTTCACACTTTATTAGCAGCAAGTGAGTAAAACCATCCTGAATGGCTTTCTTTTCAATCTTTCATAGGGGAGAGCTCCCACTAAAACTCCATCTTAAAGCTACAGCTCAAGTACAGCAAAATTATCACCTAACAACAGTTAGCAATATTAGCAAAATAGCAATATTTATTTTGGGGACTACAAACTACAGCCCACATGGATGAAAGCTCCTGTTAAGAAAATGATCACTTCACAATGGGCAAATTTCTAAAAATTCCGACAATCTCTAAGCTCCTCTCCACTCTGCATCAAAAAAAAAAAAAAAAAAAAAAAAGAGGAGGCGTCTCACAAAAATTCGGGTAATTCCACATAGCCTATGTTTAGGGTTTTTTTCTTAGGCAGCCTATCAGAAAGATAGGGGAGAACAGAACACTGAAAAAAGACCAGTAGTTCCATTCTCAGACCTTTTCACAGACAAAAAGTTCCCATGTTTCAGGCTGCCTCTCAAATGTCTGCCTCTGAGTCTTGCTGTGCTCGACACTTGGAAGTGTTAGGAGACAACTGGCTGTCAAATCAAGATAAACTGACTCATCACAAGCATATTTCTAGGGCATTTACAGAGTAGCCTTTCTGTACATAAATATGTAACCTCGTATGACTATTTTGGCAGCTTATAATACAGTATAGTTTCATCAAGACTTCTCTTGTAAGCACACAAGCTGCCAGTATCAATTGGCTTGAATCTTGATAGTGCATCAGCTAAGAAACATATCAAAAAAGCAGTTGTGTGAATTTAAAGGACCATGTCCAAGAAGTCAGGAAATCCTAACCAACTCTGCCAGTTTATATGACAATTCCTTATTACCATAGGATTTATAATCAGTGCTGTAAAAACTAAGCAGAGAGTAGATCTACATTCCAACAGTTGTGAGACTTTTCACAATGGATCGTAGAGCCACCTATATAATTTTGCTTTATGAAAAATTGATTCTTGAGATTCCCCCTGTCCAAACAGCAATTCTGACTACCTAAGAAGTACACTGTGGCAACAACCAACTGACAGCTGCAGGTTTTGTCTTCCAACAGAAATTAGAGTAGAAGAAAGCTGAACTTCACAGTTACAGCTCCAAGTAAGAGAACATTCCTACCAAAGAATCAAAGGAACAGATGCTTATTCACTTACTGCTACAACCCACATGTTTGTGTGACTTGAATTTTCAAGTAAAACAAACAACAAAAAAGGTCCACATCAGGAAGATAATGCAAGAGTGACAAAGACATTCAAATGCAGATGTGTGAAGAGTGTGCACCTGAATCCTTGGTCAAGAAGTAAATGACCAAAAGGGCTTTTGTGGGTTGGTTATTCTGTTTTGTTTTTTAAAAAACACACACTTTTGACTTCAGCAAGACATCAGTGCTGCTGCTTATGCACGGCTGATTTTAGAAGCGTGTTTGAAATATGAAGCTTCTATGTCACCAGACTACAACTTCACTTACTCCAATTAAACAAACATTTTCCTATAAAATATGTATTTGTACATATGGACACATGCACTGTAGGTTCTTCAGAGGAATTCAGTTTCATAGGAAGGTTGCTCGAAAGCCATAGTTCCAAAGGATCCTTCAGAATAACCACAGTAAGACAATTAAAGTATTTGCAACACAGAAATTTGTGTAGAAGAAGGAAAAAAAGCTGAGAAAATGACTGCTCTAACGGCCCCAAAGTGCATGAAAACCAAATTCCTTTCAGTTAGGTATTTTCCTGTAAGATTGAAGTGACATTGTTAAATAAAAAGGTTAAGTTTCCATATGTGCACTGTAACAAGCACTCCAGAAATTCAGTTCAGACAAACATTTTATCCATTTGGGCACAGCCTTTTTTCCTTAGAAATGTAGTTGACAGAGGAGAAGAGAAGTCTTTATGAGCTGGATCTACACCAACAACTAGAATGATTTAGAGACACCTAACTACAGTTTATATTCTTGAGCTATCAGAACTTAAAATTTTTAAAGGCCAGTAACTTCTAAATGGCCAGGATTTGGGAAGAGCGAAGTTGGATTGGTCTTCAGGGAACACTAAGTTGAAGAATGCTTATTAGAAAGGTGGGAAGAAGCTCAGTATATGAGATGCTGGCAGACGAATTAATTTCCAGGCATAAGGCTTCCCATCAGCAACTCTTGGCAAGGCAGGAGTACAGAGAAGCACAGGCCAAAGAGAGCAATGGAAAGAAAAGGACTGAATTACAGAGTAAGAAAAACTGTCTGAGGAGAGCAGAAAGACAGAGGATTAGGACTAGTTGAGGGCTAAGATCAGGGAAACTGGTAACAGAATTATTATTCCTCAAAAGAAAAACAACCTAAAAAAAAAAGAAAAATTGACGGAACACATAGGTTTTACTTGACTGTGGGGGAAGTTGTTTAAAATGCAGGAAATACAGAGCATCATGCTAAAATTTCAACTTTCTATCAGTCAAATGGAATTATATTCACCTCCAGGACATTTCCATAGCTTCCTAATACCCTACACCTGTACGTCATTAATTGTATTTCTATTTAAGAAAAAGAAAACCCTAGATAATTTAAGGTAAGACTAGTATACTTTTCTAGAAAGACAGGAAACAGTGCTTAATTTATGGAGTGAATTTTGGCTCTTGGGCCAAATTAAAAAAAGGTTTTTATTTAGTACCAAAGAAACAAAAGAGGAGGCAACAGAATTTCAGAAATTAACTCATCTCCCATGTGGTTTGAATACTGCATATTTCTTCCAAACTTTCATGCTAACTTGCCTGTTTGGTAAAATACTTGGTGCACCAATGTTGCAATATTATTAAATCTGCTCATAACATCAGCAATCCATTCTTACTTGGTCAGCTGTATTTTAATAGAAATGAATAATATATAATTTTATTACATCTCCCACTCTCCCATCATAGCAATAATAGTTAACAAAGCAAAACAAGTACTCCAGAAACAGGAATAAGTCTATTCAAAGATTAAGACAGTTTTACAAGGACTACTTCATGGTTTTGCCTCCAGACTCCACAGCCAACAAAGAGAACAAAGCACAAGCTTTAATTTCTGTCAAAAAAAAAACAAAAAAAAAAAAACAAAAAACCAGCTAAATGAAATACTTTGTATCTGCATTACTTACCCAGTCCCAGCCCCACAAATTCATCAGGTGCCTGATCTTTTGTTCCAGTAAAAGAACCTTCCCTGCCACGCACTGTCCCTGAGATATAGCGAGGTTTTACTCCAGTTCCTATTAACTGTGCCAGTTCAAGTTGACTGATGCATTTCAGAATCTATTCCAGAGAATAAATAAGCCATTTATCAACTAAAAGCAGTTTGAAATAGTAAAAAGTAGAAATCTTTAGGCAGCTCTTTAGAAGAAAAATAATTCTAAACACTCAAGGTTAGACAAATATTTCTGTTCTAAAATAAATATTCATTTAAATAATACTGTATTACTCTCACAGTATTATTTCTCACTTGGACATCTTTTGATACTTCAATTAGCTGCACAGTGTGCAATTCTATGTAATGTATGTACAAACGTATATACATGGCACTTACATAAAACCCACTGTATTTATGCACAATAAGTACAGTACTGTATTCAAAATGAGTACACGTGCTTTCTTAAGAGTTAGTTAATCTTGTACCTCATGCCAGGAATTTCCTAAATAGTTTCCATCTGTATGAGCCACGGTGATGAGAGTTTTAATAGTGTCAATATTCTTCTGCTTCATTTCCGTAATACCAGAACTCACTGTGAGTAATGTAAATCTTGCTAATGCTTGGACATAGGCATCTCTTTCAAGCTACAAATGAAAAGAGGAAAAAAATAATGTCTTCTAAGTATTTTCTCCATTTTTTATTCTTAATAACATCTGTGTGATTTCAACAACACCGTTGACCTTTCTCTTCCTATAATGGAATTTCTAAAGCTTTCTACATTGTCAAAGTATTCTATCTTCTTCTGCAGTAAGCTGTGGGATAAAAATCAGCCTCCCTCTGCTCAGGAACATGAAGTATAATTTTTGACAACACAGAACACATATGTTGTTTTTAAGTTTGAGTTTGGTCTTTTTGGATTTTAGAGGGGCTTTTCTGGGAAACAGGATGATGCTTCAGAAGAAATGTGACTTCTTAGCTAAACTTTCAATGTTCTTGTACTGTATGGGGATCTATTCTGAAAATGCTGCCTTAGCAGACTCTGGCAACAGAATGTAAAAATAAAAATTTGTAAATAAAAATCTCTAAAAGACACATTGTGACAATTCCACAAAACTACTCAAAATGTATTTGATTTTATCTATCCTGTTTGGAGCAACCTCAGAAGCTTGTGAGGAAAGACTGCAATGAGTAGGTAAACAGGAAGTGATCTATAATGAAGGCAGATAAATTGATTTCACAAAAGAGAACCACCTGTAGGTACCCAATTTTTATGTATAGGTTATCTATAAACACCAAAGGAATCTCCTCAAATCTCATATGAGCCAATTACAATGGTAAAAATGGGATTACAGTTGAGCAGACAAGTGTATTTTACTCTCCTCTTCATATGATTTGAAGGCCATAAAATGAAATGGTTGTACATCAGAAAAGCAACAACTATGAAATATATTTAACTGTTTGGATGTTTAAGACTATTTTGAAATTAAAACAAAACAACACCAAACACTGAACACTTAATAAAACCAAATAGAAAATATTTTTTTAAAAAAAACCCTGGAAGAATGTCTGTTTCAGAGAAAACAACAATGCCACAAGACTGGGCAACCATAGAAGAGACTGATTCTCACAGAGCCATGTAATATGGCTGCCGTGTTCAAACCCAACATACTGCTACAGGGGATGCTGGCAAAGGCACAGGAAATAATCTATAAGCACAGAGAGTACTAAGCAAAAAAGCCTTAAAGGCTACAAACTGTGTATCTTCAGTAAAAGGAAAATGTTTTCAGTACCAGAGAATCATAGAGTAATTTGAGTTGGAAGGGACACTTAAGGTCATCCAGTCCAAGCCCCCTGCAGTAAGCAGGGATACCCTCAACTACATCTGGTTGCTCAGAGCCCTGTCAAGCCTCACCTTCAATATCTCCAGGATGAGGTCTCAGACACCTCCCTGGGCAACCTGTTCCTTTCTTTTTTTCCTAACACCTTCAGCACTACTTTCCCCCCCGTCCCTTTTTCTAAGACATCATGTTCAGAGAAAAACAACTGAAAAATTAGTCCATAGGAAGTCTGTTAAGTTTGGGGCTGAGGGTAGGAGGCTGGGGGGATGGAATGAAGTGTAGAGACAGAGGAAGGAGACCTTCCATGATCTCATGTGCTTTTTTAAGCAGCTGTATCAGAGGTTCCAATATGCCCATCCACATTAGTGATAAAAAGTTATCCAATTTGCTAAATACAAGCACAAGGGAGAAGGAAGCAAAGCATTCACTACCATACCAGTTTTTAGTTAATCTGACAAGGCTGCTGGGTTTCTGGAGTGTTGAGTTCTTTTAAATGTTTTTATTGTACACAATAGAGGATGCAATGTCAGACATACTTGTGGCTTGCCCCTCTCTTCAGCTATCCCTACAGTGAGACTTATGACAGACCAGTACTCCATTTATTAACGAATAGTCTACAATAACATAATATATGTTCACTACCAACAATTTTAGCATGGAAAAAAAAAAAAAAAAGGCAGCCCAAGTTTAATTAAAATTACCCCCTGGAGCCAGAGAGTCTGGAATTCTTGGCATTTTGTTTAATGCAAGATAGATTAATTAATTAATTAATGCAATACATCAGGAATGGTATTTTCAGTGCCATAACCATTAAAATAGTAACCAATTTTAAAAGTTTCAGATTATACTCATCTCCCTGAAGCTGAGAAAAACATTTCAAATGCAGTTCTCAGAGATACTGTTTTACTTGGGAAACAGTATAGAGATGTCACAACAATGTGACAACAACGCTTAACAGCTTTGTAACAAAGGTAGAAAGTATTTTCACATAGGAGAAAATCAACCTGTAGGGAAACAGAAAATGATTACACAGGCATAGCAGCACCTACCATAAAACACCAAGAAAGGTCACTTTATTTAAAACACATCCAATCAAATACCAGATGAAGCAGTAAATGCAGAAGTAGGCAGCCTCTAGGTAGTGTAGTGCATAGCTTTAGCAACAAGGACTCTAAGAACCCCACAAATGTTTTGCTGGTATATATATTAAAATATTGTCTCAATCTTATTTTTTTACCTGAATGTTGAAAATGCAAGCAATCCTGATTGCACATCGTATACCCTCCAGACAAAGAGAGGCAACTTCTGTGTCATCACAGTCCTGTAGGCCCACGCTGAATGCAGCTAGAAAAGGTGTCCATGCCAACTGGAATGCATGCAAAATAAAACTTACTTTAGCAAATGTTCGTTACCTGAAGGAAATGTTATAGATTTGACATCTTGCTAAAGTGCAAATCCCATCCTTATCTCACACTGTTAACCTCAAAGTTGCCTTTTGCCAAAAAAGAAATGGAACAAAATAGACATGAGACACAGAAGTATAGTTAGGAGAGAGATGAGACAGACTATCATAGAATTAATGCAGATTGTCTCTCCCCTCAGAAACACTTTCCTTCTCACCAACACACCCAACCATCTTCAAGTTGGGCCAGGGGAGATTTAGTTTGGATATTATGAAAAAGTTCTTCACTAAAAGGGTTGTCAGGCACTGGAAAAAGCTGCCCAGCAAAATGGTCAAGTCACCATCCCTGGATGGATTTTAAAAGTGTGTAGATGTGACACTGGGTTAACAGCTGGACTTGATGATCTTTAAGGCCCTATGAATCTGTGATTCTTGACCCTGGGCCTGGAGCAAAACCTGGGCTAACAGCACATCACTCAAGGGAACCATTTGTTTACTGAAATGGTAGTGGTCTGAGACTCTACCTCCCTGTCAGTCTCTATTTTGTATTACAAAACTAGGTAATCATCTGAACATGTATCTCACCTTAAACATGGGTCTCACGTGCTCCAGGTGTGTTGCACTAGTAAAAGGTGCCTGAACATGGCTCACTGCCTCCATAAGAGCTTTAGCTGTTTTAGCCATTTGTTCCATTTCCAAATTATATAGGAGTCTTCTCTGCTTTTCACTAGCAACACCTGCAAACACATGATTTCCCTCTCAATTGTGCATCTTTAACAGTATTGTCTTCAGAAACATAGTATTACATTTTCATTAAGTGCCATACACAGCTGCATTTTTTGTATTACTATGTATTGCTTTTGTACTATCTTGTATTTTTGCATTTACTTTAAGAAATAATCACACTAGCAAGGTATTTCTTTTTACAGTATAGATAAAATTTAAATTAAAGCAAACTTAGGTATGAAATGTAACCTAATTTTAAACCTTCACAGAATTTTAAGATTTGTACAACAAACATTTATTATCTGTCACCTCAACTGACAGCATCAATACCACATCCACTAAGCTAAATTCTAACTGAACAGAAGTTTCACAGCAACAGATCAGCACAGAAAGTAACAACAACAGTAAGTGGACATCCTGTTCCTGAAGGAGAGCTACTTAACCTTTTCATTTCAGTAATGGAAGCTCCATCTATTCTAGAAAGTCAAACCCAAGTAGAATTCAATAACCAGCTTATTTAAAATGACAATAAAAACATTATGTTAATTGAATGAGTAGAGAAAAGAGGGATTCTTTCTTTCAGATGCAGATTTCCCACAAGCAATCTGTTCATAAGGCTAGCCTAGGACTTAAAGAGTAAATAAATGTACATAAAAAGTAAAGTCCCCCAATCTTCTCTGTAGAAAAGCTCAACTGAATAATATCTGAAGCTTCACGTTGTGCAAAACTCAGGAAGCTTTTCTGGTATCTGAGAGAGGGAAAGAGAAGGCATTTTAAAAGTGCATAAGTTAGGGCAAATCAAATAATGCAAAATTTTTGAAGATGACAGACTGATTATGACAGGAAAACACAATGGCTACCACAGAAATAGAAGGGATAACCACTGCATGTGTTTTCTGCACTGTGCTTATCAGCGACACTTACTTCATAAAACTGTAAAAACCATTTCCCTATGCTGCTGTTCACCAACAGCTGAACAGCACAACCCATCTTCTCTGTGGTCTCTGAACCAAATACCAGGAAACTGAAGAAAGCTAACATTTCAACTACTTACTTTGTTTACTGGATTTTGTGGGTATTGTTAATTCTTTTGTTTCTTTCATTGAAATCTTCTTTCCAGCTATTTCATTATAGATAGCAGACAAATATTCTTCAGGGAGATCTTTGCTGTCATTGATGCCTCTATTCATTTTAATATACTGTTCTTTTGTCATTTTATTCTTAACCTGAAACCCAGAAAGAAGCTATTAGCACTTACAATGCAGATTATAAAGAAGCTAAAGAGATGAAAAGTTACCATCAAAGACAAACCTGCTGATTCAGAAGACATTTTTAAGTGTCCAGCATATGCAAGACTACACTGTCAAATCTACAAAATAATGCAAGGCCATATGGACATTACAACACACGTAAACATTCAGGAGGATCCACAGATGAATTAGATTCTCATTTAAAAAAAGCGTCTTATCTCTTCACACAGACCGAACTATCTAATTTTTCAAGATCCCTGAAGAGTACAATAGTCTTTTCAGATTTCACTTAAATACATTATGATTAATCACTGCAACTTTGAATTTTATGCACTGCAGAAGAGAGCTGTATTTATCAAAAGAAAGCTTCATTATATTTTCGAACAGACTGAAAATAGGAGATCTGTGATAAAATCAATGGGTAAGTAATTACACAAGTTCTGGGTTTGATTGTAGGTTAGATCACTACTGTGAGTGCCATAATATGAAAACAAATCCACACAACTGCTATTCAACACAGCATAGGGAAATGATACCTTACAGTAAGGACTAAGCAAAACAACGTAAAAATCTCAACACCCATGAAACACGAAACTGTTACTTAAAAGATAAATAAACTTAAGCTACTACACATATTGGTGCTGAACTGAATGTCAAGCTTTTACAACTACATTGTCACAAAGCCTGAAAGCTAGATGTCTATGTATTACACGTTTTTTCTACCAACATACCTGTGGACTGTGAAGATCTGTTGTCAACATGATAATTGAGTAAGCTAAAACGTAAGCAGTATCTGCACTAGCAAAAAGAGTTTGCCTGAATGGGGAAAAGAGAAAAAGAACAGCAAATTTCATATATTAGGATTTTTTGCTTATTATTCAGCTTTCCAAAGGTCTGAAGACACAGCATTGCTTACCCTTGGTTACATTCTAAATATCTAGCAGCAAATTTCTCCATAAGGCGATCAATTTTTTGAGCCTCTCCTGGAAGACGAAATCCCTCCAGAAACATGCGCAGGGCTGAAACAAAATCTTTTCCTGAAAAGTCGTGTTGGTCTACATATGCATACATGACTTCTTTGTTAAATTTATCATTGTCTCCAAGGAACTCCCCAACCTGAGTCTAAAATAAGAATAGGTAAGACAAACTAGTGCATTTGCACTGAAAAAACCAAAAAGTAAAACACAAAAGCATAGTTACACCACTCACATGTATCACAAAAATAGAGGTTTGCATGTAGTTAACAAAGACATTTCTGCTTCTCTTTAAAACATTCTGGACATATATTCGATCATAATGCTTTCATTTACTCTCATCTGCCTACTTTCCTCCTCCTCTGTTTTTACTCATGTACCATTTAATTCTATTACACAAATTCCATATGTGCACAAGAGAAAGTTAATGCAGGAATGAAAAGCTTACTAAACTCAACTTCATTCCCACTAGAGTACAGAGCTCAAATAGACTCAAGTGAAGCTCAAATACAATAGCTGGTACTAAAAATAAATCCCACTTGATCACTTTCAATCCAATACAATACAGGATTGTGTCAATACAGAACACTCTGTTCAGATAAAGATGCCTGTATATGTAAACTGAGGTTAAAAATCAGTCTTGACAGCTGTTCTAATACCAAAATATGTGAATTCAATCACAGCTTCAAGCACGAACATATGCAGTCCTTTCCTTAGAAAACAGTGAATGTGGCTACTAATGGTGCAGACTGCCATTTTCAGAAAGCTAAGTTTTTAATGACAAAACCAACATGAGATACTCCTATCCTCCTCAGCCAGATACTGCAGGACCCTTCCAGTTCAGCAACAGCTGCTTGCTGTAAATAAAATCAAAGAACTAATCTAGATTAAATAACTTTCCTTTGGGAAGCAGTAAAAATACTTTCATGTTGCCGTGCCATGGTATTTTTTAGCTGCCTGTGAAGGACAGTTACTTCTGGCAGTCCCTTATTGGACTAAAGTATATATAATTTAGTGAGTTTCTCCTAGCTATACTAGCAACTAAGTATGAATTTTGGGTCAGGTCAAGCAGGTCACTCTTTTCCCTTACACTTTGCTAAGTGCAGGATGCATATAGTACAGGGACAGGTCTAATGCATACTCCAGACTCCTTGAGTGAAGAGAGAGGTTTCTTTTTCTTCTTTGTACAATAATATTGAACACTTTAAAC
The DNA here is from genome assembly GCF_036169615.1 of Heliangelus exortis. NCBI lineage: Eukaryota > Metazoa > Chordata > Aves > Apodiformes > Trochilidae > Heliangelus > Heliangelus exortis. The sequence continues at coordinate 116,934,784 of NC_092423.1, forward strand.
CACTATAGTGTGATTTGCAACTAGTATAAACACATCAGCATGAGGAAAAACAGCCACTAGAAAAGAAGTTTTCTTACTGAATCTAATCTTTCCTCTTGATGCAAGAACTGAGCAATATCTTCAGGGGTAGTGCCAAGCATTCCTTGTTCTTGCAGGTATTGAATCCCCCTCTTTGGTTTCTTATTGAATCTGTACAATTGAGATCAGAATGAAATGAGAGTTAACCCTTTCAGCCATGCACAAAGTCATACCAACTTAAGTAGAATGAGGTACTGAAAATATGTGTATTAAATATTTTTCCTTTATCAAACTGTGCATTAGATAGGAATGAGCTATTTCCTTCTATGACTGTTCCCTTCAGCACTGGATAATTGTATCATTTTTTCCCCATAACAGCCACCTCTCTGCTACACAGCAGCCAGCATGGCATTCAAGCAACTCCAAGTAAGGAGAGCTAAACAGTGTAATTTATTCTGGCACTGGAAGGAAAAAAACATTCAAAGAAACAAAGTCTTGGCTTTGGAAGGAACAATTATGTTCTGTTGCTTTTTATTTTTATCAGTATGAAACAGTCAAGAAATCTTTGAGTTATCTGTAAGAGTAGAAATGAATGCACAAGATGAACCAGGTAAGGGAAAGAAACTGAAACCCCAAAGGACTAAGGCATGTTTGTTCAGGGTCTGAGAACTGATAACTATATGCAAAAATAGGTTTCCTATAGTGAAATTACCTCATTTGATTTCAGCCATCACAAGGCTGAAATAACACATAAGATACACGTCAGACTGCACTGAGAAATTTTACTATCCTCCAGTTTTAATTATGGCAAGTTATTTAATCAGAAGGAAGCATCAGCTTAAGTATATAGGCACTTTTATCAGAAATGTGTACACTAGAACAGGTTGTATTCAACTGATCACATGATTTCAATGTTCTTTTTATCCAAATATAAAAATCTTATTTTTAGAAAAGCAGGTCTGGAGAAAAAAGAACAAACATTCAGAGTACTCATCTTCTAGCTGTGAGGAATTAGGTTAACACAAAACACTGTTGACAGGCTCCAAAGGGGACACCATTCAGCACTCTTTCACCAGAGGAAGTGCTGTTACATCCAGAGTTTTTTTCCTAACACAAGATAAGTATCTATGAGGAGAAGGAAGAAACACCCAGGAATCTTCATAGCTCCAAAAGAATCCACCCTCCCATGGGTGGTAAAAGGGCACTCACAAGTCAATTCCTTGTTCTATTATTTCCTTTTGTTGCTTTAGGACCTCAAACTGCTCTGGGTTGTCAGTGCCAGACATCTGTGTGCTGTAACTGCCAATTCCTGATGAAGCAGTAGAATCCAAGGAATTTAAGCTTCCATATCTGTTAATTGTCTCAGGGTGCTTGGTTTCATTGCTGTCCTGTTCTGTTGGTTTTTCTTGGCCTATGAATTGGAAGCAGTAACACATATACAAAAGATATACAGTGAAAAAGAAATTAAGATTGCAGGTTATTCTTCAACTCCTCACTGAAGGCTTTGAAGACTTAATACTGTTATCGTCAATCATTTATTGATTTTTATACAGATATTTTGCTTTTGTTTCTGTTGTGCAAATAACAAAAAAAAAATCTCTACAACATATCAAGGAGGATTCTTTCAGTTCATGATATACCAAAAATGTAGCCTTAAATTACAACTATGATCTCAAAGCACTTGGAAAAAAATATGACACCTTATAAACCCAATTACAGATCTTTTATTTTTAAGTCTGATGTTATACACTATTCTAAGCCATTGAAACAGAGTGTGTAAGTGCTTAGGATCACATATGCCAAGGAGCTGGTGCTCTCAGTTTGCAAAAATCCTGTGCAAACAACCTCTATAAGGGTTATTACTTTACCTACCAACTTTCAGTCCTTAATCTGAAAATCCTAACATAAGCTTAGTACTTTCCACGTCAGTTTAGATTTAAAAAAAAGTAATGATTTAGTTGCTTCACTGCTAACACCATTCAAAGTTCTATAGCTATTTATTAATAAATAAAAGAAATGCTCTCCATCCAGCTTGCTTTAGGAGTAATTTTATCAATGAAGTAAGAGGAATTTTGTGGTATTTTTAAAATTAGAAATACAGAAATAACAGGATTTAGTAATTCTCAGTGTAGTAGCTTTCTAGGGATTAATACAATTCATAAAAGACAACTTAAGACAACTTGTTCAAATGACACCAGTCCAAACTTACCAATATTCTACCAAAGAAAAGTTTATTTACTCTCTTTTTTAATGCAAGAGTAATCTGGACATTAACAGTATGAAAATACTGGAAACATCAACCAAATTCTTGCAGCAGTTCTTCACTGAAACCAGAAGAAACACAGCTCATGTCTTACCAAGAGTTGTCTGAGAATTGGGATTTACATATTGATCCTTACTCCACTCCACCATGCACTTCAAGATTGAAACTAAGCACTCCAATCCTTTTTTTCTCAAGCTTAATTCCTAGAAAAGATATCAAAAGCAATACATGAGTAGAACCAAGCATAGTCTGGGGCACCTCTCCTGGGAAGACAGGCTGAGAGAGCTGGGGTTCTCCAGCCTGGAGAAGAGAAGGCTCTGGGGAGATCTTATAGCAGCCTCCCAGTACCTGAAAGGGCCTGCAGGAAAGCTGGGAAGGGACATTTTGCACAGCCATATAGTAGCAACAGGACAAGAGGGACCAGCTTCAAACTGGAAGGAGGCAGATTTAGATTGGCTATTAGGAAGGAATTCTTTACTGTGAGGGTGGTGAGACACTGGAACAGGTTTTCCAGAGAAGTTGTGGATACCCTCTCTCTGGAAGTGTTGAAGACCAAGCTGGATGGGGCCATGAGCACCCTGGTCTAGGGGCAGGAACTAGATGGCATTTAAGGTTCCTTCCAAACCATTCTATAAATCTATGATTCTTTCCCAGGTAACACAAAGCTTCATAAAATTTGTTGCATTTTTACCTGAACATTGGACATGCCGAGTTCTTGGCTACCCCTTCCTTGAGCAATCTTTGATAAGTCATTAACCAGTCTTTCAAATATATTTGCTGCATTTAAGTCACAATCATAGTTCACGTAAATGTCCACTACACTCTGGGCATCTATAAACAAAGTGACACTGTCAGATTTTGAACAAAAACTACATGATTCAATAAAAGGCAAGTACAGTTTTGTTCTTTAGCATAAAAATGTATAAACTAGAACCAAACGGTGCTTAATACCTGCACATATCCTTGTCAGGGTTTGTATAACCATCCACTTATGATCAAATGAGCTAGTAGAAGTTTCCAAGATATACAGGAAAATTTCTTTGAAGAAAACCTAACACATATTCCAGGAAGAGGGAAGAAAAAAAAAAAAAACCTATTACAAACACAGTCACTAACTTTGATGGCTGATATTTGACATAATTATGAAAGCAGCATTTTAGAGGTACAGGAGATAAGAAAAAAAAAAAAGAAGAAAAGAAGGAAATATAACTTATACCTGATACATTCAAGTTAGAAATTAGAATTATTACTTATGTACTCCTGGATTTTTTTTCTAGATAAAAAATTTGGTTTATATTCTGATCACTCAAAAAAATAGAACAATTGGGAACTCTGTGAAGCCCAGCAGGATAATTTAGCCTAGCAAGAAAGCTAAGATGCTGTTAGAGTTCATTTGGGATTATGAAAGGAGATGTATTACCTCACCAGAAAATATCTTCTCTCTGAGGTGATGATTTTATGGCACAAACGTAACAAGCAGCCACTTAAGACAATTTAAGTATTGCATATTCATTAGATGGGAAACATCTTGAAAAAAAGAATCACTTTCCAGTATTACTGGAAGAAGGGTACGGGTAAGGCACAGCATTAAAAAATGCATCAGGTCCACTAACTGGAAAGTTACTCTTCCCTAAAAGAGGTATTAATTTTCCCCCAAATCACTTCAGTACAGATGCTTTTGTTTGGAACAGAGACTATTTTATCCTCTCTCAATCAGTTCCTCACCAAATCCATTAGTATTTTAGCTGAATATTTCAGCTGAGAACACTTAACAGCTAGGGCAGACTTTTTTCTCACTTCTTCCCTTAGCAGCAGCAACTGCTATAACAGGACATGAACTGAAAATGTGGAACACTACATGGCATTACATCAACCATCCTACACAGCATTACATCATAGTTCTGAACTTCTGAGAGATCATCTCTTCACAGCCAGTTGTGGCTACCAAAGTCACTGACATATGCTTTTTCTAGAATGCTGCCAATAGACTCAAGCCATCAAGATCCTCTTCTCTGGCAGCAGCATGTGAACATCTAAATATATAAGTACCCTTGGGTTTAATATTGGATATGCTCTTATACCACAGAATTTTAACAGAATTTTAGGCTATTAGCCAGGTACAGAGAAGCATAAGGCTGATTTTGCTTTAAGTCACATGCCTGGGGAAAATGGCAACATTGATTTTTAAGCAACTTTGATGCTCAAAAGCAAAATGCACCAACAATATTCTCATTTTATTGGCCTCTTTAGAGAAAGAGTCACAGAGCACAACCCCAATTGCTAGTCTTAGTAAGGAAAACATCCCTACAAAACATCAGGAGTTCAATATATAACAGATCAAAGAGTTTTAAGTACTTGTACTAGTTTCAAGAACTAGTACTCAAAGACTACTGATTTTAGCTACAACTTCGTGTAATCCCGATAGAGGAATAATAAAGATCATGCTATGAGCAATCTTTAGTTATATATCTACTGCTGTATGATTTTTTAACTAAAAGCCAGTCATGTTATTTACCCTCTGGAAGAGGGATTTTTTTTTTTTCTCTGGTAGAGAATACAAAATAAGAAGTCACAGATGGAGCAGAGAAAAATATAAATAAAATAAAAAATATAAATAAAAATTAAACCCAAATCTAAACTAGGAAAAACATTTTCTAGAAGGTCTGCATACTACAAAACCTCTTCAAATCTCTAGGCTTCTGAGACACAGCTTCTTTGCTTCTGGGGCCAACTTTGGAAAAGAATATTTTTGAATGAACAGTTCCTTAAAACTGTACTGATTATTTACATTTCTGGTATTTAAAAATTCTCTCAATGTTACTTATTGAAATTTATGTCACAAAATTGAGACCTTATTCCTAGCATATCAGAAAAGTAAACCAGAAAAGAGCTAAATATTTTGTTGGATCAACTGAAAAGAAGGAGCTTTGAGAGTTTATTCATAGTTATGAAAAAGTGGTAAGTGTAGTTAAATGCACCCCAAATCCCCTGATATCTAGGTCTTGATTTGCTACACATAAATTAATTTACACATTTAGAGATACAGTTACAGTTCAATTGACAGAACTCAATTTTAAGTCAGAGGGCAGCATTAGCTGAACATTTAAATCCAAGAACCATTTTGAGGGCCACTTGCAACAAACTCTGAAACTATTATTTCAAAATATGCCAAAAATTTCTTACACAGATTAAGAATGCAGCCTCAGTCCCAAAATATATAGATTTTGCACATTATAAATGAGAGCATATGGCTCTCCTTACAGCTCCAAGACATTAACTGAATGTAAATTTATCTACTTGTCTACCCACGTGTTCTGGGTAACCTTTAGGATCTGTAGCTGAAAGAAGAGGAATTCTCAGATCACAAGCAGGAAAAAGAACATTTCTAGAATTTGCTGTCCCTCCTGCTTTGTAATAGATGGATACTTTGGCTTTCACATTTGTGAGGAAGAAATGGAGCCCTGCCATGTAGTAATGGTCCTGATTTAGCATAGTCTAGAATCTGCTAAGATACTGTAAGTTATCCTATACCCAGTTTTCCTCAGACAGCCCTTCGTTTTCTGCTTGGAATTGGAGGAAAGGTTTGCAACAATAGAAGCTCATCAAATTTCTGTCAGGGAAGCTGGCTTGCAATGCATTTCCCACCTACACACTGACTTGTAAGATCTGTGAGCACATAGTGAGTCCAACACTTTCTGAGAAGCAAGCTGTGCAACTCAAGAGCTGCTCAGCCCAGTCTGATGTGCTCAACGCTGCAAATTCACTACAGTCATGTAGAGCACACACAGTTTGTCCTGAAAGTCTTCAAAATACATCATAATTTCACAGTACATGAATGAATCATGTATCAATCATCAAAGCTGTTTATCTATCCAAGCTATGTTCAAAGAAATATTGGAAATCCTATTGTTTCTTCTGCAAAAAGACTTCAAAATAACTCGGTAAGTGATCAGAACACTATTCCCTTTTTTTGTGGTACTGGCAAAATGAGGTTCTTCCTCCAAAGCTGCCACAACATGAAAAATTACACAATAATATCCATAGACGAAGAAGTCTCTGAATTCAAGGTCCTTTTAACAGCAACATTACCAGCATTTCTCAGCATCTTTTCATGTACTTAACCTCCACACTTATGGGGCAATTCATAGGCTTCAGTATTTTCATCACCTCCCAAAACATAAAATTACCAAAATGACCAGCAGGAACACAGTGCATACACTACTATGAGTCAAGGAGCTAAACAGTGACCTTTTGAGACCCAAGGAAGTAAAATCATCTTTTTCATGCCATACATTGATATAGGCCCTGATATACAAAGGGAAGTAGCTACCATAATCCAACAGCCAGAGAAGGAAATCAGTTCAAGTAATCTCAAAGAGAATCCACAATGCATTTCAAGTCACTAACTTTTATTCAAGAATTCCTTTGCAAAACCATATATCACATAGTCTTTTCATGAGTGTGCTCAATTTCTTCGTTTGTAATATGTAGGGTAGAGCTAAAGCTTTCTAAGGACATTATTGAGCACTGATTGGACCAAGCTTGTTCAGAACCTCTAATTTCTCAATTTCAGCATCATTCTGTGATAAATACTGTGCTACAGCCAACTTATAATTTGTTTTTTAAATGAAGGTAACCAACTTACATAGTAATAGTAATGAGTAAGTTATAATTTCCAAAATTCACCTCAATCACAAACAGTAAAAGCATGTTTGACATAGTAAAATTTCTTATGTTATGGCCTATTATTAAGTGTTGAAATGGTCTACTTCTTTATTAGGCACTTCATTGAAAAATATGATGGAAAATTTTTTTTTAACAATCCCACAAATGTTTATCCCATCACTTTCCACCAAAGAACTTAACACTATTGCAAGGGTCACGTTGCTTCTGACATTAGAGAGCAAGTCTTAGCCCTTATATTTTCCAAATAAATTTCCTCAAAGTGGGCTTTGAGAGCAAGCAAGTCTACTACCACTTAGTGAAAAAGAGCCTCCATACATTGAAAAATCTGGCAAGTTTAAAGCAAAACCTGAGATACAGGAAGAATGTCCCCCCACCCCCCTTCCCCTTTAAGTTAGAAAGTTGTGAACATACCTCAATCTGCATCTTTAGATGAGTCTTAAAGTTTGAGAGGAGGGTAAGAAATATGGAAAGTGAAAGCTCAAAAACCTCTGGAACTGATGAGACTCCATTTTTTGAAAGTGCAACACAAAGATACTGCTTAATAGCATTAATAAACATCTCGTTTGTCCTGAAGACAGGCCCTGCATTTTGCAGAATTGAAAGAAGCAACTGCAATGAAAGGATCTTCGATCGCAGTTCATGAGATCTAAAATAAAACAATGTAGTGTATCAGCCCAGGGAAAGTCATAAAAATTAAAACATTCTCTTGAAGAGTCAATACACCACAATGATTTTGTAAGTTAAATGTTTATGAAATAAATTCAAATTTGACACATCCCATCTAAAATTTCCAGCCCATCTACAGAGCCCTGACTACCAAAATGTGGAAATTCTTCTTCCTCCTCTATTTCCCACCAGTATGGAAAGAGAGCTGAAAGACCATAACAGACAACAGCTGTTCTTGCCTGATCTACTTCCTCCCAACACTGAAATCTCTTTTCTCAAATAAGAGTATTTTTTAACTGTTTATCAGCCACTGGCTCCATCTTACTCCAGGAGCAGCTAAGATACAGTGTGCATTTTTTAAGCATGGCAGTAGCAAAGTCAGGCAAGTGCAGTATTATCAAGTATTCAACAATAATGTTATGCTTCTTAGAGACTGATGTAAGCTAGGATTCATGTCAGACCTGTGCTGTCATTTATGCTTTAAAAAAGAAAAAAAAAAAGAAAAAGCAAAAAAAGAAAACAACAAAAAACACCCCAAAACCATCTACAGAAAAAGGTGTGAAGGAAATCTGCATCCATAAAAAATATAATGGAATTTAAACAGCATTCTGGGTGAAAGCATTCTCTCCTTAAGACTCCTGATGCTCCTTCCCACTTCTCATTATCTCAAGAAAGACTACAGTTCTTCTGAAGTACATGCATAGACACAAATGGCTTTCCCAGCAAGACAGTCCACAGCTTTCATTAAACAACCACCTACTGACAAGAGATCAACCATGAAACAATAACAGGAAATTTTTCATGCAGTACAGCCCAAACACAGTAAGGTGCATTTCAAGTCAACCAGTGACACACACAATAGTCAGGCATTTGCTGTATACTGCAAATACACAAACTTAATGGGAAAAAACCCAAGTCATTCCAGTTTAGCTAAAAACAAAAATTCAAATTAATAACAAGTATGTTGTAAATAAACTCAATGATTTCTACACACTGGCAAGGTGGAATGGGGAGGAGAAATAAATCTGGAAGCATTTCAAACTCAAAGAACATAACCTCAAACTGGAGACTTTTTGGCTAAAGATGCTTTTGAGAAGCAAAATGTAACCAGTCAGACTGAGTGAGGAATTCGTTCCTTCTGTTCCTCCTAATGGGCTGCAGGTCAAAGTTAATACCCCAAAACAGCTCCCTGTAGGAGTTCTTCAAGAAAATGCCTGGCTCTGGACACTGCACAGCTGCATGGAACCTGGAACCTAACATAACCCTCTCCTCTGATGCAAAACAGTACGTGACCAGACCATACTTTGCTATGAAACAGTAATTCAAATATCAGGAGAATTCAAACCATAAAGAAAATATTAAATGTGGGCTACTTCCAGCAAGTGTCAGCTTACAAGTGCAGTCCTGACTTGCTGGCCTTATTGATTCAGTATTATGTGTAAAACCCACTTAATTTAAAACAACTCTAAGGACTAAAATCTAGTAAGTGAGCCTTCAACACATTTCTTCCCAATCTTATTTTATTCCAGGGAAGGAGACAGAAACTAAGCAGGTTCCTAGGAAACACAAACTCGATCTCTATTCCCAGCTCTGTGATTGTAAGCTAAAGCTCAGTGTCCAGTTACCTAAAATTTAAAAATATTTTCATTACAGACTTCACAGTCGATTTCATTGGAAAGAATTTTTAAAGAGGCAGTAATGACTTTATAAAAGTTGTAGGTATCATACGTCTCCTCTTCTAATGACAGTATTTTTGTAATAGTTCAAAAAGCCATCAATGCCTCAGAACCACTGATAAATTCTAGGTGTTTCTCCAAACACAGGATATCTCTGAATGCCTTTGCACTTAATTCCTGTTGCCCTAAACACCATTTCCTCCAATCTGGTCTATATGAAGAGTTTAGTCAGTTCTAATACAAACGTCAAGGACTCCATGAATTCCAAGTGAAGCTATGGCTGCTCCTCCCCTCTGAAATAAAGCCTTTAATAAATGGATAGTCTTTACCCCAGAGAATCCACTAAAATCCCAGGATTTTCAAGGCATTTCCTGGAAGACAAATTCTCAAAAATAGGGAGGAAAAACCTCATGCCTCACTTCTCATTCTTGAATGGTTTGACTTCCCATAATGCATCACTAGATAACCATTTGAAAATGGCTCCAGACTAACCCTTCAAAACCTTTTCTACTACATATTTTTTTTCTGCTTATTAAGTCCATGACACATATCAGTGACTCAGTTAAACTGCCATACAGTTAGCTGCTTTGAAAGTTAGACACTGAAACAGTAAAGCTGATTTTACTTTGAAGAACATCTCAGGCCTTACACTGTCATCAGAATCCATCCTACAGTTTTAAGATTTTAGGCAGAAAAAACATTCCTCTTGAAAATTAATAACAATTGTTCCTAGTGTGCAAAAAAATATGTATATAAATTGTACCAGAGATCGGAAAAGCAAAGTTCTTTGCTAACATTCAGAACTAATACTGCCATCCATCTACAGAGGGGGATTTTTAAATTTTTTTTTTGCTTAAAACAAACAATTCCCTAAACCAAATAGAAAACATGGAATCATCAAAGAACAAGATTTCCAAAACTGCCAAATGAATACTTGGTTTTAAGAAATTTGTGTTTTGATTAACCAGGCTGTCCAAAGTGTCCAGTTTGAGCAAAAGATTGAAACACTATCACATTTATCATAAGTGGTATCCTACTAAACTGAGGAGCTTCTATTAAGATGTAGTAGAGCTGGGTGTGTGGACTGGATACCTAATATTCAAGTGATGTAAGAAACCCTGAGGCATAAACAGTAATGGTTATGAATGTAGGTATTAAAAGCAGAGCAATGTTAGCCAACACTAGAAATACCTGAAGATCCTCACAAACCCTTCTGAAAAGCATTTTAAAGGACAACTAGGAAAAACATTACCATTTACAGGAAGTATAAGCATTGTTAAGGAACTTATAAACATAGAAGGGTAAGAAGCAGTTGCTTTCATTTGCCACACAAAAGATGCATTAAAACATAAAAGTACCTTCCTTCAAAGTTTCTAGGTTCTTTTCACCATCCCATTACTTCATCAATAACTGAGAACACTCAAAAATAGTTACTAGGTTTTTTTGTTTCCAATCAGAAAAGATTCATTATGAGAACTCTTCTTCATGCCACTTACTTTGGATCTGGTGGTCCATCTGACAGGGGCTTCATGGAGAGTTTACACAGTGACCTGAATACAAGGAAGGCATCCTTTTGTAAAATGTGGGAAAACTTAGCACCAGGGGTAGGTCCTGAAGAATTTCCAGATTCCTAAAGAAGTTAACATATTTCAGTATCCCATTTTGCATTAGCAGGGTGTGCAGGGAAATCCCCACCTCCTAGCAACAAGAAGCTAACATATCATACAAATAAAACCAATTCATTCTATTTAACTTTGTGGTTCCAAGACTAAACTAAAACAACAAAACATCCTGTATTCCAGTTAAAATGAACAGAATCACCAATACAGACTGTAATCTCAGTAAAAAGTCTGAATTAATTAAAGACTGTCATAAAATTAGGTAGGTCAAGTTTAAGTAAGGTAACTTGCAGTGCATTGTATTCAGACATTTTCAGTAGATAACTAGTTTTTAAAAAAACTGACATTTTAGTAGAATGCAATTAATGACAAATCTGTGACATACAACTGGTAAAATTTCTGTGGCAGAATAATCACTCCTATTACTAAGTTCTTCTAATTATGTATTGTTGTCCCTTGTATAAGCAACACACTCAATGTTAATCTACCATTTGTATGGCAGATGTGACCACAGCTTTTTAAGCTTAAAATCTATTATTTCCAAACCTAATTATACTGTACACTTTGATAGCAGATATCCTTTGTCAGTTGATAGCACATACACACTGAGATCTGATACAACAGAGCAAGTACATTTTCACATCTTTTTTTGTAATGAAAATCAGATCCTCTCAGACATGAAACTTTATCTGAAATCATTGCAGCAAGGTCATTCTATAGGCTTGAGATATCCATCATTTGAAAAGAGCACACTGAAATTATACAAGTATGTCTATAATTGGCTTATGTTCTTCACTATGTATATTGAATGCTAGTTTTATATTTCTCAAGAGAACTCCAAAAAAAATAGAAATGAGTTTTCTAATCTTGGAACACTGTAGCCTATGAGGCAGCTACAAATTCACCCAAGTAACATTTTTTATGAAATTATATTAAACACTGTCTGCACATGTGCTGGAAAACACTTTAAATACATTACTTTTTCCGGTATTTCCTAATTTATAACTGCCTGTACCTGAGTATCGTTGGAAGAGACAGATAATCTGTCATCAGGTAAAGATGGTGTATAAGCAACAGAAATTGGAGTCCCTGGAATTCCATTTGCCTGAATGTTTTCACTGTCACTGCCATCCTCTAATGTTACAATTGTGCCGTCGCCACTTGTACTTTCAGCGGTCCCTTCCACATCTATCAGAAAAGATATTATAAATTATATTATAAACAAATGTTACATGAGAAAGCAAATTAAAATGAGCCTTTAAACATGACACTTAAAAGAATCAAAAGCAAAGTATCATAAGGAAGAGGTTAAGTCAGAATTTAAAAGGCACTATGTAAGGAAAAACATGCTCTTACTTCTCACTGATGAAAATTACAATAAAAAATGACTTGTAACTTTACATTTCCAGGTTCATCATTCTACCAAGTGTCCAGGAAGTACCAGGGGGAAAAAACATTGCTGATTTGATATACACTTTCCACCAAACTGAAAAATGTAGTACTATACTAATACTACAGAGAAAGGCTACTACAGATAAAGAGTTTATATGGAAACAAAACAGAAAAATAAAAGGAACAAGAATTTGTATTTTAAAAAGAGGGTTAGCCTCTAGTATAGAGAGCGTAAATTAAGGTATCAGATCTTGTCCATTTTACTACTAAATAATGCACAGCTAAAGCCAGACGATTGAAACTGTTTTCTTCAGCAGATGTTCTTTAAATATTGACATACTTTAGTTAAATGTTCAGAAGCGTTAAAATAATTTTTAATACCAAGATTCAGACTGCAGTCGCTATTGACTAGACAGAGATTAACATAATACCTCCAACTACTATGTTCACCATTTCCTGCACAATACTTTCTACAATTTCTTGTGCCTTCTCTTCATACTCATTGCTTTCACCATCATACGTTCCTCCATCAGCTTTAGAAAGATCTTTAAAAAGAAAAACAAACCCCAACAAATATTAATGAGAAGCTCAGAAATGAATGTGATATTTCATGTGCAGTTAATATTTTGTATTTAAAAACTCAATTACTAATCTATTAATAGGAGAGTATATTAAAAAAACCTCTGTGTTTGGATGCTTTGAAAATTGTATTTGCAGAACATAAGCTCTGTTTGACCTATAAATGGTAATTAACCCATTAGCCTATGCCAGCAAAAGGCATCAATTTTGTATTTTCATGTACAATGAGCACTGAAAACTTACTGGTTTTGAGATGTCATTGTCAAAAACTTTCCCAGTATTACATAGATGCAAAGAGGAATCTTTGCAACATTGACTACAACAGAGTGTAGGACTAAACAATACTGGTGATAAAGTATGAAAGTGCTAACAAGGGCAACAGAGGTTTTGCATTAGTCAACTATTTGAAATATACACCTGCCTCCATATTTCAGAGAAGAGAAACAAGGACAGTCCTCAAGCTTTTCTTTTTACAGACCTTTTCCCTCCCTCCATGAAACAGAAATACACACTGATTACTTTCTGCTGCTGTGGCTTGGTCAGCTTCTGTCTGTTCATTTTCAGCACTAGAAATATCAGATCCATTTTCTGCCTCTATATCTTCTTGAAGGTTCTTGTCCATGTCACTTGTGCTGTGGTCAAGCTCTCTCTCATGTTCTTTGGACAGCTGATCAGCCTGTGCTGGAATATGTCTCAAATGAGGCGACTCAGGCTCATGATGGCTTACTGGAGACTGCTGTAAATGGTGGTGTTGTCTATGTCTTTCCTTTTCCATCTGTTTGGCTTCCTGAAGCTACAAAAACATTGCCATCAGGCCAGAATTTCATTCTCAAAAACTAAACAATGAGCTGTATACATATTGTATGCATTATTTTATAAACACAAAATCTCTGTGGTCTTTGCTTAAAAAGTGCTTTCATAAAGCTGCAACAGTACATGTAAGAACCTGTGAGTTACTAGTACACATTAAAATGTTAAAAAACATAAATTATTTCATGATTGGAAAGGTTTTTTGGATTGTTCTGGGGGGTTTGTTTTAATCATGGGTTACTTTCCTCAGTGTTTATTATCACAATATTGGAGCATTTCACTAATATTTCCCTATGCATTCTTACACAGCTAGTGAGGCATCTCTTGACAGCCTGACAATAGAAACTGAAGTTGGATATATACATTAAATATAGAGGACAACTGCAGTAAGTTGAAATCCTATACATAACCCCAGCCCCCTAGAAACACATTTCCCACCTACTCCAAAATGCAAAACACAACAAGGTAAGATACCAGATCTTTTTTATTCCACAAGTATGCAAGTTAAGGAAGGAAAAGAACTTAACAATAATGACATAAATAACTCAAGCTGAATTGCTTTTAAGAGCTATTTTCTATATAAAGATACTGAGATACTCACTGCTTGATTTTCCATACGTGCAAAAATGACATTCAGCATTTGTGTTAGAGTGGCCTTGGCTGTGGTTTGATTTATGAGATTTTTGCTTGCTAGATAAATATTGTAACATGTTCTTACAGCTTGCAGCACAGTTCCTTCGTGGATTTCTATGTGTTGAGATGTTACTGCAGTGAGCAAAGCCTAAATAAATAAATAAAAACTCATAAATATTTTTTCCAGTCAAAAGCTTTCTTGTCAATCAAATAGTTCGCAAATCAATAAATACTTACATTACTTTAAAAATACAACCAAGCCCATATCTTGAACTGCAGTTCAAGTAAGTTTTTCCATGTACATGGGTAGCCACATTGGGATACAGAGCAGTTACATTAAATTGACAGTGTTTTAATCAACATACCTAGGAAATACATGTTTCATAGCATATAACAACAAGAAGTAACCAGTTAATGGAGTTTGGTCATAGACTGAGGCTGGGCTACCAGACAGGTAGCTAATAAAAGGCACCCTAGAATTTTCTAGATATAAAACATGAACAACCAACTGACTACCTGATAAAATCTAGAAAGCAATCCAAAGAGTCCAAAAGTGGTTTTACAAATAAATATGTGTGTAAAACAAAGACTGAGTATAAGATTAGGCAGTTATAGCTGAAGCAACTAGCCTTTCCACATACTTTATTTGGGTATATGCTAAATTTTTTGGTTGCATTTTCTGTAGAAATGCACTTCTTTCTTTTCACTTGAGCTAGTATCTACTTCTCTTTTTTTGCCAAAAATATGCAAATAAGCCACTGAAAGATCAGACAACCAAGAAGTAAGGAACGTATTATATGAGGTACAGGTAGACTGGATTAAAGAGTGGAAACAGAGATGAAAGTTGAAGACAGATTCTGAAAACATTGCCAGGTGTGTTAGAGAGTGGAAGGAAAGTGAAAAAGTTTGAGCCACAACAAATATTTTTATAATGAACTCTGTAGTCTAATACAAGAAATCAATGAATTTTATGTACTAAAGACTTTGACAGAGTTAGTGATTTAGTGGGCTATTTAAGGAAAGTAAGAACTAGAAGCACTGGAAAACTCACACTTTCCTAAGTTTGTCACAGTTCAAGTTATTAAATGTTATGTAATTTACTCATGAAACCATGCCTCACTTCTCTTCCTGACGTCAGAACTGCTCTCCACACATGGTACCAACAACTGGACAAAGAGTATCCACTGCTCACTCAAACACTTTAAAAATCACTGCAGTTTAACAGGAAAAAGAAAAATAAAGATTCACCTCACAGAGTTGCTGCTGAAGAGACCTGAATTCTACTCCTGGCTAAGCAGGCCATGTAAGGTGCCTTTTTATTCTACCTGTGGTGCCTCAGTGGACATAAATAGGCATATACATAGATGACTGTACTTATATTTCTTATTGGAGTGTAAACATCCTTATCTGCATTACCACTAAACAGCATCTCACACTGCAATCTGCAAAGCAGCACTGCCTAAATGCCTACTACAAGTCTTTTTTAATCAAAAATCAAAAGAAAAAATAATCCAAAATCTATTCAACCAACTGAAGAAAAAAAAATTGCAGAGGTAGGTGAACTGTAGTCAATGGTTTCATTAAAGGAGCTTAGGTCTCTGACCACTGATACTTTTTTTTTTTTTTTCCTCCTCAAATTCAGTTTACATGTCACTGGCCTTCTGAAACCTTCTGAAGGTTGAAAGTTAAGTTGAAATTCATTTGCCCTCTCTGTGCAATGATTCAGTAACTCCACAGAACTTACTGATACTCTGCTTCTGCTAATGGAAACATCAGCCAGGTAAGAGGACATACAAAAGCTGTAATATAATCCAGTGCTGTATCCGGATTGGGATGAGTGACAAATGGTGACTATGAGTGGTCCATACTGGAACCAGTACTGTTAAACCAGTACTGTTTAATATCTTCATCAATGACACTGACAGCAGGATTCAGTTCACCCTCAGTAAGTTTGGAGACAGCACAAAGCTGGGAGGTGTGGGTGACATGCCTGAAGGACAGAATGCTATTCAGAGGGACCTGGACAAGCTGGAGAAGTTGGCCTGTGTGAACCTCATGAAGTTACACAAGACCAAATGCAAGGCCCTGCACATCAGTTGGTGCAACCCTCAGTATCAAGATAGGCTGGGGGATGAAGGGATTGAGAGCTGTCCTGCCAAGAAGGACTTGGAGGTAGTGGGGGGATGAAAAGCTGGACATGGGTGGGCAATGTGTACTTGCAGCTCAGAACTGTAACCTGGGCTGCATCAAAAGAAGCACCCCCCTTGCCACTTGGCAGGGACACCTTCCTCTAGATTATCAGAAGGAGTAAGTTTAAAAACCACCACCAATTTCTCACTTGGAAGATACCATTTAGGATACAAAGGTTTATCATTTAGGACAATAATTAATAGGCACAGGTGGGTGGGGATCAATTCTCCATCTCTTTTGTTCTAGCTATGTAATTCATACTTACTCCTTCATGTCACTTTGTCTCCTTACCGAATTCTTAACTACCCAAATTGAAGTACTCCACCTCTATTCAGTGATATCTTACGGAGAGTTTTCCCCAACTTTTAGTAATAGGAGATCATGCCTCACAGTAGAAAAGGTGACAAGGCTACAGATGGATTATGTTTTTTTTATTTTAATTGGCTTAGGAGCCTATATTTCCTGAATTTCTTCTGTGCGCTCATTATGACTACTAGAGCTTGGCTCTTTTCATGCCACCTGATAAGGGGGTGTGGAGTCAAAGAAACGTTTACACACACACACACACACACACACACACACACACACACACACACACACACCCCTCTTTTCACATACTAATCCAACTTCACTGAATAGCTTCTATGTAGACTGAAAAATCAGTCTCTCCAGCAGGGAATCTCCTTGCAGATATCTATCTATCAAAGAGTTAAACACTGCTACAGAGGACCTGACAGTCAGTTCTTTGGTTTTCTTTTCTACTCAGGCACTAGAGACAACGAACCCTAACAATTACAATACATATTTGTAAAGAATTATCTTTTTTTTTTTTAAAATATATTTCACATTTCCATTTAGAGTCATCCTAAGGCTATCAGTCATGCTTCATGTCTCAGAGCCACTTCTCTTCCTCTACTATCACAACTGAGCAGAAATATGAGAGGAAACTTGAGACAGAAAATATTTTACAATTACTTACTGACACCATCCTTCCTTCTTGGTAGTTTTAATTAATGGATCTATTTGACTGTATGCCCTAAATATCACCTCATTCTGTATCCTAGAAGAGTTCATCACAACTGGCATGACAGCTAATCCCAAGAAACCACAGCTTACAACCAGAAGCAGCAGACCTGCACCTCTGAAACCCGTGTCAACTCACATGTTAGAAAATTTATCTTTCCCTTACTCACTTTAGTGTCACATTACTCCCCAGCCTCACTCTGAGGCCAAACAGCCACTGAATCTACTGCAAGGAAGGAGGATGAGAGGGGAGACAGATGAACAGAAGGCAACCACCTCAACAACAGTCCCCAGTTAAGCAGGATTAAGCATGAAGTCTCAAACTTCTGCAGAGCAATGCACGTCCTTGAGGGGTGAACAACAAAAGCTGTGACTGTCTCCCAGTCATACACTCTTGCTGCTTACTTTGCAACAGGTCTGGGGCATGAAGCTACCTGTGCTATTTTAATGGCCATGTATTAATGCAATTAAAACCAAACCAAAAAACTCCATGTGTTCTTCCTGTTCTTTGGGTTATGTTTGTTACATTTGGGTTATGTTGTTTCAGAAGTGATTTTATTCGATCCAGACTATTAAACACATGCCAGGACAAGGTGTAAGGTAAGACAACATCTAGGACAAAACCTAGAGAGAAAAATCTGGTCTGCAGAGGTTAGAACAACAAAGCTACAGTAGTGGCTCTGCTGACTATGGAGTTGCAGCATCAGGTTGTTCTTTTCCACCATGGTAAAAATTTCTTCCTCAAGGCTTCTTGCAGCTGAGTTCCCACTCATTCTTGTCACACTTAGCTCATCTGTTTTCATCCAAATATCTTCAGTGTGAGCTAAGGAGAGATGATTAAAGAAAAAGCCTTCTTTCCTTCGCTGTTCTTCAGGCACAGAAGGAAACCTTTGTAAAACCATGACTGAATTTTGGGAAAAATATAGGGCACTTAAGTCCTTAAACCACGAAGCAAAAGATACATCAAATAACCTTCACAGATAAATACTTGTTTAACTTATGACAGTTAAAAAAAAAGTAAATGTACAGAATGCAGTAATGTATTCCTCCATGCAACGTTTTATTTGGGAACAAGGGATGAGATGATCTGCTTTTTACTATTTCCAAATTATTCAGTCAATTATGTTAAAGGCCTACATTTACCTGACTTAGTTTACCAACTGTGAAGACCTATGGGAATCACAGACTTGCTCGGGCTGGAAATGACCTTCAAGATCATTGAGTCCAACCTTGTCCTACCCCTACTACCCTATTTGTGATAACCCACCACATCCAGAGAATTTTTAAACACATTCAGGGATGGAGACTCAACCACCTACACATTCGAGGAACCTTCAGGACTGTTCTCCCTTTGCTGTATTATATTTCCAGAAGATATCTGGGAAGTTGAAGTCCCCATGAGAACAAGAGTAAAGACCCTGAGGTCTTACCCAACTCCCTATAAAGTATCTTATCCACCTCCTCATCCTGGCTAGGTGGCCTGTAGAATACAGAATACACACTACAAAGGTATGAAAAATAGAAAAATACACAGTTTTCTTCATGCATGCTCTTACAGTCAAGAGAATTATTTAAATAAACAGTGTCCTATCCTAGATTCTACACCAGATTTTAGCAACAACAGATTAATTAACACTTAGTATTTTATTAAAATTATTCTTTTCTACTTAATATAAATTTTAAGACTAAAATTATCTGTATTCACACACACATGGTCAGTCACCAGCCCTGTATCATACTGAAGGATTATGACTGTGGAAACTGCAGAACTATGTTCCAGTTTCTCCTATGGGAGGCCATATAAAGAATGAAGAACAGAAAAGTTTTATTTAGGTTTATCACTGTAAAGTTAGGTGTTCAAAATGAGCTAGAATCTAACATGGAATTAAACTGATACCTATTTTGCAAGGAAACATGTTATTTCTCAAAAAAATTAAATTATAAAATGACAGGATAACATTTTCAGGTTAAGTAACCAGTCCTAGCCATTAATTCAAAATAAAAGCCTCAAAATACAAAGATTTGGGCAGGAAACCTCTTGCCTCATCATTTTATTTCTCAAACCATTCCAGAAACCTCAGCTCCTTTTATTCTCAGCAGACTTAATTTTCGTAGGATTTTTTTATACAAAAAGCCACAATACTACTACATGGTATTGTGGATGATTAAGTTACTTAGCATTCCACAGTACTGAAACACAACAGAATATAGAACTGAGTAAGTTTTTTGTGAGGGTCTTCTCAATTTGGAATCTGTTTTCACATGTTTTGTCAAAATTCTGTCAAACCTACAATTTTCCTCATTCCTCAGAACTAGTTAGCTTCTGCAGTCTTCCCATTCTGTAATCCAACTGATTTGTCCTCTATTTTTAGTTATTTTCAAAAGGTGAATTGTGCAAGCAATGTTTGATTCAACTTTCCTTCATCCATGGCCACTGGTCATACTGAGGGCCTGACTAGTTGTAAAAAGCCACATAGAGGTGTTAACCTTAGAGCAGCTTGTTGCACATGGAAGACCCAGAAAGCAGGCATGAAAATAGCATTCAACTTTTCAAACTACAGCTATCAAGCACACACACAAAATTTTCTTTGCCAAACATGAGCAAGTTAAGTTGTAAGACTACCTAGATAATAACAAATACTGACTATACAGCAGACCAAGGAAGGAAAACATATGATAAACATTTGACCTCATGTTCCATCCTTCTTTCATCTCTATTCCTTCTTCACAGATTAAAAAAAAAAAATTAAAAAAATCTTGTCATAATTGTAGTTCTTCAGGAACAAAGGTCAGATAGAAATGTAAACAGCCCTTCAACTAAACTCTCTGCAGGTGTCAACAGGAAGTTTGCACACATGCACCACAAATGCCATAATAGCCCCAGCAGAGCAAGCCTGAAGGCAATAACATTCATCCAAGAGAGGCTGTTTCAAACATAATTTGAATTAAACAATTTGCAATGGCAGCAGTAGCCTAATTACTTGCTTTCTTTCTGCCCCAGCAATCCTCACCATAACAACTGAACAAAATTTGCATGGTTTTCTTTCAAAATTACACTAAATCGAACTAAATTACAAGGGGAGGAGAGGGGAGTCTGGTTCATCATGGAGTTCATGCCAGGTCATGCCAGTCTGGTTCATCATGGAGTCTGCAGATGAAGGAACAAGGGGATTACAGAGCTGAACTGTGGACATGCAAGCAGAAATAGTGCCATAAAAAGGCAGGCTGGTCACCAACTCTCAGACCTTAGATACCTAAAAAAAGGCATATGACACTCCTCAGCCTCAGCAAGATTATTTCTTCTGCAGCCAGCAGAATTCTCAGAATGCCTAAGTGGCTCTGGTTGGGAACCTACTTCAGATGTCTCCAGCACTGGAAGTCCATCCAAGGCTGGCTCCCAGATGTTAAGACTGGGGGTAGGATGCTAGGTAAGAGGTGTCTGACCAGCATGCAGAACTGAGATAACCCCTATCATGGAGCCTGAGTGATCATGGCTCTCAGATTTTACCATGCAGTCCTGCAGGACCACTGCTTGTGTTGTGAATTAACTTGAGAGCACCAGCACAGGAAGGGAGAGACCCAGGTCCCCTGCCTTCTACCTCCCTGATGGAATTAAAATTCTTCAGAGTCCACACTCATCACCAGGACCCCAGAACAGTTTGAAAAGACACGATCCATCCTTCAAATCACACTGGAGAAGCAGGGTCCACACTCAGTCCAGAACTGAAGATTTATGAAGCCTAAGTGAATATAACTGACTCAGCAGTTTCATTAACCCTCCAGAGAAAATAAAAAGTTCTGGTCTTTCCTAAGGTTATTTCAAATGCTGATGCTTTTTATAGTGTTTAGTGTACTGGATGAACACTGAGTCAAACAAGCCAAAACAGTACTCTCCACTTTCCCAGGCATTCTAACATAGTAATTAGCTAGTCAAAAAACGAAGGCACTAAATGTAGTTTTGCACACTCAGTGCATTTTACAATTGTTCAGGAATTTACTTTCTCAACTATTTTTTCTGACAGAGGAATATCAGCTTACACATAACCACCCTTCAGGCAGGGAAAACTGGAATAAAACGCATTTGCAGAGTAGGGTATTCCAGTGAGAGGGAGATACAATGGTTTCAGCCCCTGAAAGCTGAAATCAACAAAAACTTTTAAAGATGAAAAAATGTCTTAAATGCTTGGGTGAAACAACACAACAAATCTACACAACAGCAATGTAAACCAACATTTGTAATAACTATCTGCTGGAGAAGCTCTGCACTCCCAGTGTCAAGAAAAACCAAGATTTCAGCTATAAAAAAGCTAGGACAAAAAAGCACCCACCCTGCAGTAAA
The DNA here is from genome assembly GCF_036169615.1 of Heliangelus exortis. Lineage (NCBI taxonomy): Eukaryota > Metazoa > Chordata > Aves > Apodiformes > Trochilidae > Heliangelus > Heliangelus exortis. The sequence goes on from NC_092423.1 coordinate 116,956,678, forward strand.
ACAAGTAAATACAATCTGAAAGAAACATCACCACCTTATGACACATGCATACAAGAATATGAGGTAACAAACACTCCTTTCCTCCTAAATAACTTAAGCTGTGTTCTTCATTACTGCCCATCATCACAACCATTCAGAGACTATTGCTACAGGAGTAGGGTATAGTATTCCCACTAAGTGGCTAGCTTCTATTAGCTGGCATAATAATTTCTCATAATTAATAGGTGCAAACAGAAAACTAGTAAGGTTCCCCAGAAACACTTTTTTGTACAAACTCCACATGCAATATTTATGGAAAAAAACCTAGACCTCCCCTTCAAGCTGTCTAGGACACAGCAGCAGAAAGCTACCATGGTAACGACTGACTGCCAGGTTGACTTGCATTTCATAAAGTAATTCCAAAGTGGATTTAAAAATCTGCTGCTTAACTACCATCTTCCCCACTGGGAGTGCAGGATTATTCGACAGTAATTCTTCACAATTAGTGAGCTCCACTGTTATTCTGTGAATGAAATTTCACTCAGTGGTCTGAGTGCAAGACCTCAGGTCACAGTCATGAATTCACTCAAAATGCAGTGTGAGAGAGCAAAGGAAGAAATATAAGATGGAATTTCCATCTCAAACAAACAGGATCAGGAATAATTCTATTTACAAACTAATTACTTCTGCTTTTCAACTTGAGCCCATGAATGTCTTCCTGCTATCACCACTAAAAATACTGAAAGTATTGATTGTATTACCTTTATTATCTGTAGCTGAACCCCTTCGTCTGTTTGAGGGCCTTGAAAACAGCCACATATTGTCTCGATAATTCTGTCAATTAATTTTTTGCCTGGAGCTGTGCTGTCTGGAGCATTCCCTGTCAAGTGCCCATATGCTATAAGTTTCTGGAGAGGAGAAAAAAAAAAACCAACATAAAGAAAAGATTAAAAATAAGTCAGTGTTTCATTATAATAAATTCACTTGAGAGCTCTAACATGTACAGAGTAATTAAAACAGTACATTTTATTCCAAGTTTCATAAAACAAAGGATTTTTTAAAGGCACTCCAGATTTATTCAATTTTCACTCAGCAACTCCAACACAAAGTTTGTCAGCAAATTTAACATTAAAACTTCTGTTCATCAGTTAATGATGTTCAAAAAGAAGCAGTATTCTAAAAACTAACTTATATCACACAAGTCTTTACATATATTCAGCACATAAATGTTTTTAACACTAGATAAATCAGCTACAGATGTTTTCTATTTAAGCTACTAGTTAGTTTTCTGTTTTTAAGTATTCTGTTATGCCTTTCTCTCTCTACGTCTTCGATACTTTGAAAGGGAATTTATTACAAAACTATCAAAATCCTCTTCTGAACACCTCAAGCATGAGAGTACTTGCAAATCTCCAATGGCCCACCTACCTAAGAGTACAGAAAGCAGCAAGGCATTGTAGTGCAACAGCAAGCCAGGCATGCCTGTGCCTGTGAATGTAATTGTATTAATTAGGCTCCTCAGGAGAAGAGCTACCCTAGGTAGTTGTATGCTAACACACTGAAACTCAGCCAAATATGTAACTGTCTGTGGTAATATATATACATAAATAAATAGGTACATGCATTAGTAACACGACAGACACAGATTCACCTCTTGTCAGAAATAGATTCAAATTGGCTTTGTGTGTAATAGAAGAAAATAATAGAAAACCAATGACATTACATGACTGTATTTCCCTTTCAAATTAAAAGAATTTGTAGCTGCTAATTAATGCTCATCTTCATACAGACCTGTAAACAATCTAGAGATGTACTGACAATCCTGGGGCACTTTGACTGGCATGCCAGTTCAAATGGTAAGAAGTATTTGTCCGCTTCAATGAAGCTTGTCTTTGATTTCACAGGTGGAAGAGTGCTTGAACCAGGCTTTGCTTCTCCATGGGGGGGACTAAACAGAATGACTGGATTAGAATGGTGTAAGAGTTCACTCAAATCATTCTCACCACCAACACATTTATGAATGAAATAAAATATCAAGAAAATTAACATTAGGAAAGAGTAACTTCTGCAAGGTTGACACAATGGTAATACGGTTGTATAAATATACTTAACAGCTCTTACACTCCATCAAACTCTTTCATTGATCAAATTCACCCATTTGCACATTAAGTAGATATTCAGTGGTGCCTCCTGGTTTGAAGGCATAAAGATTTCTTTCCTCTGAAAATTGTCAAAGACACTCCTTACTTGGTTGGTAAAGGCAGAGGGAAGAAAGGGAAATTTATTCAGCATCATTTCCACATTCCATCGCAAGTCCCAGAGAATTCTAGGCAGAAATTTTACTACTAGAACAGACAAAAAATACAACTTGCCAAAGATATTTTTGCCTTTTTTTTTTCCTCCTGGATGACCCTGAAAGTTAATAAAGTAGTTGAGCAGTTATTAAGATAAAAGTTTGCTTCACTACTTTAGAGAAAGTACTTTGATCCTAGACATACTTAGGAAACAAACAAACAAAAAAGAAAGAACAAAGTTTGGGGGATGTTTTGGTTTTTTTCTGTACTTCATATAACTCTAAAGAACTGAAGAGTACAGTGATTACCATTGTATCTCACTTGGGCAATGTATCTGAGTGACTATACAAAATTTGAGACAATTATTAACCATTGAAGTCTATTTTTTACAGCACCTTGAGAAAGGGCATGATTGATAAAAAGGACATTTAAGATTGGGTATTTTTTCGCTGATTTATGTGCATCATTGCAGTTTGACTTAGACTCAAAACAAGTTGTTTGGATTTTACTTTTCACAGAACAGCTCATCACCTTTATATAAAGCATTCCTAAACTTTTTTGTGCACACACGTATACATACACATCTTTACATGAGGGGTGAACAATACTGTCTTACAGAGACTTAGTAAGTTGTATAAAGAAAAAAAAGCAGAACTTCATATTCTGTAGGGAAGGATTACAAAATTCTTCTAGTAATTCAAACAGAGCTGTGCAGAAGAACTAATTTCAAATCCAGGCCCTATGTGTGTGTTGCAAATTAAAGGAGAAGCTTCAAGGAATGCAGATGGTAGAAAATATACTTTCTACCAAAAAAGCCCTCCTTGCTTAGGCTGCTTAAAAAGGGCAGCTAAATTCTAATTTGTGATAGTTAATAGTGTTATTCTACTAAATAAACTCTCTTTTGAAGGTTTAAGAATTTATCCTTACTTATTTTTTTTCCCGAAGAAGAGCAGAGGTTTGTTTTTCTGTTGGATGCGGAACATTACTCATTACCCAATATTGTTTTGCTTGAAACAAAGCTCTTTTGGACAAAACCCAAATCTGATTAAGTTGCAGAGGAAGTACACGATCCTTCTCTGTTCTAGAATCTGTCTGAAATTCCTATAAAAGCTTTTCTCTGAGGAATGGAAGGGTTGTATTGCTTGCTTAGGTCTTACAACAGACTGATCTTTATCTAGTGATTATGTTTAGTGATACCATTAAAATTAGGTTGAAAGACAGTTCCAGAGATAAAATCCGAATTTTTCAGAAACAAGAGCAGGCCATGATGAGATTCCAAAAATAAAGAAAATGAGATTCAAAAAATGAAGAATCTATGTTACAGCAATTTACTGAACAAGCCTGGAGCTTCTCTTAATTTAAGGCTATCAAAAAAGGCCCAAAATAATAAATAAGGAAGATGTCTCTGGAAAGATAACAACTCAGTAAGCTCATCATGTAGCTGTTGATAGGAAGGAAGGGGACAGCAGAGAGAGGGGAGAAGAGAAACCTAAAAGTCCTCTTCTTCATGTTAGTCGACACACTAGTTCAGCTGTTGGTTTTTTTTTCCCCAGCAGACTGTGAAACCAACAAATGTTCCTAACAAAACTTTATTCCACCAAGGAACACAACAAGCATGAAGATTATGAAATACATTGATATAGACACGGGAACAGGCTAACTTACAGACTTAACAATTGCTAAGAATTATTTTGGCAGCATTTGCTGTGAAATGGTTACATAAATCAGCCTGTCTCCATCCCACTACCAAACACTGGCTCTGTTTAAAAAAAAACAAAACAAAAAACAAACCAAAAGAAGCAGTTTTCCATCCTAAAGTTCTGGGAGGTGGAAATTACCTGTTTTCCAATGCATTCCAAGTTAACTGGGAGATCAGTTTTGTCAAACAGGGACTGGAAAACTTGACAGAACTATCACTACAAGCCCCTTGTTGGGGTACTCAAATCTAAATCACAGAAATAAGAAGCTGAAAATAATTCAATAAACTAAGAGGTTTTTCTATTTTAAGGCCTGGAAAAATAGTATTTTCTACTGCACCGAAGAAATTTGACGTCAGAGTAAGGATAGGGCAAATCCATTCACAGTTACCAAGTGTAAAAGCAATGCTTTTACAGCAGCAAAAGGCTGCTGTCAGACTAGAGACAGCACTGAAGAAACCACAATATACTTGGTAAATGTACATAGGCTAGAGACATACAACATTACACCCTCAAAATCACAATTCAGATATTAACAGGACATAATTTAAGCATCTGAAAGTTCAGAAATGGCTGAACCATGCTTGTATACCTCATTATAATTAATCTCCCTCACCAGTTGTAACACTTGTCCTCATTCAGTGCACAGAACAAACAGCACTCACTGAATATGTAACATTAAACATTTTTTCTTCAAAAATGTTGACTTCTGCTTTATTTATTCTACTCCAAGTAAAACCTATTACAAAAACATTATTAGTTTCTGTCGGAGACTGTCTTGTGGTTTTTGGTGCAATTAAAATCTGAATCTACACAAATATTAAATTTATTTTCACAAAATTACTATGAGCTGATGGCTTTGACTTTATTTTGCTGGTGGAAACTGAAAGTCAATGATTCATTCAGATGCACCCATGAATTTTTACATGCCCAATATGATAAGTTGTGGAACTCAATTGTTCAGCATATCTGATACTAAATTGCCCTATACATACTCTGAAACAAAGTTCCTATTGCCTTCCTTTCCAGCTAGAAGTGTTCACATTTTCCAAACCATAACTTGCAGATTTCAGCTCAAATACCCAGGAGAAAAACCAGAAATCATTAGCAGACAATTTGACAGCTGTGGTTTAAATGATTTGCCTAAACCAGAAATTCAGTTACAGCACACAACACAGGTCCCTAAGCAGCATTCATCTGCTTAAGCCATAAGAAAATTTTCATCATTGGATTTTTTTCACAAGTGGTATAAACAGTCTTCACCACATAGCTCTGACTCATGGTCTGGAATGTACACTGAGTGAAGAAGATCCTGTGGAACATGGAATTAAATACTAACAATGGATTCCACAGTTTACCAATATTTTAAATTTACTTGTTCATAACAGAAAAGTGCTGAATGTTAATTTTGGCTTCTACCTGCACTCATAGAGATGTTTTCTCCAGAAACCTGTATCTAACACAGTCCTTTCCTGACACTTTGCAAATTACTCTAGTTTTCTCTACTCATTCCCACTTCCTCACCCCAACCTCCTCCCCTTACTTGCTCACAGATCAAGTCTTTCACTTGTATTCCAGGCTTTGCCTTCTCCTCTGAATCTGCTTCAATATCCTTTTAAGTTCAGGGCTCTCTGCCAATATTTTTCATGCTACCCAGAAGGATCTTTTCTTACTTTGATCGCCATCCCTACTCTCCCTGGCCAGACAGTATCAGCTCCCCCTAAGCTATCTTCTGCTTGTGATTTGCACCATAACAGCCAGTCACATAAGCAGCACTTTCAGCATGTTTCCAGATACCACCAACCTTACAAAATACATTGAAAACACTTGTTGGAAAAAGCCCATATTCCCCAAGCAGAACACATTTTAAGAAGGTAGCACACTATTGCTTAATATGATGAACTATCACATACCTTTGCTTTTCTGTTTCAGCCTTGATTTCCTCTGTAAAATGAAAAAAAAAAAAAAAAAGCACAGTTATGGAAATGGAATAATAACCATAAAGTTAAATAACTGAAAATTATTGGAAAGCAGAACCATTTAGTTAAAACATTTGAGACATGGATTAGCTAAAAAAAGAAAATACATGTCTTTATGAGCAGTTTCAGAAGAGCTTCTACTCTTCACCTGCACTTGCTGCAACCTGTATCAGAAGTACTTTACAAAACTATATTCAAAAACTTATTACTTAAATTTGTACCCACTCATGCCAGCTAAACATCACATCCCTAGAATGCTTCTGCCAAAACACTGTCAAGCTCTTTTCACAGGGAACAGAAATAACAAAAAATGTATTATTAAAACTATTAATCAGTCAATAAAGGACATAAAGCTTGTTAAATGTGTATTACCCAGAAAAACAATAAAGAAACTACCATTAGTGAGTCTTACATAAAACCCTCATTACTAATAATTATCTTTGGCTTTAAACAGTTAGACACCACAGTATGCCTAGAGGGGAGGAAAAAATATTCTGTAACACCTCTATTTAATTCTATTTTGAAATATATTAAATATATTAAAATGTAAAAACTAATGGTTTAATGCTGTTGAGAAGACATTGAAAAAATGTTAACAGCACATTTAAAAGTAATTTTAAATTACTGAAACTAATTTTAGGAAACATTCTCAATTTCAAGAATACTTTTATCTGGATTCTCTAGTAATTTACCACACTTGAATCACAGGAAATTCCATGAACACTAGGATTTCCCATGCTGCAGGAATACCTTCTCAAAATAATGTGTATGGGATCAAATATGAAAATATATACAAATACAAATGGTTTTAAGTAGTCATGTCAGGAGATCCATTTCACATCAAGTCCTGCCCAATCTTGCAAACTCACAATCAACTAAAACTAACTTGACTGATTTTTGTCTATAAGCTTTACATGAGGAGCATGGTTCAATTTTGACAAAAAAAGTGTCTTAAATGTTTCTACCTAAGCTCCTGTGCAGCAAAAGTATACTACTTCTGTGTCCAATCCCTATTAATTACTATTTCACACATTCATACTGTGTCACATTCACAAATTCATGTTTTCACAGCACAAGTTCCTAGGTTTATTTTATGAAGAATCACTAGTATCAATTATGTTTACTAATAGACTTGTTAAGCATCAAGAAAAGTGAACATAAAGAGGGCATATCAAGCTAAAATCTGGGTCTCATTTCTGATATGATTGATGCTTCTGTTTCTCCCCTGTAAAACCCAGAGTTTAGGCAAGTCAGTTCATCTGAGAAACAGCTACCGCAGAAGTGGTTTAAATCTGTATAGCCCAGAACTAGACAAAACATCAAAATAATTCTGTATTCCAGCTATTCAATATTCCTTAGTAAGTAACAACAGCAGCATTTCAGGAAAGTCTGTCTTCCTACCAGGTTATGAGGCTTAATCCATTTATTCCTAACCAAAGGGAAGGAGAAAAAAAATCTCTTCCTCCCAATATCTTCATACCTATGATTATCTTACCTTCCCTGTTAGCATTGACACCCAGGAACTCCTCCTCAAGATGCTCTGAAGTCTGTCTAACAAACATTACCAACTGACACAACTGCAGGACGGCTTCCAAGTTCAAAGTTTACAACTACAATGAGGACACTGAGCAGATTCTCACTCAGTGATTCTGAACACAGAATCAAACACTGTAGACTGCAGAAAACTATAAAGATGTCCTGACGCTATGCAGGATGAAAATGAGAAAGGTCAAAGCCCAACCTGAAATTAATCTGGCTTCATCTGTTAAAAGACAGTAAGAAATGTTTCTACAAATATATTAGCAACAAGAAGAGGACTAAGGAAAATCTCTGCCCTTTATTGGATCCAGGCAGATACATGGTCATCAAGGGTAAAGAAAAGGCTGAGGTAATTAATGCATACAAAGTGAGCTTTTATTGCAAAATCTATCCAGTCCCAGTGCTAGCCGAGGAGGCAAGTTCAGTCCAAGAACATCTTAAAAAAAAAAACCAACCAGACAACAACAAAAAAACCACCATAAAAATTATCATCAGTATTGATGTCCTGACACAACTGGTGAGTGGGCCAACTAGGGAAGGCATTCTGCTGGACATGCTGTTAGCACACAGAGAAGGACTTCTGGGTCGTGTGATGGTTGGAGGCTGACTTGGGTGTGCAGATCATGAAATGATTGGTTTTGGTTCTCAGAGAAGTAAGAAGAAGAGCCAGCAGAACTGACACCTTGGACTGCTGGAAGGCAGACTTTGGCCTTCTTAGGAGACTGGTTGACAGAATCCCTTGGGAGGCAGTCCTGAAGGACAAAGGTGCCCTGAAGGGCTGGACACACTTTAAGAAGGAAGACTTACAGGTGCAGGAGCAGGCTGTCCTCATGTGCCAGAAGACAAGCCAGCAGGGAAGCAGACTGTCCTGGCTGAACAGAGAGCTTTGGCTGGGACTCAGGAAAAAAACCAGAATTTATGGGCTTTGGAAAAAGGGGCAGGCCACTCAGGAGGACTACAAGAATGCTGTGAAGTTATGCAATGAGGAAAAAAGAACAGCCAGATCCCAACTGGCTAGAAATGTAAAGGACAATTAAAATATGTTTCTACAAACACATCAGCAACAGAAGGAGGGCTGAGGAAAATCTCCATCTTTTTTTTAGATACAGGGAGAAGCATAGTGATGAAGGAGGAGGAAAAAGCTGAGGTATTTAATGCTGCCTTTGCCTCAGTCTTTAGTAATAAGACCTGTTACTCTATAGGTACCAAGCTCTCTGACCTAGGAAACAGGGACGGGGAATAGAACAGGGAACCCATAATCCAAGGGGAAATGGTTAGCAACCTGCTGCACCACTTAGACACACACAGGTCTATGGGGCCAGATGGAATACAACCAGGGCTACTGAGGGAGATGGCAGAAGTGCTCACCCAGCCACTTCCTGACATTTACCAGCAGTCCTGGCTAACTCAGGAGGTCCCTGCTGCCCATCCAGAAGAAGGAGTGGAAAGAAGATGTGGGGAGCTACAGGCCTGTCAGCCTGACCTCACAGACAGGGAGGGTTATGGAGCAGACTGACTGCCACATAGCACCTACAGGAACTACCTGAAAGTAGGCTGTAACAAGGTGCATGTCAGTCTCCTGTCTGAAGTAACAAGTGACAAGACAAGAAGTGTCTAAAGTTGTGCCAGAAGGTTAGACTGGGTATCAATAGCAACCTCTTCACTGAAAGGGCTATCGAACACTGGAAAAGGAAGCCCATGGAGGTGACTGAAACACAATTACAGAGGTGTTAAGATGTGTAGATGTGGTTTTTATGGACCTGCTTTAGTATGAGCTCCTCTTTCCATGGGTCCACAGGCCCTGCCAGGAGCCTCCTCCAGCACAGGCTTCCCACAGGGGCACCGCTCCTTCGGGCATCCACCTGCCCTGGCACAGAGACCTCCATGGACTGCAGGTGGGTATCTGCTCCAGCATCAACCTCCTTGGGCTGCTGGGGGTCAAGCCTGCCTCACCAGGGTCTTCACCATGGGCTGCAGGGGAAACTTTGCTCTGGCACCTGAAGCACCTCCTCCCTTCTTCTCCTCTGACCTTGGTTGCTATTACATATTTCCACTCCTCCCTTTGGCTACAGCTGCATGGGTTTTTTTCACCTTCTTAAATATGTTATCACAGAGGAGCTACCACTGTTTGAGCAGGCTGGCTCATTCAGGAAAAGAAAGATCAGGAACAGGGGTTCTACTTTGCATTAACTCATTTTACTCCTCAACTAAATGACTGTATAAAACCCAGGTAGCTGTCATCTGGACAGATTCTCTGAATTTATTCTTTGCTTTGTAAATTATAACAGAACTTGCAGAGGATACCAATATAGTATAAAAAATTCCAACCAGAGCTGCTTAGAGCCCTCATTCTGTTGCTGATATTCCAACTGTCTTTGGAATAGGTCCCAATTCACATCAGAAAATGCAAGTTTTTGTAACTGAAGGAAATATACTAAAATTACAAGGAATGAGCTTACCCAAGTGTCAATCTAATTAAACGTTATCACCATTATGAGCAGCACTGCATCAGTCTATTAATGTGAAAGTACAGATTTTATAACCTTTGTTAAAGTAAAAAAAAAAGGTTATTACAGTGGCTGACATCAATTACTTCACAAGACTAAAATATTTTTAATGGCAGCTGAGCACATGGTATGATACCATTACTATGAACAAGATAGACAGCAGGCTGAAATTGTACTTTGGGATCAGAGAAAACCTGATTTCCTTCACTGCCTGATTGCTCACTCTGCTCTCTACACCAAAACAGAAGTTAATCACAGTACAATCTCATGGTCATGTTAGCAATCACATCCAGCAGGAAGCATACAAAAATTCAACAAGTATTATCAGCAGAAAACCAGACTGTAATGAAAGTAACTAACAATTCTCATGCTAGATAAATAATCTGTTAAGGACAGATGAACCAAAATGTTGATTAATACATGCTTTTAAATGGGAGAAAGCAATCCCTGCTAAACTGTAGATTAGCTAGAAAAGAGGTGAAGCCAGCCTTGAGAACATAGCCTGCTTCCTTGTTTTGCTCTCCCCCTCTCCTAACCCCACACCCAAAACCACAAAAAGGAGGATAAAAAAGCAGGAAAAGCTTTTCATTCCCAGCAGCACCATTCAAGGAAGGGTAAGAGAAGATCCAAGATGCTGAAAAAGGTCAGGAAGACTGGAGACAAGGGCTGCAGCTTCCAGTCTTTTTCTGCATTATCTGTGATGTAAACAGAGGATTATGGTGGAAAATAGCTCAGATGATTCTAAGGGATGATGTGTCCTAAATTGGAACTAACTGGGGTATATTCAGTACCCTTTGAATAAAGTGCAGCAGAAATAACAAAGTAAGTACCTCCAGAACTCTTGCTTTCATATGCAGCTCCGTAAGAAGACCTCTTTACAGAGCTCTGTCATAGAATTAAGGGAAACATATGTGGATTTTTCACACACAGGACAGATTTTACCAGAGATACATTATTTCACAGTTTTACAGTGGTATGCATCAACTGTTTAACAAAGCATGTAAAATTTGCCATGTATGTTAGTTTCAACATAATTTGCCATCTCGTCTACACTTCTAAAAACCATCATGGATAGCTTCAAAGAAATCCCTTAAAATATCTGAGACCCTTTTTTTACAGGTGTGTTGGTTTTGGCTGGGATGGAATTAATTTTCTTCTTAGAAGCTTGTATGGCACTATGTTTTAAACTGGTGGTGGAAACAGCATCAATACAACAGGGATGTTTTCAGTATCTCTGAGCAGTGCTAACCCAGCACCAAAGCCTTTTCTGCTTTCCTCCTGCCTCACCAGCAAGTAGGCTGGGGGTGCATGAGAAATTGACAGAGGACACATCCAGGAGAGATGGCTCAAAGTGACCAAAGGGATATCCCACACCATATGATGTTGTGTTCAGCAATAAAAACCTGGTAGGAGAGTGGGGAGTTTACCTCCTATTGCTTGGGGGCTGCCTGGCATCAGCTGCCTGGTGGTTAGCTACTGCTTTTTTTGGCATCAAGTGTGTTTCATGTTTTGCTTTATTCTCTTCTTGCCCCTCCACTCCCCCTTTGTTTCGGTTTTCTTATTAGCCCATCTTTATCTCAGCTCAAACCTTTTGCACTTCTACCCTTCTGGTTCTCTCCCCAGCAACGGGCAGTGAATGGCTGCATGGCCCTTAGCTGCTAGCCAGAGGTAAACCACTGCAGCAAGCATCCATCATCTGCTCACTTCCCCAATTTTAGTTCACTATTTCAGCATGTCATTTGAACACTTCTCCTTACTCTCTTCAGACTGCTTACAGTTTCTACTATAAAAAAAAAAAAGAAAACAAACAGAACAGTTTCTAGGTTTTTTTCTCTTTTTAACACTTAATAACCAGCTAAACTCATTTGCAACTACAATTTACAACTCTCTCTGTAATGACAATTCCTAAGCACCAAAGTCAAAATGGGCCAAGTAGGTCAAGCAGGTGCTGTGGACCTTAACTGCTCTCTTTACTGGTTTAGAACGCTGATCAGATGCCAACATAAAACTAATTCACTGTTTGCCCTGCTAATTTGATTTAAAGATGATTTAAACCTTTATTACACTGAAGGGTGTCTCTAATTACCATTCAAAATTTGTTTATGACTGGATTATACCCTTGGGCTTCTATGCCAACAGCTCAAGACAACAAAAACAGATCCTCTCCTCTAGCTTATCTTCAGGTAACATTTCCTTCTGTTTACTGAAGTATGACATAAAATCATGTAAAGTATAAATATTCTACATATGGCAGAAGTCAAGAATAACTTTCTGATCAAGTAAGGGATAACTAAATGATTACCTTCAGGAACAATACACAAAGCTAAACTCTACATTATCAAGACCTGAGTTAGATTACAGGGAAAGAAGCAACTGGGAAAAAGGCAAACTATTTCCTCAAAATGGAAAAATACAAGTTCATTGCACAGTATGATGCTAGGACACCCCTCTCCCAAATAAAATAATTTAATACGTCTCACAATAAATTTTTCCATTCTAGCATCAGAATTCTATTAAAAACTAAATTGTATTGTATTTCCACAATATTGTATTTGAAGCAGCTGATGCTGTCTCCCAGTGAAGCACATGCATAATTCTACAAGGATCTGTGAATCTGAAGACTAACATCCAGTGTAAACATCAGAATTAAATTTTACCTATCCAAAAATACATCCGTTGGAATAGAAAATACCTCTGTTTTCACTGGAGAAAAGTAAGCTACCCCATATACATTACAAAAATCAGATATGCCTGTTCTTTGGTTCACTGTGGCAGAGGTGGAAGAAGCTTCTCTTCTATTTAGTATTGGAAAAAAAAAAAGGATTTTCCAGCTCTTCTTACTGTCAAAAATGCATGCAGATTATTAAAAATCATAACCGTATTAGAACTAAAAAACCCCCACAGGAAAGTATTCCATTCAAAAGAATTTTAGGATAGTAAGCAGGGGCCTTTTAAAGAAAATAACAGTCCCAGGTAGTCAGAAGGTAGAACCAGTCAAAGCTGCATGGGATACAATACTTCGAGGAAACAAGTCAGTGTTTGGAGCTCACATCACTTACACCACAGAAGACAATTATGAGAAAGAAGCAATTTCAATTAATTTCTTTCAAGTCAAAGCAAGTAGATGAGATCCAAAGAACATGCACTGAAGAGGAATTTAAATTATACTGATATCTATACCAAAAAAGTTAAATCCTATTACAACATTAATGCTTTGTTTGAATCTACTTCCTTCCTTCCATCCAAGTATTCTACTGACTTCATCCAGTATCATACAGGAAGTTCTAACAACCAAGGGATTAGAAAACTCTAAATTTTTCATCATTATCAATACTGAAGCTGTCCTCCATGTCAAAGTACATGGAAATCCTCAATGACCCAGCAGTCTAAAGGTACGTGCCAATTTAAAAGTGTAAAATAAAGTTAGCTGCAGTGTAAATTATAGAAAAGTAGAACTTCAGTATTTATTTTAAAACAACTTTAACCAGCTATTTTCCAAACCATGTACTACAATTATTACATACATGATGATCACTGATTTAAAGACATTTTACCAAGTTTGAATTCATAACAGTATAGCCATACAAACATTATGGGAATAAAAAAACATTCCCAGAATCAATCTCCTCTTGAAGAGAAAAATTTCCAATTGGACTGTAGTAAGTGTATTTTCCCCCAATGAGTTATAAGAATCTATTTCTAGATAAATATACAAATCAACTTGGTTTCTTGATATTTGCTGTTACGTTGAAGCAGGGTCAAAAAAAAAAAAAAAGGTCTCCCACAAAGCTGAGAGTTTGTCAAGAGGCAAACAGTGCCAAGTACACACAATTCACAGGAATTTTCTCCAGGCCTCCAGCTTTATTCTTTCTGTGACAGAGCCTCTGCCTCACTCAATGCTTCTGAACACTGAATTCTGAAATACTGCAGTTTCTTTATGTTTTCTTGTACTGAGTATGTATGGAGAAGCAAACTTAGGTTATGGTATTTTTCTTTCCTATTTCTTTTTTTAACTGTAGCAGTATAATCAACCTTCAGTAATTCTTAAACCACCTCTCTTCAACATTAATCTCTATCAATGTATGTAAATAGTATGCAGACCAAAAAAAAAAAAAACATGAAAGCTTTATAAAAAGCCTGACTAGGATGTCGGATTACTATAGAATAATTAAACAGTTTAGTATAAAACTGTTATTCCCTTAATTTATCAAATCTGGTTGGCTTGCCTAAAACCGGTAACAGTGTATGCATATTCATTGTAGGAAGACAGCACTGAAATGCTTGGTATTTTAGGTAGCCTGCAGAATAAACTATTCCCTATGAAATCTGAAACTGCTTCTCAAATGGAATTCCCAAGGTGCTGTCATAGCACTGTGTCCTCCTATATGCCCTATAAACAGCCCTCTCCATGATATCTTCTAGGAGATCTAGAGAGGTATCCTCCCTTCCCTCAAATTCTCATAAACACAGTGACTCTAAGATGGAGAAAAAAAAGCCTACTCCAAGAAAAGCCTGATAGCAGCACGGGGCATTCAGGGGTGTAGATTTTGTTCTTTGTTTTTATCCAGGAAGCTAACAAAAAAAGAAACAGGTTTGGAAAAAACAGAGACGGGTGCAAGGACACAGCACATGGAAAGTGTGAATTTCACCTGTGTGCATTCTCCCAGCTGTAGAGAACCATGTGTCTGTCTACCCCCTCAAAAATCCTGACTCCAGTCCTTAGTATAGATCCTGTTACAGTTTATTTAGACATCTATTCTTATGACTGCTGTTATTTGCTGGGGTCAACTAACCTTTCATTCTTAGTTTCCTTGAACTGCAAAATTACAGCTCTCAGAGCTAAGGCACATGGACACAGAAGAGCAAAGCTTCATGCAGATTTAACAAAGTCATCGCTATGGTCTTCACGTAGCACATAATAGCAAATAACTCTTGCACAGACAAACAAAACAACCTTAGAAGAATATCTGAACAATTCCACTTGCTTTCCATTCCAATGCATTACACTGCTGCAGCTTCATTTTTACAGGTATTGAAGGAGTACCTAAGGAAGCAAGATTAATTAGACTAAAAATTTAAGAAGAGTTTGCAACAGCAGTTACATTTTGAGTCTAATAATTCTTGATTAAATACTGTGTAGTTCCTCTTTCTTGTGCTCAACAAAACCCTGAAAGCCTTCTAATCAACTGAAATACTAAGTAAGATCTAATCAGCTTAGAAAATTCAGGAGCAACCTTTGAAGCGTGTAGAGAAGTATTTAGGTGTACACACACACACACAAAGTAAAAAACCAAAAGCAATTAATACAGACTTTGTACAGGTGAGGTGCTTCAACTTTAGATTACATTAATCCTCTAAAGTATGCTAATATAAGACAGAAATATTACATGTTGCTCCTTTCCACATTGTGTTTTCCAATACATTAAAGGTCTGCAGCAAATCCTACTGAAGTATTTTCTCTACTTTCATACCTGCCATTCAAAGGACAGTAACCCTTATGTTGCTGCTCATGATATCGTATCCTTTGGGAATATGCAGCTCTGATGTAAATACTTGGAAGCTGACCAACCTGTCTCCACTCAGCTAACCTCACTACCTGCTCCTTCAGCTCATTAGGTATGACATTTTCAAAGACAGAATCACTGGCAAATCTTCTCAAAAGCAGAACCTACTCTAGTGGCCTCATTCAGCTTAAAATTAATTCAGAGTAATTCAATCAAATGGGGTTTTATGACTAGATTTTCTGTAATAAGCTTCCTACTTGCTAAACCAAGTTGACACTGCTAACAAGTTGCTTTGCTGACTACTTAAGAAGAACGGGATGGGTGACATACATCCAGGTCAAGGATAGCCAAACTGTAGTTATTGTTAGCATTTACAAAAACCCATTCCCTGCTGCAGTAAATCCCTCTGCTTCCTATCAATATCACATGAGCCTCCATCCTCTATTAAACCTACTACAAACTCCCAGCAGTATCCAAACTTTTGTCTTCATCTCAAAAGAAATTTCTTATACTTAGATCAAAATCCAAGAATGGAAACAGACTTTTCATTTTCATCTTTAAACTCAATTACAACAAGCCAATAGCCATGTACATTTATTTTAATCAAGCAGGGCACACCTTTCCAATATGTTGTTCCAGCCATTTTTCATACCTTCTCCCACTAGATTATACCTTATATGGGTTTCATGCTCAAGGCTTGTGACAGAAGTTGCAGAAAAGGTGCACTAATATATAAGCAATTTAGCTGCTTACCACATACACAATCACCTAACTAGGTTATAGAAAGGATCTTGTCCAGAGTTCCAATTTTCCAGTATGCTTCCATTCCAGCTTAGGGTGACCAGTGGTTTCTCTTAATTCTCTTAATTCTGTCTCTTTGTGCCTACTTGTACATTCCTTACACAATCCCCCCAAAAGCACAGTTTAAACAGTTTGATAATTTCAATTTTCATTGGGCCAGTGAGCCATTTCAACTCACTGTAGAGCTGCATGACCACAAGTTGCCACACCTGCTATGTTGTAACTCATTTTAGGAAGGAAGAGCTGGAGCAGAACTGCCCATTGCAGTGGATGTCCACACTGGAATAAATATACTGCAAAACTTTATGAGGTTTACCCACTATGTTTCACAAGCACTGGAACTTTTTGTGATGAAGTAAGTTTTGCAAGGCCAAGAAGGTTTTTTGATCAGCTAAGGGGGGCAAAGCATGAAGCTATATATTCCTCTTTAAATACACAACGTATATAGTGTTTTCTGACCCTTCTTTCTCATGTCGTATGTTAAAATCCCTGTGAATTGTGTAAAACCTGATTCTAATGGCTACAACTCCAACATACAAAGACAGCAACAGCTATCCAAATAACGAGAAATGTAGCACATATTGAAAACAGTATAACTTCACTCAGTTTTTTTTTTTTAATTCTTTTGTATTTTTTGGTGCTTAAAGAAAATAAGCAACGTATATATCCTATGCAGACATATGAGTCAAGTACAATGCAGAACAAAAAGTACACAACATGAGCCAGAAATGTGCACTGGCAGCCTAGAAAGCCAACTGTATCCTGGGCTGCACCAAATGATGTGTGGCTAACAGGTCACAGGAGGTGATTCTTCCCCTCTACTTCACTCTTGTGAGACCCCATCTTGAGTACTGTGTCCAATTCTGCAGCCCCCAACATAGGAAGAACATGGAATTGTTGGAGTGAGTCCAGAGGAGGGCCATGATGAAGATCAGAGGGTGGGAACACCTTTTCTATGAGGACAGTCTGAGAGAGGCTGTTCAGCCTGGAGAAGGCTCTGGGGAAACCTTGTAGCTGCCTTCCAGTACCTGAAGCAGCCTACAGGAAAGCTGGGGAGGGACTTTTTACAAGGGTATATAGTGATAGGATGAGGGATAATGACTTTAAACCAGAAGAGTTTGCAGAGATGCTGTGAATGCCCTCTCCCTTGAAGTGTTCAAGGCCAGGTTGGATGGGGCTTTGAGTAACCTGGCCCAGTGGGAGATATCCCTGCCCATAAAGGGGATTTGGAACTAGATGATCTTTAATGTCTCTTCCAAGTCAAATCATTCTATGATACTCAGCAAGAAAAACTTGGAATGCTGTTCAAGGTATTAAGCATCACAATCCTTTTTGCCACTTACTATCCCTTTCCTCCTGAATCATAGAATCCTAGAATTGGCTGGGTTGGAAGGGACCTCAGAGATCATCAAGTCCAACCCTTGAGCCACTACCGCTGCAGTTACCAGACCATGGCACTGAGTGCCACATCCAGTCTCTTTTTAAATATCTCCAGGGACGGAGAATCCACCACTTCCCTGGGCAGCCCATTCCAATGTCTGATCACCCTCTCAGTAAATAAATTCTTTCTAATGTCCAGCCTAAACCTCCCCTGGCACAACTTGAGACCATGCCCTCTTGTCTTGCTGAGAGTTGCCTGGGAAAAGAGACCAACCCCCACCTGGCTACACCCTCCTTTCAGGGAGTTGCAGAGAGTGATGAGGTCTCCTCTGAGCCTCCTCTTCTTCAGGCTGAACAGCCCCAGCTCCCTCAGCCTCTCCTCATAGGATCTGTGCTGGAGTCCCTTCACCAGCCTGGTTGCCCTCCTTTGGACCTGCTCCAGGACCTCGATATCCTTCCTAAACTGAGGGGCCCAGAACTGGACACAGGACTCAAGGTGTGGCCTCACCAGCGCTGAGTACAGGGGCAGAATCACTTCCTTGGACCTGCTGGCCACGCTGTTCCTGATACAGGCCAGGATGCCATTGGCCTTCTTGGCCACCTGGGCACACTGTTGGCTCATGTTCAGCTTCCTGTCAATCCAGACTCCCAGGTCCCTTTCTGCCTGGCTGCTCTCCAACCACTCTGTCCCCAGCCTGGAGCTCCCCATGGGGTTGTTGTGGCCAAAGTGCAGGACCCAGCACTTGGCCTTGTTGAACCTCATCCCGTTGGAATCAGCCCAACTCTCCAGTCTGTCCAGGTCCCTCTGCAGAGCCCTCCTGCCTTCCAGCTGATCCACACTTCCCCCCCCAGCTTAGTGTCATCTGCAAACTTGCTGATGATGGACTAAATCCCCTCACCTAAGTCATCAATAAAGATATTAAAGGGAACTGGGCCCAACACTGATCCCTGGGGGACACCACTGGGGAGCGGCCGCCAACTGGATGCAGCCCCGTTCAGCACCACTCTCTGGGCCCGGCCCTCCAGCCAGTTCCTAACCCAACACAGAGTGCCCACCCAATGTGTCACCCAATGTTATTCCAGTTAGTGCCCTCCTGTTACAGAGCTGCAAAGGGCCCATACCAAGTAACACTGGATTAAGAAAGAAGAAGTTGATGTTTTTGACTTAAAATATATTTTAAAATATGGCTAATATTTTAATCTGGTTTTATCATGTGGATAAGGGTAAAATGGGAAAGGGAAAAAAAAAAAAAAAAGCATTAGCCAGGATTACCACTAGTGCTGGGGAAATACAGATTTTTAATTATAACAGACTGGAATTACAGAAAGAACACAAAATTAAATTCAACAAGGAAATATGAAGACTTGTCAAGGGAGGCTATTTGTTCTTTACTAGAGAGTATGGGAGGACAAAACACTGGAGAAACAAGCAAATTAAGGCAGATGCCCTAGAAGAGTTTGGTCAAGGATATACTACAATTATTCAGATAAGAATAATATAATTTACAGTAAAAGCAATCTTACCAACTGAATGCAATGGTATACAGATTAGTATACAAAAAGGTTGTTGCCAACTATCTGTCATGAAAATATCAATATGCTGGACTAAGAAAAGCATTGCTAGTCTTCAGAGAGAAAAAAAAAAGGCAGCTTTTCTGCCTCAATAGATTTTTTTAAATATACTTGCTGAGAATCACAACTGTCATCCCAGTAACCAATATCAAGGTAAAAGACATTACCAATTATAAATTCAATAAAACAGGGATTATAATGAGCATAATTCTTTAAAGAAGTGAGACTTTAAATTTACATCCTCTGTCACTGCATCTCAACATCACAAAGCATTCTGTGTATGAAGTTCTTGGAAGCCCCTGTAACTTCATTAGGAAAAGTGAGAAATCTATTAATTGAACTTGGTTTCAAATTCAAAGGGGGGGGGAGGGAAAGAAGGTAAGCCTTGAGGAACAATTGAATTTAGTAGTTTGAAATAATATCTAACTCTTCTCATTTCTCTAGAATAGTTCATATGAGATAACTGGACTTGCCTTCTCCCCTGTATTGTTTACCTGATTCAGCAGATTAGTTTCTCAGCAGAGTCACTGAAGAGAAAAGAGCGGGAAAAATCAGGGCTGATAAGACATTCTCAACAGGATGCGCTGAGTATGTCCAGTTCTCTCCATGAATTTTCTCAAATATTCACTCGTTCCTTTAAATGAGTATCTGCTTCAGTCAGCAGAACCATATCTTGTACTGCATCTAAGAATGCGACTGCAGAAGCTCTCTGAGTGTGTTGGGTTCTGTTAGTAGTAGCTCTGTTTAAGATTGTGACACACGTTTGCCTAGTTCTAGAGATGTTGAATCATCTCACTGAGTTGCCATCCCTGGATGTGTTTAAGGGTTGTTTAGTTGTGGTGTTGGGGGATATGGTTTAGAGGAGAACTTTGTAGATTAGGGATGATGGTTGGACTCGATGATCCCAAGGGTCTCTGACAACATGACAGATTCTGTGATTCTATGATCAATAACTCTTAATTTGCCACAGCAGCTTGATATGCCACCCTCTGAAATTCAGAGGTCAAAAGCCACCTCAGTTCTTTAGCTGAAACATTTAAGAAGTTAACTTGGATGTAGGTCATTGTATTTTCCCCTCTGAACACTGAATATAGTATAGCTACTTCAGATTCATAGTGGAAAGTAAATATTAATAACTATGTATCTCTCAAAAATGTTCATTTTATATATCCGTATCTCTCTGTATATATGCACACACACAAAATCTCCATATATCATGTGATTTTTACTCCCTAGATCTATCTAGACTATAACTTGCAGAGGAAGTTTTAACTAAGAACACAGGCAACACCACAAACATTTATCTAATAGTTTGAATCAGAAGACAGGTCATGACTGAAACTCCAGTCAGAATACTAATCAGGTATGAAAGAAATGTAGCATAATTTCTTACAAAAAGAAGGCAAGCTTGTGGTAATGTACCTTGTGCCTCTTCATGTCAAGCTGGGTTTCCCCCCTGCTCCCACCTTAACACAGTAGGCAAGTTTCCCTCATTTTTAAGATCAGAAACTCAGGCATATCCTTTATGCTCTGCTTGGAAAAGTACAAGTTTGTGCCAAAATAACAAAAATGCTAGCGGCAGATACGTATTTTGCAGACACAAAATTACATTTGAAATAAGGAAGCATTTTCTATCAAATAACTTCCATCTGTCTGAAATACATATCTGAAATTAAATAGATCCAGAACAAAGTCCTGCAATCTGAAAGGACACAATGAACTTCCCTCTGAAGACCTTCTTCAAGTTTGACCTTTAAGTTCAACGCAGGCAAATATGAGCAGCCTGACGCAAAAAAACCAAAAACCCGGTAGTAGGAAATTAGCTCACCCATCTACAATATCATTGCTGAATTTTTCAAGGATATCCAGCCCTGTAAACGAGAAATTTCTGCACAGCCTGATGTAGTGATGACTATTTATTACCCTTGGTAACATCTATGCAAGGAACAGGCTGCACAGAGAAGTAGCAGAGTCTCTCTCACTGGAATTACACTACTGCTTGATAGGGCTCTCAACCTAATTTAAGGCCCTGCTTTCAACAGATAATCTCCATAGGTCCCATGCAATCTGGACTTCTCTATGGCTTTACACATTTCCAAAAGACTTCTGTTACACAAGAATATCTTCACTTGCAGTCAAGCTATGTCATGAGTAGAAAAAAGCCTCTTAAGTATCTGGGCAAGTCTTCAAATTCAATTAACATTTTTAATTGTTTGTATTGACAACTGAAAAGCCATTGTAAACATTCAACAGAATGTATGTCAAGAAAGAAAAAAAAGGTGCATTCAAGGTAGGATTCAGTCTGGTAAACAAGATGTTCGAACCTGTTTCCAGGCTTGCTATCTGCCTGTAAGTCCAAGTCCTCAATGCCATCAACACCTGAGGAGGCTGCACAGCCCAGACAAGGCTAGAGGTGTGCTTTAGGACTTGCCCAAGCACTCTCCCAAGCCTAAGCAAGAAGAAAGCCAATCAATATAATTACTGGAATACAAGAGATACAATCTATACGAAGGGCACTAACCTTAGGCATCTTACTCTTTAACTAAGTCCTGTTTCCAAAGTTTATGCTCTCCTGACAGAATCAACAACCTAGTTACGGAACAAACACTAATTAAAGTCACAAAGCCAGTTTCTCAATTTTATCTCAGCACCAATACTCTCTTATTTTAGTCACAGTACTACAATTGTAAACATAAAGATTATATTTTCTCTTGCATATTTTGGTTGTGAATCAAATTTATAAGGCCTAGTCAAATATAAATTGGGAAATCAAGCTGCAGTGTATCTTTCAGCAGCTGAGCTCACCTTGTGCATAGATTTGGTTCTTCCTACTTCATAATCAATGTGGCTTTTTACACCTACATACAAAGTTTAATTACAGAATTAGCTTATCTTCAATTTAGATGCCATTCCCAGAAAACCAGTATTTTCATCTTCATTTCATGGTTTAAGGCAGGGATTTGCATGCAGCAGCTCTAGTCCATTTAGTTAAGTTTCTTTTTCCTTTGCAGTTAAATATGCACTTTAATACAGAAAATAATAAAGATAACTTATGAACATTTTTTTAACTTCTGCACTACTCAATGCTCAAAAGTTGTTTTAACACAGAGCGCAGACAGAATGGAACTAAATGAAAATTAATTTCAACCAAGAGGAACAAAGGCAACTAATCAAGTTTGACAAACAAAGAATGTTCCATGAAATCCGTAAGAACATCTGTGTTGCAAAGATGCAAACAGAACCATAGCATCCCTATCTCAAGTTCTTAAATTAAGTTCATTTACTTTTTCAGAACTGGGGAACAAAAACAGAAATCAAACCTAAAACCACCTGCCTGAATTGGACAAAAAATATACAAAAGCAACAAATTTTTTTTTAAACCCTTGATATTTGTAGACTGTATTTTGCTTCCACAGTGGCCCAGTGGCGTATGCTTAAGTAAATGCAGATGAAAAACACCGTAAGAATACTGCAGTAGCCCCCTCCTACCAGCATGTAGCCATCTATAACTTGGCTTCTTCAAGCGCCAAGACTGTTCCTCAGGTTTGACAACTCCTGCTAAATTTTCATTTTAATCGCTTTAAAAACCATTTAAACTTTAAATAAACCACGTTTTTTCACGATCTACAGATCAGCATAATGAGAAATCACAATCATTCTCTCTTCATGTCTACACTTACAAGCTTCCCATCTTCCTCATTTTTCTCCCTTCAGGAAGCATCTGCTTTATCTCCTCTATAAGACATTCCATACTTTCAATCATCATTATTGATGCCCACGTGCATAATTTCTAAGGCCACTGTCTTTTTAGGAGGCAGCAGAGAGCAGAACTACACACAGAATACGTGCTATCTTTATAAAATAGTGTAACAGCTTAATTTCTGTTTTCATACTTCTCTTTTTGATAAACAAATCAGTATTTTAATGGAATCATTCACAGTGACACAAATTCTTTCCCTTCCCAATGGACAGAAGTTTTACTTAGAGCTCGTGTTTGTTCATGTTCAATTGAGACCAGTTTCCTCCTCCACTTCCCCTCTTTTACTCATACAAATCAGCCTGCATTTCTCAACACTCAATGTTTGCCACTCTATCAAGTGGGTCAGTAGAGCACAACCATGGTTTTTAATAGGTTGTTTTCACTCTTTTAGGTATATTCTTTTGGCAGCATCTGCCACCTTACAATTCACCCCAAAACACCATGAACCTCTACAAACTAAAATAACTCTCAGATGGGAAAGCAGAAAGCAGAACTTCTACTCCTTGACATTTCAGTGCCTTCAAGAACCTTGGGTGAGCAACCTGGTTGAGATTTACTGGGAAATTGAGTGTGTAGCTGAGTGTATGATAATCCATCCACCCTACTTTACAGATTTGTGATGGTAAACTTCCCCTCTGCAAAGCCTGCAACAGCTCTTCATCACCACAGCACACACACCCATACTGTTCTCCACCAGCTTTATTCCTTGCTAAAGTTCAGACTTGCCAGTCTGAAGTTCTCAGGATTTCTCTATTCCCTAAGTCCTTAAAAAAAAAACAAAACCAAAAAAAACCATGAAAACCAAAAAGATAAATGCTACTCCATCTTTAGTACCTCCCACTGTTTTATTAGCAACCAATGAAATTCTAATATTCTGCGCTCTAACAGTTCAGCAATTTCAGATTAGACACCTTTTAAAAAGTCCTAATCCTAACGAGTTAATATGAAGTTTGGTTTGAACTTCAAATTGGGATTTTTTTTCTTACTCATTCCTTATAATTCCACTACAGGAAACTTTCTCAGTTTCCATATACAACAACGCAAACAGTGTATTTTGGTTACCTGCAATATCTTTATATTCCTCAAATACTTCTGTGATAGCATTACAATCTACAAGCTATAAAGATAGGGGGGTGTTTTCTTCTTTGCAATTTGTTCCTACCAACTTCAGAACAGGCTCTTCATAAACCTTCCTTTATAGCTGGTATACACTTACTCTGTTAACAAAAGACATGACAAAGCATCTGCATGTTAGCTCTAAGAATTTTGCTACTTCAAAGTGTTCTCAATCCAATATTCCTATTTTTTAACTAAAAAAATCCCATGTGGTCTAATTAGTCTTTTCATGACTACTATGAAGCTGAATTTTAGCATATTTTAGCATATATTTGAGCATGTAATGATGAGAATGCTCACTATTAGAGACCAGCTTTTTAGCTGCTACTTCAGTCAATTCCTGAGTAGTGCTGGAGAAGAACTCAAGAGCTGCTCAATACACCTTAATTGAATGTTATCTGTCAACACAGTTGATTTACTTACCTAACATGACAACTTTCTGTAAAGTACAGCAAATTAAACATCTCTACATACATAATTAATGCTATGAAATTAAGCCTCATTCACAGGTTACCCCTTTTAATTCCTGGATTGTTAAGGCAGTATCCCTCATCTTAAAAATACTGGTATTTCAACTGACCAGTTTTAAAGGCTTCTGGCATTCATATATATGCAAGCACTCATTTGGTTTTGACAGTTACCTACTGATGAAACTACTTCTTGAGATTTCTCTGTTATTTTCTACTCTTTTGTTTGCTCTTGTGTTTGGATGGTGACAACCAAAGATGGTTTTAATAATGCTTTTTATTTATTCTGGCAAGGAGATGCTGCAGAAGAAGACCATCATGTTTCACAGTCTTGTTCCCGAATCATCTTTCAGTATGAACAAAAGCTACGCATCCACTTTCTCAAACACTTCAAAACACTTTCTTCAAACACTCTTTGTTTTTTCTTAGAAGTTTTTTTCAGGAATGAGCATGTGTGCATAGTAATGATGACCCATCTTTATTCTTTTAAAAGTATAGCCAGCTACTACAGTTACATGCATTGGAGTCACACAAGTTTCAAATATAAGATAAGCCATTACATACCTGCTCTCCCCTCCATGAGCACAAGCACACAACGTATTAAACAAGTGTGACACATACAAAACAGGCTCATGGAATAAAAGAAATCCCGGGATATAAGATCGATTATTCTAAGCCAGACATCTGAGTACACTGATCTCAAAGTAGGTGTTTATTTTAACTGCCAGAATTTACTTATTTTTAAAATAAAATCCAGAGCTAAAATGGATCCAACTGTGTACGTAGCAACTCTTCCCATGCCCTGCAAGGAGCCTTCATGCATTATCATTCTGATGACAGGGGCAATCACTTGCTATAAAATTTTCCATGTATATGAGGTAGTTTAATATACTTTTCTGCAAAGCAACAAGTACTGTGCATTGTCAAAGACTAGATACAACCAGGGACACTAAGCTCTTGTGCAGAGTAAAGTTCTAAGAACTAGAATCAAATTAAAAGATCCCTTTGTAATACAGGAAAATCTACATTATATTTTTAACCTCCATCCTTGTGGGTAGATATCTCACTGTGATTTATTGTCCTTTTGGAAACTGGTAGTTTAAAAGGTAATTTAGAAGCTGGAAATTACTAAGCTAGATTTCACAATTAAATACAAGTTCCTTCTAAATTCAAGCTACCTTGAGAAATTGCCAAAAGATTTCCATATTCTCATTAAGTAGACTGCTCGCTACAGTAACTTCAAAAGTAATCTGAAAGCAGGGATGAAAAAACAAGAGGCAAAATACATGACATTGCAAATCTCATTTCAAGCACTAAAACTTTAAAGGGCACATATAAGTATATACATCTATTATACTACTGGTAACCTTGTAATTAAAAAACACATTATGCCACTTTCCTCTTGGTATAGCTCAGCATCATAAGCGAATGAGCACCTTTTCCAGATACAAGAAGATAGCCAGGAGACTACAATTTTATGATTGTGTATCAAATTTACCAAGCTACATTTGACACTGGAAAGAAAAATACAGGCAATAAGTATGGACTTAAGTTTATTTTTATGCCTGTAATATGCCCCTAAAAAGGTTACAACCCTATCAACTTTGTAATTTTCACTCAATTTTGTATTCAAAATAGAAACCTGAACCTTTAAATCAGGAGTTCTGATGCAACATTTTCCCAATGAAGCTTTCAGAGTGCTCACACTGTTACTGAAGTCCTGATTTCTTAGATTCTGATACAGCAAACAGCTCAGACTAAGATGTCTGAATGCACAAAAGTAAAAACATGAGTATTACAGTACTCTGAAAGCTCCAGAACTTCAGGATGTTAATACAATGAAACCATTATTCTCCGTCTATCTTTTATTTATATCCAAAAGAAATATTTTTGAAAGTTCAGACTGCTTGCATTAAGACTCATATGACAACTACTCTCTTTTCTCAAATGTTCAAAGACAAGTGGAAGATTACTTAAAAAGGTCACCACTACACAATACTGTTAACTCCACCCACATTGTATGCTGTATGATAAAGAAGTGCTTCCTTTACCACTGCTTACCAAAGCTGTGAAGAACATGACACTGAAAGTACTCAGTTCCGTACTTATGGAATCCACGAGTTCACAATGAATTATTATGAAAAATTATGGCATCAACTACACTAATGGTTTATATATACATACACACAAACACACTTTTTTTTAATGAGTAATCACACATCATACTGCACTGAGACTGTGCCCCTCCTTGTTCTTTCAGAACATTGCAGGACACGTGTAAATAAAAGCTGTCGTAAACCCCATTAGCCAGTAAAAAAAAATCCAAAATCACTTTTTCTAGTATAAAAGGATACTTGGTCTTTCTATTTGGTGATATCAAAATAATGGCTGTTTCTTTCTATTTCAGAAACCAGTACATAATACTGTGGCTATTTCTAAGCAATCTATTTGTGATCAAATGCAAACATCTTCCACCACCAGCTAGTGCTCATCAGGCATCTATTAGATCACGTCTAATACATTTCATCTGTGCTATGCAAGACTTTATTATTATTATTATTATTATTATTTAAGTCACTGGTATATAAAACTATTTCAGCCATTTCTACCTCTACAGAGTTTGAAATCTTTTGCAAAAGTCAGTTATGAATCATCAGTGCAAGCACTGATACAGGTCAAAGCTGCACACAAAAATAAACCACTGAAGTTAAAAATATCCTTTAAGTTTTACAGATATTGGCAATAAATAGCAGAAGAATATCTAACTCTGTTTTAAAAGGTCCTCAAAATTACACTTTATTGTTCTTTAAAAAAAGAAACTCAGATCCCCTGACTTTCCTTGTGAGTGTATTTCATCATCACCCATCTCTCTCTCTCGTCCAGTTTCAGAGAGCAACTTGGCAGGGGGAAAAGGGGATTTCTGGTCTGGAGCAGAATGTGAGGAATGTTATTAAAGTGAACTCCTACATAGAAGCAAAAAATAAACTATCACTCAAAGGGTAGATGTAAGAAACATCTGAATACCATGTCACCTGCCTCAAGTTGATTATTTAAAGGCCTGTACAGCAACCAAGCAGGCAGACACCAGCTTCTGCTTTCATGAGAAAAGGACATGATCAAGGAAAGAACGGCCAAAGTGCTGATTTATCTTCAGTGTAAAAGACTGCTGATAATTTGTACACAGAATTTTATTTTGAGCTTTATAATACAATGGAGGATTGGGGGATGGAGGTCAAACTTAGCTCCTTTTTCTTTCTCTATCTAAGCTCCTTCGAACATCACTAGTAACCACAGTCTGTTTTCCCCACAGTGTTAGAGACTGTTTTATAGAAAAAAAAATACTTCCCTTTACAGCAAAATTTGTAAGTATTCAAGATCTATTTATATGCATAATTATGCACACATAATCACACAAAACAAAGGATCATGTCTTAAAAGCATAAAGCATCCAAGTGTCCCATTTCATTGCAGGTGAAGAAAATCTTAATCATAGCTCTCAGGGACTTTAGGCAGTTACCCAGCTTTCAAACTTCCATGCAAATCTATCTGCACTATTCTAGCAGTTTTACTTAAAGGAGCTATAAAGCTCGGTTTCCATTTCAGCATAATGAACACAGAGGTTAATTTATTCCTATCCACTTTCTCATAAAATGCAGAAGATCCAGCATAGCATTCTTGCAGACATCACAGTCCATTAGCCAAATGAAGCGAGTCAAGTTAAGACTTTGCATTTTCCAGCTTTCTTGAGCTGTAGACAAAACCTGTGATTTTATGCAATAGTACCACCCAGCCCTTTATACACCCTGCTATAACCTGCAAGGTTACTTGCTAGGCACCCACAGCTCTGTTAGTTTTACACACAACAGAACTGCACCTTCACAGAAGAGTTCTCCACTTAAAAGGGCATTCCTGTTAGTTTATTCTTATTATCTTGCACAAGAAGTGCAGTTTTGTGCAAGTATATCTGTGTTAATTTATAGCACAGTTTTAAAACTAAAGTATGATGGGAAGCTACCAAAGAAATCAAACCCGTGCCATATTACTTGTATTTCATTTACGGGTTTGAAATTATTTAACTGTACCTCATACTGTTCAACTGGACAGCAGAGCCCTGTAGCCTAAAATACTATTTAACATCTTTAGTACATCTCAACATTTTTCTCTCTCAAATTACAAGTCTAAAAATATGTTCTCCCCAGCTTCTCTCAAATGGCAAAGCTGCACACTGCAATGTTAATGCATGTTGGTCATTCAAATATTCCTGACAAGTAACTGCAATGCAAACTGACACTAAGGAGTCCCACACTTATGTCAGCTAAGAACATGCAGCAGTAAAACACCCCTTTGCCCAGCTCTGGATAAAATCTCTTGACATGAAATATTTATAAACCTAATTACACATTTATTTCTAAATGAAAAGGAGTAACCTTATAAAATCTGTTACAATTACTAGAACAGCAAGTGCTGAAGACAGTGAGTTTAGAATTTGTATTATTAATGGATCATCTTTTTAAAACCTATCTACCTCTGTGTTTAAGAGCAGAAAAAAAAGAGGGCTTGAATAAAATAATTTATGTCAAGATAATTTTCAATTACCTTAAAAATTTCTTTTTTTCCTGACACAAGAAAACACGAAATGAAAGTAAGATTGAAGAACAAACATTACTTACTTGAGCAAAAACAAGTATTAAATAGCATCAATAACCATGTAATCTTGTGTCACATGATACACGGAGTACCAAAAATGCTGGGGGGGAAAAAACAGAACATTCTGAACTGAAAACAATTATAAAACCAAACAAAAAACTCACAGCAATCATGCCCTAAATGTCTTAATAAAAGACTCTCTTGTTTTTGGTAAAATTTAGTTGAGCTGTTGGAGCGTGTATACAATTCTAGAACAAAAAGCTGAGATAAGAGACAAAAAAACCCACAACACCCAAGCATGATAAAACAGCTAGTTAGATAATACAATTAGAATAAAACCTGTTTAGCAGAAAAATTAAATAATACTAGACTAGAACAGAGCAAGCACAACATGCCCACAGAACAGCAGAATCTGAACTGGTAAAACAGGAGGCCCTGCAAGTTTATCAAATAAGACAAGGCTACTGTCCACTTCTTTAGTCAAGCCTAACTCTGCTTCTCAGGACTGGGTTTGTATTTTTATTTTAGAATCTACCTGAGCTACTACTGAAAAATTCTTGGCTTAACGCTTAAAAGCACACTTGAATTCCCATAAAATCAAGAATGACTTTATTTTAAAAAATGGAGTTTCCAAAACAGAATCACCCCTTTTGCAGTTTAAGCAACTCCTGTGACTGCCTTTTACATACTCCTGAAAAGCACACCCAAATTTAAGACATCTCTGAAACAATATTTTGCTTTATAATTTAAGCATGTTTTAGAAAAGAATTTATGATATGCAGATTTGCAACATCAGAGAATAAAACCAAGCCACGACTTTTTCCTACCTGTGTCTAAATAGAAACAACAGACTTAATCTTGATTCTTGTGCTATTTTTTCATACTCTAATTTGTACAGCTCTTCAAGCATGCCTGACTAATATTAAAGCCCTTACTGCTAAAGCTCTTTACAGCCTGGAGAAGAAGGACTTGCAGCTGTTGGTTGGTAAGTAAGGTGTTGGATGACGTACACTCACAGCCCAGAAAGCCAACCATGTCCTGGGCTGCAACAGAAGAATGAAGGGTCTGGAAGAAATGACCAGGGGTAGCTGAGGTCACCTGCATTGTTTAATTTGGAGAAAAGGAGGCTGAGGGGTGACCTCTTTGCAATCTATGGCTTCCTCATGAGGGGAAGAGATGGGGCTGGCATTAAGTTCTGCACTCCTGTGACTGAAGACAGGAAATGGTAGGAAGCTGATACAGGGGAGGTCTAAGTCTGGTATCAGGAAAAGGTTTTTCACCCAGAAGGAAGCTGAGCAGTGGGACAGGCTATCCAGGGAGGTGGTCACAGCACCAAGCCTGCCTGAGTTCAAGAAACATTTGGATGATGCTCTCAGGCACAGGGTGAGATCCTGGGGGTGCCCTAATAGGGGACAGGAGTTGGATTTGATGATCCTAATGGGTCCCTTCTAACGCAGCAGATTCTGTGACAAGGGAGGTGACTCTGCCTCTCTACTCCACTTCTCATGAGACTTACTTGATTACTGTGTCCAGTTCATGAGATCCCAACACAGGAAGGACAAGGAACTCTTAGAGCAAGTCCAAAGGAGAGCCCACAAAGATGATCAGAGGGCTGGAGCACCTCACCTAGAAGACAGGCTGGGAGAATTGGGCTTGTTCAGTCTAGAGAAGAGAAGGCTCCAAAAAGGCCCTCCAGTACCTTAAAGGGACTACAGGAAAACTTGGAGAAGGACTTTACACAAGATCATATAGTGATAGGACAAGGGAAAACAGTTTTGAACTTAAAGAGGGTGGATGTAGATTGGATATTAGGAATAAATTCTTTACTGTGAACATGGTGAGACACTGGCACAGGTTGCCCAGAGAAACTGTGGCTGCCCCCTCCCTGGAAATGTTCAAGGCCAGGTTGGATGAGGCCTTGAGCAACCTGGCCTAGTGGGAGGTGTCCCTGCCCATGCAGAGGGTCGGAACTGGGTCATCTTTAAAGCCCCTTGCAACCCAAACCATCGTACGGCCTCCACATTTCCTATCCAAAATTCCAAGCTGCTCTTGACTGAAGTCATACTAAGAGCTCAGATTCCTCAACACTTTTAGTTACTTTAAAAATTCCTGCTTCCCAACTCAACCCCTATCATCTTATACATCCACACTGAAAACTAAAATACAAAACTTGAAAATAAAGAAAACCAAAATGAAGCCCAGAACCCCCCAAAGAAACCAAAGGAAAATCCTCAACACCAAGAAGAATGCCTAAAAGCTGAAAGAAGCAATACGAAAAATGGGGAAAAAAGCTAACAAAATTTGTCAATATTTATCAATTCAAATGAAATTTTATCAAGCCTTTTCCTGTCCTTTTGTCAGTTTTTACTTCCAATCACACAGAATGAAGAACTGAAGAGCACAGGAGTTAGAGAAGGCTAAAATGTGGGGGAAACACCTTATAATCTATATCAAAACTGCTAGAGGACTTTTCTTTCAAGTATCTTTCTAAAATCCTTGCAGAGTGCTATTTTTGTTCTCACATCAGCTATCAACTAACTACTCCACTACCTTGGCCTGGGATCAACATTAGGCCAATACAGTAATAGTTACCTAGGTCATCCTATTCATCATTTTAACAGTGCTGGCACAGTAGTAGATGTCTTCCAGTCTTTTGGAATTTCCTCAGTGTCCCAAGATTGATTAGAAATCAATAA
Organism: Heliangelus exortis; assembly: GCF_036169615.1. Lineage (NCBI taxonomy): Eukaryota > Metazoa > Chordata > Aves > Apodiformes > Trochilidae > Heliangelus > Heliangelus exortis. The sequence continues at coordinate 116,988,616 of NC_092423.1, forward strand.
AGGAGTTCTGCCAGGAGTTTCAAACTCTGGGACCTGACAGACCTATTTATAGTAGCTCTTTTACATTTATACTCAAAATGAGAAGTATCAAGTTTCACCTAGCTTATTCCTCAAAGCACTTTTTATTTAACACTTCTCTTCCTTTAAGTTAGCTATAAAATGTATATGCTCAAAGTGGATTTTTTTTTGAAGTTCTGACACTAGGTGTTTTTTCACAGAAACAGAACATTAGCATTTATTCAATTGTCTTCTTACAATATCCTCTTTCTTTAAAATCCCACAGAAGTATTTTATGTTTTCCCTGGTTGTTTGGAGACTTTGTGTATGTATGTGATTTTTCTTAAAGCTTTGAGTTGCCCAACAGTAGCCTATAATTTCTTCTATTACTAACTCATGGCTAGGACATGTTACTACCTGCCAGCTAATCACAGAATACTTCTCTCTATCCACCCGACCAAATCAGTTAAATCATATTTTTTGTTTTCAGACACACACAGAGCAAGAGTTTCAGAATCTGTAACAGATAACAAACAAACTTACTTGATTCTATTTCCTTGACAGCTCCCTCCTTCCTCCATATCTGCAGTTACGATTCCCAAGTCACTTCAATTGCTGATGCTCCACAGACAGTAGCTGTCTTTCCCAGATGTAAATATTTTATCCCAGCAAACCACCAATTTACACATCATACAGGAAAACTCTCTGACTTGCTGGGGAAAACACAAAACTCCCTTTCCCCTGCCTGCTCAAGTCAGACTCACCAATCTACTGCTGGCTGCTGCAGAACTAAATGAGTCATGTACGAATTTGCTGGCCTTACTTCCCAGGCTCCTGGCAGCATTTGTTTAAAGTACTAAGTAATCAGCAACTTGATAAAAATATCAATATCACTGAAAAATACAAAACTGGTAGGCAAGAAGAAGAGGACAAGGCTTCTTCATCTAGCTCCTCTTTGTGAGCCCAATGTTTCCGATGGGAGTTTTGCCAAAAACAAGGAAAAAACCAACTAGAAGACCAGTGGCTGATGTTTCCCTCCCTCTGAACACCGATGTGACAAACCCCCCTGACAACTGAACAAGTTGGTATATTTAAAAATGCATTACCAAAACCGTAGCTTCATACCAATTATGCTCTGAGAGAGTCCAGAAAAGGTCTGGAATGTACACCTGACACCAATGGCAAAAACCCCCACAAACAAACAAAAAACCCTCAAAACCAAACAAATAGTAATTAACTGAAAACAAGAACCACAGAAAAAAAAAAAGATTACTATTACAGGAATTATATACTGGAAAAGGGTACAGAAAAAAAGATAACTAGAACAAAAGACCACAAACCAGTGAAGATATTTAACGATAAATAGATGCACTCTGGTCACAAGGCAGAAACTTTTCATTTTAAGCTTCAACGTTTCAATTAATCCTCTAACATACAAAACAGAAGAGAGACATTTGAAAGTTGCCCTGTGTAACAACCATGTTTTAAGAGATCTTGAAAATCGATGTTAAAACATTCAAAATGTATGAAAATAACATTATTTTTGACCTCCCAAGACAAAAAGTATTTGATACTCATTCTCCATTAATGCGTTCCCAACCCAAATAAAACCTATCCTATTTTCTACAAAAATGTTTTTATGAGCACCCTGGCAAACATCATCTTTCTCAAGAGAGACTAAAACTCCTCAGTGTTGCCATTCTACACAACCAAGAACTGATTACATTTAAAACAATAAAAATTCCCCCTTCACACAACTTCTCCTAAATTAGCCCCATAAATTCAATATAATTATCACTTTATACCTCAAATGCCCAAAGCAACCCGACAAGCCACTTATGAGGCCAACCAAACCTGACTGTAACCAAGCTAAGTTTTAAATATTTGCAAAAGCAGATAAGCTTTTAAGAGCACTGAAATCCTGGTAGGTATAGTCCAAATTTAGCAAAGCAAACAAGAGGAGGGAAGTGGGGCTGCAACTTTTATGTTTGGGGTTTTTTTGTAGTTGTTTTTTTGTGTTTTGTTTGGTTTTTTTTTTTAAACACACTAATTTTAAAGTAAGCAAGGAGATTAGAGATTTTTTTGCTAGCAGAAACAAAGATGTATCTGAAGAACAATTAAAACCAGAAAATAAATTCTGTAGGGACAACGATGACTTGTATACAGTGAAAAGAAATGTCTATATCACATGCAGACGACAGACAATGGTACAATATTGATTTCTTTGTATTCATCATAGAAGACTCTAAAAATTCTAGACTTTGGCTTCTAAAAAAGAACAACTGATTTAGATGATAATGAAAGGTAGTCTACTGACAACAGCCTTATCCAAAACACAAGCAGAAATTTAGTTAGCCCCACACTTCTCCAATAAAACTAATTCCAGAGAGGTAACAAAATAACGGTCTCAAAAACGCATTTTTAACTGTTTGTGCTAGTTTATTTTTTTCACTACATCCAACATTTGCAATATGTACATGCATTGCTTTATTGACTGCTGACTTAGTTTACTTTGACAAAAGAACATTATTATCTACATACAGAAAGGACATGAGAACATGAAACTATAAAGAGCATAAAGGTAGAGAGAAAAAATTATGCCAGTGACACTTTCCCAGGCTACTTACAAATCATCATAGGTAAAGATAGAGATGAATCTTCCCACTTCTGGGGCGAGTCCTACTCCTAGTGCAATTTTTTTCAGAAAAAAATTAAGTGCTTAATGATACCCTGCTGCTTCACCATCCTATACACATGGATGTAATGGCAGCACAAACTGAACTGAGCTGTCACTTTCACACTGCATTAGTCCTACATCATCCAGCACCATCTTTTCATGACACACCAAATAACCCAAGGAACACTGAAGAACCTTTCAAAACTGAGTTTCAGCCCTCTTCAACAGCTACTTCCAGACCTCCAAGCAGCACATGCACTCTTCACTTTAAATCAGTATGTGCTAGGTACACATCTGTATTATTCTGCATTATTTGCAGTCTGGAGTTCTAAAGAAGAGTTCCTTGACTCCTGGCACACAGCAGAACTTGCAGCCTTTACACAAGCAGGGAATCCAGGTTTGCTCAGCTTGAAGCTACTTGGAACTACCTTCCCAAGCAGACAAATCCACACCCTGAATTCTGATGAAAAGCACCAACAGTTCTTCAGTCTATAAAAGACTTCATACTAAGATGAGGAATTTTTTTCTTCCCCAGACTTTTATGGGCCATACATAATGCAGTACATTTACTGTAAAGTTTCATATAATGTAATATAGCTGAAAAATAATATTGAAACAGCAGTGCAGGGAACAGACTGGGAAGAAACCCTTTAAATCTAATCCTGCTGTCAGCTTGCTGCCTGATGCTCTCCATAAGCAAACAATTTTAAAGATAAACTCATTCCTTACCTATATTAAGAGTAGCTGCTATGCAAGTAAAATTAGCTGTATTTCATTAGGTGACTCTTCTTTACATACAGATAAGGTCTTTCAGAAAAGACAATGCCACATGAAAAAATATATCAAATTTGAAGTCAATTATTCTGTATTAATCCAGACAGAACCTGGTGAATCATTAGATATAGGATGCAAGTACCAGGCTTAATTTCATCCATGCTAAAAATCTGAAGAACATCTATGATTCAAACTGCAATATTTAGTTCATGTTTTGCTATCTTTTAATGGTCCAGAAAAAAAAGGAAGGACCCCATGTTAACACATGTTCAGAGGTCAGAATGCCACAGTAACATACACCAGGAATGTTGTGAGGTTTTCTTCCTCAGAATTCACAAATCAAAAAAATAAATAGATAAAGTGTAATCTTAATGGAATACACAGATTAAAATGACAAAAGGGTGTTCCTAAAGATTCTTAAAGTACTGCTTGTCTAACTCCATCTAAAAAGCAGAGTTTTAATCTGCCCACTATATGGGAATACCATATTTCTGATCACTGCTCATTTGTTTTGGAAATACTTCAAAAGCAATTCATACCAACAACATAAAACAGTGTAAATACTGGATTGAGAAAAGAGTAAAACAAAACTCAAAACATCTCAAAAAAACCCCCAAAAAACCCCCAAAAATCTGGATTAGTAACAACTACTAGTTAGAGTATTTGCTGTACTAACAGTAAGCAACATTTTACTACAGTAATGCAGTTGGGAAAAAAGATGTTTATGTCAGTTTTGTATTATATCAGATAATTTCAGTGAAGACTAATCAATTAAATATTCAGATGGAAAATAACACAATGCTGATTTGAGGATGTAATTACTGCCCTGTTTTTTAAAAGCTACCTTTTATATAATAACCATTTTTAAAAATTCAATAAAAATTTAAAGTTGGACTTTGTAAGAGTTAACTCCAAATTGAACTTAACTCTAAATTACTATTTTTCTAATGTTCTATCTTTAATGTTGTTGCCTACTATATATTTATTCCTTGCTTAAGGTCGGAAAGCAGCATTCAGTTGGAGAATACTCTCCAACAGCTGAAGAGCTATGTGAAGACAGCACAACACTTGCATTGTACTTCCAATTCTACTAATAAAATCACATTTCAGCTTTAACATCCAGTTTCCCTACATGTGAAATAACTGGGACATTTACTTTTCTCTACAAAGTTTTTTACTGTTAGACATGAGCACTACTCTATTCAAGTTACATATTGCCACTTTTGAATTAAGATTCTAATCACACACAAAACCAGACAACAAACCATACTATTTTTACAGTCACCAAGTATATTTCATTGTGCCACAGTCTAAAAAAAAAAAAAAAAATAAGTATTCCAGTAAGAAATTTCTATGGTAATTCACCTCACATCTTATATTTTTCAAGTTCATGAAGCCCTTTTATATGCATTAGCTAAAGCACACCACCTTGTATTTCTTTTTTCATGCTTTGCTGCCTTTTATACCAACACACCACCTCATTTTCCTATTTAAACCCCAATCAAGCAATCAGATCCACAGGAGAAGGTTTCAATGAAACTGCAGCACAGAAATCAGAGATGTGTGCTTGCACAAATCAGATTACAAGATAAAAAAATGCAGAATGTACAGTCTATAGAGGGCTTGCTTTATCATCTGTGTAATACAACAGATCATGCTTGGAGTGATCTGGATGATACTTGAGACAGATCAAGCTACATGAATACCAGTGTCTAATGCTATGGATCACATACAGGAGGGAAATAAAATTCAGTTTAATAAGAAAACATTTTTCTGCTTTATTTCTACGTTGAATATGCAGCCTAAATCAATTAAAAGACCAAAGAGATAACATTTTAATCCCACCTGCCTAAGTGGTAAATTATTAATAATAATACTAGTGATAAATGAGAAATGTAAGAAAAACCTCTTTCCAATGTATTTGAATTATTAACAGATAAAAGGTAGAACTACAGTCATTTCTCCTCCATTTGTCACAGTCTTTCAGATAAAGAATTGTTATTTTTTTTAAAAAAGTATCATAAAAGGAAGAGAATGACAAAAGAATAGTGAGCTTGAAATTGCTTGTATTCATTTTTGAAACAAGCAACAGATCCATATTATGTCTTCAAACAAATCCATTTAAACAGACATTATTACTGCACAAAATCAAGATAATTATCTGCAAAACCAGAAACAATTACACAAGAATGGGTGGGACATAATAATCCATTTATGTGATATTTTAATAGAGCAGGCCTTTCTCCAGAAGTCTTTCAGTAAATACGCCAATATTTTGCCACAGAGGTTCAAACCCTGCCTATACTCATAACGCCAAAAATTTTAAAGCCCAAGTTCTCCTTTTATCCTGCCAGTTATTGAACGTGTACGTATGCTTTGTACTGTCCACCCCCGGTACTTCCGTCACGCCTCTAGAGGAGGTGGTGTTGACACAGCTGCACTACAAACCCAACACCCCTCTTCAGCCCGGAGCAGACAAATATCCCCGCATCTTCCGTGGCAGCACCAGCTCTGCCATGCGTGAAGGAAGTCCCTTTCCCCATCAGCTGTCTCTCCGCCAGTAACGACGCGGCTGAGGCTCTCCCTCGCACATCTCCTGGAACTCCCTCTCTCTAGCCTTCCTCCTCCCTAGACGACAGTGTCCCGGCTCCGAAGGGCCACCTGCTCCAGACGTGGCCTGGTCTCATTGTCTCTCTTTTTCCACCCCCTCGCTTCCTCCCTTACCGCTGCCTGTCACCTGCTCCCTCCCCGCCGGCCGTCTGCTTCCAGGTCAGCTCAGCTCAGCGCCTCCGTCTCCCTGCCTATTCATCCTGTGAGCAGGGAGGAGGAGGAGGAGAGCCCTCCGGACGCCGCAGCGCCCTCAGCCTCACCCGCCAGTGTCAGCCAAGGGGCCAGTGCGCGGTGTGGCCGCTTTGGGCAAGGGGCGAAGCTCTCCCCCCCAGCCCTGGGGGCACGCACACTGCCACAGGGCTTCGCTGGAAGGCGACGACAGGCCTCGGCCTCTCTGACCACGCACCCCGGGTCTCACACAGCTACCCGGATCTGCCACCTCGATCCCCAAAACCTGTGTCACAGCTCAGCCCGCAGCCCCACCTCCCCCAGCCCTTCCCCTCTGGACAGCCCCCTCCGCCTCATCTCCCCAGAGAAGCTTCAAAGCGCCTCTTCTCCCTTCTTCCCTCCCCCGCAACACAAAACGCACACCAAGCCATGGGGGAAGGGGAGGCCTGAAGCGCACCCCGAACCCCGACCGCCCCGCTGCAGTCCCCGCCGGCCGCTTCTTCCCGCCCCGAGCTGCGCCTCACCTAGTGCCACCTCGCAGGCTTTGCGCAGCTGTGAGTGATGCGCCTTCTTCACCTCCTTGTCGGCCAGGATCTTCTCCAGGGCCCGGGTCAGAAACATGTTTTTCGTCTTCTTCCCTTCATACATGGGCGCGATGGAGCCGGGAAAGGAGGAGGGGTTGGGTGGGGAAAGGAGAGCGGGGCACCGGCCGCTCCCGCAGGGGGAGGGCTGCCAAGGGCCGGGGCAGGCGGCGAGGCCGCGGGGCCGGGCCAAGGCAGGCGGGGGGGAAGGGCTCCCTCACAGGAAGGGCCGCGTCCCGACGCCCGCTGTAAGGCTCCCCCAGAGGGGAGGCTGGGGTGGGCCCGGGCGGCGGCGACAGCGACAGCCAACCTCGCGGCTGAGGGAGGACGAAGCCTTCTCCTTCCTTCTCTTTCTCCCCTCCCTCGCCCCCGCAGCGGGTGTGCGCGGACGGCGCCCGCGACGCGGTCAGTCCCCGAGCCGCCCCCGGCCCGCACCCGCCTCCATTAGCAGCGGCAGCAGCGGCGGCAGCAGCGGCGGCGGCGGCAGCAGCAACAGCAACAACCTGCCCTCGCCATGTTGGAAGGAAGCGACGTCAGGGCCGCGGGCGCACCGCTGCGAAGCGAGAGGAAGCGGCGGCTGTTCCCAAGCCGGGCGGGCGGGCGGGCGGAGAGGGGTGGGCTCGCCGTCTGCCCGCCCCGTGGCTGAGCTACAGGTGGAGCAGACCCACGGCAGGCAGCGGAGGGGGAGGTACGGAGATAGCCGCTGCCACCTGGGAGCTAGCAGGGCAGGAGGAGGGGCAGGGCAGGGCTTCCCTTCCGGGCTAGCAGTGCTAGGAGGGGGAGGAAGGTTCCCCCGGGAAACGCCACCTGCCCCTGAAAAGCGGGGGGACGCTCTGCCGAGGGTAGGGCTGGCTCCCTCGGTTGGAGCTCCTGTCTGTCCTCCGGCCACTGCCTCCCCCGAGAAGCCCCCGGGCCATAGACTCATGGGAGGAGCGAGCGGAGAGGTGCTCCACGGTGCTGAGGGAGGAAAGAGCGCATTAGGGTGCAGGACGTAAGCGGGCTTGCCGTGTCCCTTAGCGGGGAACCTAGGAGAGCGGTGCCCGCCCCGGGGGCCGATCCCTCTGCCCCTCCGGTTCGCAGGGCATGGCCTTCCGCCGGGCTGAGGAGAGGCCTGCCCGGCCTCTGCAAGCACCTCCCCTCATCCCAGCTCCCCGCAGCTCTCGGGCGATGGATGAACGCTTCACCTCAGTGTTTTCATGGTGCCATTTCTGCTCGGGTGCCCTCACCTATCGCCTTCATCCGCTGCTACTTCCCCGTTCTGAGTGCAAAGCATTAAAGGAAAAATTTCACCTTCACTTGTAACTAAACAGTGATTTTTTTTTTTTTTTTTTTTTTTTTTTTTTTTTTTTTTTTTTTGTGTTTTGTTACTTTATTAACTGGTTACAAATTTTTGGACAATTGTTACTTTTTTTTTTTCCCCTCCCAGAGTGCTAAGGGTTAATTTCTTCATGCTTGGTGAAGCTCTGGTCGGCTTTGGCTGACTTCTGCTGAGCAGCAAAAACATAATAACGCACACCAATATTTATAAGCAGAATATGGCACTAACTGAAACCAGGTCTGTATCAGAAAATCTGAAAATTTTTAACTGATGAAAAAAAAAAAAAAATCTGGAAATGAGAAGACTGACTTCTAGGTCCACCTTTCAGGCAGAGAGGGACAAGGCTATAGCATCAGCATGCAGAAAGCAGAAACCAGGCCATCTCTGACTTCAGAGAACAGAGGCAGCACATGGGAAGGTGGTTATATCCAGCCAAGTTTTCTGTCCTCTATTCCTCTGGACCTGCTGCATCAATCAGGATGACAGCCTTCAAAGTGAATCCTGATCCCTTTGCCTTTCATGTTTATGGAAAACATGAGAGAGCATGTCCATGCTATCATGGAACCATGCTAGGGCTTTGCGAGCAGCCTATTCTGTATTGAATAGTTTATTCTGTTTCTTTTTCTGCAAAAGAGTGGTTGTGGTGGCATTAGTAAAGGTACAGAGATCCCAGCCCTCTAATAAAGTCCAATATTGCATTAACTGGTTTACCAAATGAAAAATTGTTTGTGCCAAAATGACTTGGTACCTTATTGGTATATATTTTTAGGGAACTTTTAAGGAAGCCTTGGCATGGACTATTCCTCTAAAGTTATAGGTGAATGCCAGGCCTCACTGTTAAAGCTAAACACTTATGTTGCTGAAATTACTTGATCTGCACCTGAGGCTTTTCCTAGTCACCATCAGAATGTTCATGCTATTTTACTACCTAACTGATAATCAGTGCTGAAAACATTAAGAGGTTACAACTGATTTTAGCATTATAACAGCTTTGTAAGAGAGAAGTCATATCAACAAGGACATTGATTCCTGGGGAAAGAAACACAACAAAACAACACAAGTTTTTAATGACCATATTCAGATTGGGATGTCTTATTCAAAAGACTGCATCTTCAGCAGTACAGTTACTAAGCATAATTCAATTATTTATAGTAATTTATTTAAGGAAAAACCTTTTTCCTGTTGGTTAAATATCAAGTTTCATTATACACAGATGCAAGTTCAGTAATTCTGATGTGCAAATGACTTTGGTCTTTCAAAGCTGCCTGCTAGTGACCACATGGCAAGAGTAAGAATTTCCACAGAGGTTTTTTGCACAAATCACCTGAGTCCAGATTTCCTTGGTCAAGTCAGAGCTTGCAAGTGTTATTTAGCAAATGCAGTTTCCTATTGATTTTCACAGTCCATTTGGCAGAAATAGACTTGCAATATCATGAAGACAATGGGAATCTGTATGTAAAGAGCAGTGAGCACTGCAGTTTTCCTTTTTGTTTGTAATTGTGCCTGGTTTTATATGCTGTTCTTAAGATGATTTTACATGTAAAATGTGTTCTAGTTGAGCATATAGAATTCCTGCTGAAATACCAAGCTACTAGGGAAAAAGTCCTGTCAAAAAAGTGGTCAGTACCATGTATATAATTCCTGCTCTAATATGAATAGATTAAATTTCTTGTTTTGTCTTGGTTTTTCGTTCTGTTTTGTTTGTTTTTCTATGTGACCTGAATCTTCAGTGTCTATTCTCAGGATCAGACAACTGCTGCTCAGTTCTCCAAAATTATAGTTTGGCACAGCTACATGGAATCATAGAATGGTTAGGGTTGGAAGGGACCTTAAAGATCATCAAGATTCAAACTCCCTGTATGGGCAGGAACACTTCCCACTGGACCAGGTAGCACAAGGCCTCACCCAGCCTGACCTTAAACACCTCCAGGGAGGGTGCATCAACAACCTCCCAAGGCAACCTGCTCCAGTACCTTACTACCCTCACGGTGAAGAATTTCTTCCTGGTATCTAACCTAAATCTACACTTTTTCAGTTTAAAACCATTACTTCTTGTCCTATCACTACCTTCTCTGGTGAAAAGCTCCTCCCCAGCTTTCCATTAGGCCGCTCTTCGTGTACTGGAAGGCGATGATAAGGTCTCCCCAGAGCCAAAACTCCTCCTGTCTTCATAGCAGTAAAGGTGCTCCCACCCCCGGGTCATCTTTGTGGCCCTTCCCTGGACCCTCTCCAACAGGTTTGTATCTTTCCTGTGCTAGGGGCTCCGGAGCTGTATGCAGTATTCTGGGTGCAGTCTCACAAGAGCAGAGTACAAGGGGACAGTCACTTCCCTGGTCCTGCTGGCCACTTGATTTCTTGTACAAGTCAGGATGCTGTTGGCCTTCTTGGCCACCTGGGCACACTCCTGGCTGGTAAGTCAGCCGACTCTTGACCCCCAGCTCACCCTGGCAGCTTTCTAGCCACTCTTCCCCAAGCCTGTAGTGCTGCAGAAGATTGTTGGGACCCAAGTGCAGGACTTGGCACTTGGCCTTGTAGAATCTCTGTTGGCCTCAGCCCATCAGTCCAGCCTGTCCAGATCCCTCTGTTGGGCCTTCCTACCCTCAAGGAGATTAACACTCCTTCACAACTTGGTATCATCTAATCACTTACTGAGGGGGCACTCAATCCCCTCATCCAGATCATTAATAAAGATATTAAAGAGAACTGGCCACAACACTGAGCCCTGGGGAACAGATGGTGCCACACAGCAGCAGTGAATTCCTTTCAGCAATCCCAATGTCTGTATTGTTTGATTTCAGCATGCAGATTTCTGCTTTACTCAATTGGCATCAGTCAGTGGCTGACCTTGTAGCTGCAGAGATCCCTATTGGGTTGCTGGTAAAGTCCTGAGATTGTCTGGAAGTACTGATAATTTTGTTTTCTTCTCAAGCCACTAAGTTTGTAAGCAGCATGTACAAAATATTATAGCTGTGCAATCCAACCTGAGAAATGTTTTCTGACAAACCTAAAAGAAACATGTTGGTATGAATGTGCTAAAGTACAACAGCATCACTGCCTTGTTGGTGCCTTTATGTTTGAACGTGAAACAGCACAGGAGAAAAAATGTATTTGAGAAACACCTGAAAAATTACTGTCTGATACTTTTTTTTTACAAGTTAATTGGAGTACACCAGAACCTATTTTATTATTTCATATATTTAAAATGTTTTCAGTGAGTATTAGATGCTTGCTTCATAAAATACTGTAGAGAACTTTCTGTGTGAGAGGGAATGAAAGCTCCTGCTTCTGATGGTTATATGTGCAACAAATGTATGTAGTGCTTGTCTGAAAATGCTGAAAAGCTAGGACTTCTAAGCATTTGATTATGACTGACAGTAAAAGTACAGATTCATGCTTGGAGCAAGCTAATAATCTGTGGCTGTGTTGCCTTCCAAAGGGAACTCTCTCACCTCTCTCACCTCCTTTCTTGTGTTGGTGCAGTTGTGCACCTGTGCAGGGCATCAGCTCAGCTCAGTGGTTCAGCCAAAAATTAGCCTTACCAGAAAGTTAGTTTGCAGTGAAATTAGTGAATTGGTCAGACTTAACCTGGATATTCTGGAATTCTTGCACAAGAAGAAGAGTGGGGAAATGTCAGGGATAGTGAGGAGGGCTGATCTAATGCTTATGGTGGCACTGTCTTCTTAAATCATCTAGATGAGCTTTGGAACAGCACAGTAATAGTTAGACTGTGATCGGTTTAAGCTAGAATAAGACAGCACTGACATTAAAAGAAGCAGTCCTTTCTGCTTCTGCCTTGTTTCCTTGGTCAACATAAGCATTTCCAATTGTCATGTTGTGAGTTAAGTTGAATTATATGCAGAATTTAATTAGGTTGAGTTTAACCTTACAAGAAATAGAGGATTTTTAATTCATATATATTCCTTATTCTGATTCATCAGGCAACCTCACAAATGTTTGTGCTAACTCAAGGGAGGGTATAACATGAGGGCAGGGACAAGAAAAATAGCAAGAAGACGGCAGGCTTGCATTTTTTGGCAACAGTACCAGCTTATGCCAACTTAAAATATTGTTTAAAATACTGCTTTTATTATAAATATTCTTCAGCATTTCTATTGTGCAGGAGACCACCTTGTGAGACCCTCTGTGTGATCATATACATGGGGTGGATGGGTTAATTGCTAGGACCAGTGTATTTGTGCAAGTGTATATGATCTTTAATTGAGGTGGCTCACTTGTTGGCACCTTTTTTAGCTGCAGCTCAGTACTTTGAACTTGCTCCCTTTCTGTTTTCACATATCAGATGCAGCTAATCAGTGCATGATGGATCAGGGTCCAGATGGATCCGGCAGATGGAAACCTGGAACAAGAGAGAAGATGGGATTTTGTTCTGCAACTGCAGGCACCTTGGTGAAGTTTCCAAGTCTCTTACTGAATGTCTAAGGTTTAACAGGTCTGCTGGTGGTGCTTGGTTATGTACTACTGAGGTTCAAAGAAGGTATTTCTCTGTCCCTTTTTGGAGTCCAAGGCCTCTCACCCTGGTAAAAAAAAGTGAAGCATAATTCAAAATAGCCACTGTATCCACGCAAAGGATTACAAAGGATTACAATCTGTCAAACAAACTGCAAGAGATACAGTCAGTATAAATGTACTTTAATATTTTATAAAGGTTTGGTTTTATATAAATTCAGGAGCTGAAACTGAGACTTCATAGTTTCTTCATAAAGTGAATATTCTAAGAGCTTAAAATGTGCTGGAGTATATCACTGCAGTTAAAACATGGCTGCACTGAAAGAACAAAAAGCAAATGTTTATTATCACAGAGAATATTAATCAATAGGTAGTTCCTAGGTTGATTCCAAACCTGTGTGCAGACATGTGTGTCACCCTGAAGTGACCAATAAAATAACAAGAGTGTTTCTTTTGGGGAACATAGAATTGAGTAGCACATCTTCACCCTGAACCAGGAACCTACTACACAGTCACTGTTGTATGCCAGGCTGTGCAAATGCAGGGGTAAATCCAAGCCAGTATAGAGTGGCAAGGATTTCTGTCTCTGAATACGAAGAATACAAAGCTCTGTCAATTTCCTGAGATCCTTGCACTGCAAAAGAAGATGTGTGGAGAATGTATGGAGAAGGTAGAATTAAGATCCACTGGGTCATTGCTTCTTCTAGCCAACTCCAGCAGATAAAATCCCTTAGGAACTGTTAGGAGATTTCAAGTAGAAACTATTGAAGAGGAGAGCCATAAAATGATTGGCCTCTTTCTGTGGAGGTGCTGAACCTATCGTTCTGGCTTTCCTGACTACTCTGTTGGTATGAGCCTGGTTAATGAGTTATCTCCCCAAACACCTGTAAAAGGAAGGACTACCACAGTGTGAGGTTATCCCACCAAGTTGCAGTTTACAGATTGGGAATATTCTCACTTGTAAAAAATCAGAAAAGTAACCAATTCACTGACAATGATAACTCTCCTAACTTTAAATCCTGGCTTCAGTCTCCTGCAGGTCTTTGTAACTAATGTGACATGACCAGCTTGATGCATGCTGAGTTGTCTTACAGAGTAGGCATTAAATAGCCTACATATTGGGAGCATGAAGCATTAGTTTTAACCTAATTTTTACATGCTGAATAACTTTCTCGCCCTTGATCTGATGTGAATTCAGTGTACCACTTTGGAACTTGTGCATTTTCAAAGGCTTATGCAGCTCTTTCAATAACTTGATGGTAACAAAAGAAGGGTTGAAAATTAAAAGGAACGGACAAAAGTTGAATGGAATTCAGCTGGAGAAAAATATCCCTTTAATCTGTGGGTAGGGTAAGTCAGATGAATAACAATAATGGTTTCCAAGTATTTTAATATCCATGTTGAAAAGCTTAGGCAGGTAGGTCATAAAAGTCATGTGAATTAAGGTAAAAAGCAATGAGACTGGAGCAATAACCACTTTTAACTGCTATGAGGTGATCTTTGAATCTGCTTGATTGTGTCCTACAGCCACTACAGTGGGTTATTTCCTATCAAAAATGCAATAACTGGTATTTCAGCATATATGTTATAAACTGTTGGCTTCATGGCAGGAATGAAACATGCTGAATATTAAATTCTAGGAAGATAAAATTGAATGGGAGTTATGGATATTCTTGCCTAGAAGGAAGACATAAAAGAAGCAGTCAAGTGATTCATTCTAGTATCCCAATTAACTCACTAAATAATTACCAGGTGTGTATTTACTCAAATATATTTACAGTCAATTCTGAAATACCTATGACAGTTTTGATTAGACTTCCAAGATGTTTCTACTTACAAGTCAATTGTCAGAGCTGACATGCAATCTGCATTAGTAAAAACTGGGCTGTCTGGTTCACAGCAGGTACTGTGGATGGTTTCTCATGACATTCAAAGCTGCTGCTGGCTGGATTCGGATCCAGGCAGACTTGCACTGTTTAGATTTGATACATGAAAGTTTGTACTGTGTGCTGTTTCTTGCTAAAAGCTTTATAATATTAAATCTCTTCACACAGGAGTAGGGACTGGCTATCAGAAAATACTGCTGTGCCACTGCTAGGACTGTTGAAGTGCAATTTATAATTGCTTGTAGCTGAGAAGGCCAAACAAACAAATGTTGTTGAGCTGGTAAAAATACCACTTATGGGCGTTCGGAAGTCATGGAGCAGATAATTCTGCAGGATCAGGTTGCTCCAAATCCATAGAGCCATTCCTGATTCTTGTGACTGATTCTCTTCTCAGTTCCTGACAAATGTGACTTGAGGCAAGTTGCATTTACCAGTACTGCAACCCTTGCTTAAGCAAGGAGTCTCTGAACAGGAGGCTTTGCACAGGGCACTTAGAATAGATGCATAACAATCCAAGTCATAGAGTCATAGAATTTTAAGATCATTTTGGTTGGAAAAGACCTTTAAGATCATGAAGTCAAACTGTTAGCCTAACTGCCATGTCACTAAGAGCCACACCTACACATCTTTTAAGTACCTCTGGGGATGGTGACTCAACCACTTCTCTGGGCAGCTTTCCTGTTCCACTGCTAGACAACCCTTAACTATGAGGAGATTTTTCTTAATATCCAACCTTAACCTCCCCTGACACAACTTCAGGCCATTTCCTCTTCATCGATTGCTTGCTACTTAGGAGAGCAAACCAAACCCCACCTTACTACAACCTCCTTTCAGGTTGCTGTAGAGCACGGTAAGGTCTCCCCTCAGCCTCTTATCTCCAGGTTCCTTCAGCAACTGCTCATAAAACTTGTGCTCTAGACCCTTCACCAGCTCCATTGTCCTTCTTTGGACACACTACATACAGCACCTCAATGTCATTCTTGTAGTGAGGGCCTCAAAACTGAACACAGTATTAAGAGTATTCACCAGTGCTGTGTACAGGGGGAAAATCACTTGCCAAATTCCGCTGACCTCACTATTTCTGATACAAGCCAGGATGCTGTTGGCCTTCTTGGCCACCTGCGAACACTGCTGGCTGATATTCAGCTGGCTGTTGACTACCCCTGGTCTTTTTCCTCTGGGCAGCTTTCCAGCCACTCTTCCCCAAGCCTGTAGCATTGCATGGGGTTGTTTGGACCCAAGTGTGGGACCTGACACTGCCATGTTGAACTTCATAAAATGGGCCTCAGCCCATCAATCCAGCCTGTCCAGATATCTCTGCAGAGCCTTGCTACCCTCAGGCAAATCAACACTTTATCCCAACTTAGTCTAATTTGCAAACTTACTGAGGGTGCATTTGATCCTCTTGTCCAGATCATTGATAAAGATATTAAAGAGATCTGGCCCCAACACTGAGCCCTGAGGAAAACCACTTGTGGCTGCCTGCCAGATGGATTTAACTCTGTTCACCACAAGTCACTGGGCCTGGCCAGCCAGCCATTTACCCAGCACAGTCTACACCAGTCCAAGCCATGAGCAGCCAGTTGTCCTGGAGAATGCTGTGGTAAACAGTCTCAAAGGCTTTACTAAGGTACAGGTAGAGAACATCTGCAGCCTTTCTCTCCTCCAGTAAGCAGGTCACCTTGTCAAAGATCAGATTAGTCAGGCAGGACCTGCCTTTCACGGACCAATGCTGATTGTAGGTGCTATGTGGCAGTCAAGACAATCTGCTCCATAACCCTCCCTGTCTGTGAGGTCAGGCTGACAGGCTTGTAGTTCCCAACATCTTCTTTCCACCCCTTCTTCTAGATGGGCAGCAGAGACCTCCTGAGTTAGCCAGAACTGCTGGTAAATGTTGGGAAGTGTCTGGGTGAGCACTTCTGCCATCTCCCTCAGTAGCCCTGGGTGTATTCCATCTGGCCCCATAGTGTGTCTAAGCGGTGCAGCAGGTTGCTAGCCATTTCCTCTTGGATTATGGAGGTTCCATTCTGCTCCCTATCCCTGTTTTCTAGCTCAGGGATAGAACAACTGATCCTACTACTGAAGACTGAGGCAAAGAAGGCATTGTGTACTTCAGCCTTTTCCTCCTCCTTTGTCACTATGCTTCTCCCTGGATCCAAAAAAGGGATGGATAGTCTCCTTAGTCCTCCTTTTATTGCTAATGTATTTGTAGAAACATTTTTTATTTTCTTCTATGCCTGTGGACAGATTAAATTCTAGTTGGGATCTGGCCCTTATCTTTTTCTCCTTGCATAACCTCACAACATCCCTGTAGTCCTCCTGAGGGTCCTGCTCCTTTTTCCAAAGGCCATAAATTCTCTTTTTTTTCCTGAGTCCCAGCCAAAGCTTGCTGTTTAGCCAGGTCAGTCTTCTTCTACACTGGCTAATGTTTTGTACATGGGGACAGCCTGCTCCTACACCTTTTTCCTTCTTAAAGAGCACCCAGCCTTCCAGGACTCTTTTGCCCTTCAGCACTGCCTCCTAAGAGACTGTCAGCCAGCCTCCTAAGATGGCCAAAGTCTGCCTTCCAGAAGTGCAGGGTGTCAGTTCTCCTCACCTTCCTTCTCACTTCTCCAAGTACCAAAAACTACAACATTTTGTGATCCCTACACCCAAGACAGCCTCCAACCATCCCATGACCCACAAGACCTGCTCTGTTCATGAACAGCAGGTCCAGCAGGGCTCCTTTCCTGGCTGGCCCACTCACCAGCTGTGTCAAGATGTCAACACTGATGATAATTTTTACTGGTTTATATGTTCTTGGACTGAACTTGCTTCCTTGTCTAGCATGAATTTTGCAGTAAAACTTACTTACAGGATTTTAAGAGCTGTTTATGGCAACAGAAATTGAATTGGTCCACTTGTGTTTTCATGAAATGGTGGTCACAACTCTGGTTAGCTGCAAGTGTCATCCTTAAAATGCTCACTTGACAAACCACTTCTATTCATTAGTTTATTGTTCCTTAACTTTTTCTGGATTATACTCCTGTCAGGTCATTTTTTTTTCCTTTTCTCACCATTTTAGAACAGAAATAATACGTGGCATATTCTCACACCCAAATGGTATTCAACAGAAGGAAACAATATGGTATGGTATGGTGTATGCTTTTCAAAACAAAGTGTGCTAGAAGTAGAGTTCCTTTACATGGACAAAGTCAACCCAAGTCTGGACACTTAGGAACCAGAGCACTCAGCATGGTCAATTGGAATTTCTGCCATTTTTTTGTTTTTTTTGTTTGTTTTTTGCAGCTGTATATATGACACCTGCAAGATAGCTTCTTTAATCTTAAGGCATAATAGTCCATGGAGAAATATTTAATGAAGGGTAGACAATTGTGTATCATTTTAAATTAACAACTTGAGACATTCATGTCAGAAAATGTGAGACCTCACCAGAATTTTCCCCAGATTTGTGGAGATTTACATTCATGGTTTCACTGTTTTCTTTGTAGTGCTGAATCAAAGGTAGAAGATTAAAATGAAAATTGACTTAAAATTCACAATGTGCCATGTAAGAATGCCCTTTGAAATAGGTGTGAGCCCTTGATGGAAGCTGACTGTGCTCTGTTTTAAAAATCAAGAAATAACCACAGTGTTTTATGAACAGGTCTTACATATTTGTGCACATTTGGTAAATGTGATCACCATGTGAAATCTAACATTAAAACATTCTGGTGTATCTGCAAACTTAACGTTGTTGCAATAATTGCACGTTCATTTATTTAAAAAAATCACAGAACAGAAAAATGTAGTCAATATTTCTATGCATAAATTCTGGGATTATTTTTACTACATCATTTACTGGAAAGCATTAAGTTCACTCATACAATTCTACTAAATGGCTTACCATGAAGCACTTTATTTTTCATGCTTATAAAAAACTCAGCAGATTTTCTTTCTAATTAAGTTATTGGCTTTTATAAGAGCAAGATTGGGTTCTGCAGTGTGAAGCTGAAGAGGCTATAGCTTACTTTGAAAATCTGTTTGGTCGTCTCAGTTGCTGATCATTTACATCAAACATGAAGTTTGTATACAATCTTATAAAAATAAGATATTTTCACTTTAAATTCAGGGAGTGCATTAAACTCAGTAGCCTTGAACTATGATATATGCCTGCTAGAAGCAGGAAAAAAGAGGTGAGGAGATGGCTTAAAGGGGCATATCCCATGGATTCAGGAGGCATCTGGTCAGCTGCTGGGGTAAAACCCACAGGGTCTCACTGACCCAGGAATTTGCAGTTTTCAGTGATAGATTTGGAACTGCCCTATTATAGATTTTGAATACATTACTTGATTATTAGTGTACTGGTATGCTGTGTGTCTTTGGTATTTTCTGCATGCTTCACAGCAGCATTTGATTAACATGTAAAAAATCTGCCCAGGTAAAAAAGAATGCATCAGGCAGCTAACTCAAAGTTAGATAGCTAATTTTTATTTATGGGTGCTCTTACATTTTTGGCTCCCTCTCCAGCAAACTGCAAGGACAAGAAATGAAATGTGAATGTAGAGTAACAAAAGCAGCTGGCAAGATTAAAAAAGACATGAGAGAGAGGGACAGAAAAAGAGAAGCATTTATGGCCCACAGCATCTGAAAGAGGCCAGGCTTCACTTGTGGTTCCTGAAGAATTTAGGTCTGCCTAAATTAGAGGTGAAGTTACATTACAAATATAACAGTAGACAGCTTGGTTGTTATGTGTACGTTATTTTCTATTAGGCAAATATCTGCAGCTAAAATAAATAGCATTTATTTTTAAGAAAGCTGTTTGTTTGTTCCTGGAATATCTCACATACCATGGGCAACCCTGAGAGAAAGGACTTCAGACGCCTGAATTCAGCCAGGGCTGGTATGTAGGCATGGTTGATATACTGGAAGTGAAAGGATGTGTCGCATCCTAGGGTGGGATTTGTCTTAATTAATTTAACAATTATAAAAACTATTTATTTAGTGTCTACTAGTCAGCTGGTGTTAACTGTGATCTGGCTTTTGTTATGCAAATGAAACTAACAACTAATGAGTATTGATAACTATTGATTGGTAACTAAAAACCATGCAGTATGGATGGTACCAAGTCTAAGAAAGATGTGACCTGTCATCCTCTAGATCCTTTATTTTCTTTTCTACCAACTCCAGAGAGAACCAAGTCTATTCAGTTTACCTTTTGTGTAGTTGAAGTCAGATGAGTTAAATCCCACCTGGAGGGGACTGTGAAATTCTCTTCCCTTTACCACTCTGCTAATATCCACGTACCCTAAGAGTTAATTATGTCACAGGGTTCCTGAATATTAATTAACACTGTCCTCATGAGAGTACTTCAAAGACAGGTAATTTTTTAGGTAAGAGAAGCCTGATTGTGGGCTGTGACATCAGTTGAACAAAGAAGTAATTCCCCTGATTTTAGTTTCCCTTTGGTCTGTTCTGCTTGCTACTTTTAGAAATAATCCCAGCAGTATATGTTTACTTTCATTACTCAGGATGAAGATATTTTTATACTTCCCACAGGGTGTCATTCAATCTAAAATTATCTGTCTGTGCTTGTTTGCCAAGTTTTTCCTACCTTTTGTTCTTCCAACTGTTTGCTTAGTCACAAATAGCCATTTGCTCTCTTACCACGCCATCTGACCTCTCAGTCCACTCATTATTCAACATATTAATATTATGCAACATTATTTCCTTTCATCTTTCTTAATTAGTGGAGCTTCGATGATTTTATTCCTGCTTAAATATAAAAATGCCTTTTTATAGCCCAAGTAATCTCTGCTGCTCCTGGGGCCTAGAGTCTTGCAATTTAACTGGGACTTTTTCCTTACTCCATGTTAGGCTTCTGTCGTTTTCAGCCATGATACTGAGTGAAAACAGAAATCATGCTCCACCTTTGGTCTGTGTGTTCAGAATTAGAGTATGAAGATGTTACATACTGTACTTAATATGGTTTTGGATAAAACTTTCTATAAATCATTTGTCTTCCAGGATTATTCCCCCTCTCTCCCACCCGCTGAACACACAAACTATTAGTTTTCAGCAGAATGGAAATCACTGAAACCAAAAAGGTTTTAAGAAATCAGTTTTATGTATATTTTTCAACAGACACCTAAGTCAGGGGGAGTTATTCTTCTGCATGTTCAGGTTTTAGCACTGATGGATTGGTTAAGATTCTCGAAGAGACAAAAGCAAAGAATAGGATTGTAATTCAAGCAATTTTAAATAACACTGTTTCTGATCTCCAGCAGATCTGGAGCCAGGCACAGCAGTGAAGGAGCCTTTCCCCTGGTGCTGTGCAGAGGAGTGTGAAATGATCAGGGACCTTCCTTGTTCTGCTAAAACTTTGATACAGACTTTAATATTCTGAGGTTTTTTTTGAAAAGTGCAATCCTGACAGCTTGAAATACAGCAGTGTTCCTACTCTCAGCTCAAGAAGAGGGAGTTGTAGATGAGCATCCCAACATTCATTAGCCAGTCTGCATCAAAACTGTTCTCCGAAGGGCAGCCCAGTCTTCGGAAATGTTTGCTGGGAGGTCTCTGCTGAGACATCTCCTGAAGGCTGCACTTATTATCCACAGTGTTGGTAGGTGTGTGTTTGACAGGTAGTGGACTGTATCCACTGACTCCCTGAACAGCTTTCAGCATGACAGCAGCTTCAGGTTATTTCTACCTCTGTTTCTCAGAAAAGAAATTAAAATAATAGAAACATTTTCAATAGAAAAACTTTTAAATGTATAAGAAAAGGTTTTTTTCAGTCTTTCTTACTGTTTTACAATATATTCCTGCAAACAGCCCATATATGAGAGAATTGTTCATGGGCTGAAGCAGTCCAGAAATGCTGGTGGCCACTGGTATGAGCCTCTATAAGCTCTCTAGTGCTCTCCTTAGTGTTTCCATACTTCACAAGAACAGCTTTAGACACACCTTGGGTCACTTAGGGCAATGGTATTGGGTCTTCTACCTCACCCACAAGGTAATGAAGTATTTCTGGGATGCAGTTCACACTGCATCCTCACATCCTCAGCTGGGAGTTGAGGACCTTCTCCTACCTTTCTTACAGCCTGTGCAAAGTCTGACCTCTCAGCTGTGTCATGCAACACATAAAGGGCTTGGGCCATGATCTGAGCTGGTAGGTGTTAATGCTAGAAGCACATAACTATCAGAAACTATCAGCAACAACTCCTTCCCCTGGAGGAAAACTTGTGTTGTATCAGTGAAATGGCATTGGGGTCTTTTAGGGAATCGTCCAAACACGCTGAACTCCCCTGTGCTTGCAGCAGGCAGAGGAGAGATGCTGAACACATGCTGCCTGCTGTCAGCAGCCCTTTGGTTGCCAAGAGTCACAGCTACACCATTACATAAACCATCACTCAGTACACATTGTGCAGACAGACCATCTTGTTTGTGTGTGAATGGATCTGCGTAGGTACGTGGGGAAGTTCACACACATTAACAGGTTTGTGATTTAAATTTAGCACCAAGAGTTAGACTCTTTTACAGCCTGAAGTCATCACCGACAGACAGCATTCACTGGTTTTTTTGAAATGGAAGAGAAATGGGCATGCATGTAGCATGATATAGCAAATTTATCCTGTTAGAGAAGGCATAAGTGCATTTGGGTTTTTTGGCAGATCCTGTGCTAAGAAGGCCAAAGAGCAGCTCTTGATCTCCTACCATACTAGCAGGCTTTTCACTCATTTAACCCTTAGAAAACTGGCCAGCTCACAAGAAAATAGCAATACATCTTTCCAAATCATAGTAAGTTCTTCGGAAGTAATAATTTAATTCAGAGTAAAGCAATTAGTCTGTACAATGAACTTATATCAGGTTTTTTTTTTCTTTGAAAGTAGTGATTTCTAGCTCACTAAGCACAGAAGAACCTTTTATACTCAGCTTTTTGGATGTACTTTTCAGTTCAGCTCAATAAACCCACATTTTTTCAGTCTAGAAAGTGAAATGAAACAAGAGAAATAAAACAGTAAGTAGATCAGTCATTTCTGCTCAGCTTTTCGGGCTATTATAGTTTTTGATTATGACATGCTGAAAACAATAAGCCACCTGAAAACTCTGGCGGTGATTTTAACAAATGCATTATTTTAAAGAAAATTGAAAATTCTCCTACAAACTGAATCTTTCTCAGACTCTTTTGTGTGTGTACATCTTCAGACTTGATACTCTGTTGAAAATTGGTTAAAAAAAAAAAAAAAGAAAAAAAAAGTTCATTATTTGTTTAGAAAAAGAGGCAGCTCTTCCAGCATTGAGTCACCCTGGTGTGCAGAGGAATAACCTGGCACGTAGTAGTCAGCACAAAAGAGTGAAAAACCCACTCACAGTAATGCCACAATTTCAGAAAGCAGTTATCCACTATTTGAGATGAAGTAAATGTTTCTACAGACCTGGGGGTATATTAAAGTATTTCACTGTTATGGCTATCCTGCCACATGTCTTTTTCAATAATTCTGAGCAGTGCTAAGGTGCTGGACCCTAAGAGCAGGCAGGACAGCTGAGATATGTTACTTTATGTCTTTATGGCAATGGATTTCCTTTGTCACAGGCAAAGTGCACTTTCTGCACGGCCGGGGACAGTGGCAGATTTTTTTTAATTAACATTTGAATCTATTATTTATGAGTGCATTCCCTGACATCTAACTCCAAGGGCAAGCCCTGCCATGATTGACTCAGTCTCTCAGGAGAGGGCTTGAAAGGATCTGTACAGGGAAAGAGTTGAAACTTTCTGCTTGACTGCTCCTGCCTGTCATGCAAGGACAAGAATGCAGGGGCTGAAGATTTGCCTCTTCTAAATGTCCTTGCCCCAAATACCATTTGTTAAGGAGAACCATGTGTTAGCTTGCTGCTCTTGAGTGACTCTACTTATCCCAGATATGCAGGTATTAACAGTAGACCTTGTAGTTAAGGCAGTCCCTTTTGAATCCACACACAGCCTAAGGCTGCACATTTCTGACAAGCTGCTCAACCAGTGCATCTCACTTAGGGTGACAGGCACGTTCAGCTGAGAACTGGGAAAAACATTCTGGAGTTGTTCACCCTCCTTCAAGACAAACCTGCCAACAGCATCAGTGCTTCAGGCTTTAAAGCCTATTAATACAGTCAGCCATCAGTCAGCTCTCTCCACGCACAGATTCCCTCCAACATAACTGATGGAGGAAGCAATTACAGCTGCTTGGACTTTCTTCTTCACTCCTAAATATGAGAATCAGGCGTACATTCAGCATGCCAAATGGCCAACATTTTCCTTGGGCGGAAGGCTTTGAAATTTACAACTCAGGAAAGACATTTTGTGTAGTGAGCATTTAAAAATGCTTTTAGAGATGTATGGTGAATGTCACTGACTCTATATTTTAAAAGTCTCTGTAATTTATTTTAATTTCTGTTCCCTCTCCTGTTTTCTAGAGAAAAGGGATAGTTGCATCTCCACACATCTGAAATATTATTCTAGTGTTTTACATTCAATTTAAGAACTGCATACAAGATGGTAACATCTGGCTTTTAGGCACAGATGTCAAAAACATGAAGTCATTATGTGTGGGAATAATATTTTTAACAATTAGTGTGACTGCTAAATAACAGAGAACTTTGGAAATTAGATAGCAGTTTTGCATAGTCCCAGGAAAGCTCAAAGAGCTTAAAAAATGCTTACTCTTCTATCCCTGCTACCAAATAACTTATTGAGTGGTACCATTAAACTGAACATAAACATGAATAAACTAGGATAGCTGAATAGTAACTTATTTTTGGTAGGAAAGATAATGCTTTCTTCCCAAGCTTAAGAATTAGATGCAGTCTTTTCAGTGAGCAGATATTTTGCACAGTCCTCGAGTAGGCAGCAAAGTCTGCACACTGCAGTAGACAAGCAAAGTGGCATTTGGTGTTTTGAAATAAATGGATGTTGTCATTCAAGGTCATTTGGACTCTGTCTATTCAAATTTCAGACATTACAAAAAAGAACTGCAGTTGTGTGTAGGCTTTATGTGTTACACAAGTGACGGAATACATTGGCCTTTTTGAAGCAACTTCTGAAAAACACATGAAGAGCTCTTTCCTCAAGGTTTACAACTAAAATCAATACCTTTTTCTGACCTCTAAAGTCTATTTTTTTATCAATTTGTGAATGGTAATTCAAGGTAATTTGGTTTAGTTGTTTTGTTGTTGGGAAGGGTGACTTGAAGAGGCATAAGCCTGTTTCCTTCATGTTAATTATCTCAGGGATCTTTTTTTAAAATAAAAGCTGTGAAACAAAAGAAGAGATGTTCACAAAAGCTTGTTTGGGCACTTTTTCAAGTTACAGAAGTGGCTATAATTGTTCTGTCAATAAGCAATGGAAGTGTAAGTCCTGGATTTCACATTGTCATTAGATGTGTGATTTTGACTGCTGGGTTAATAACCAGTGTTTTGCTCTTCGTGTAATTTTATTGTATTGAATGATAAACTATACTTACGATCATGAAGTAAATTCACTTTTCTCAAAATCTGTTATTGATTCTGTTGTCCTGTGGGCAACAAAAACTGCTAAAGAGAAGTACAAAGGAAAGAGAAGTAAGCAATTATGAAGATAAAAAAGAGCTGTTAGCAGAAGTAACAAAAGTCACAAAAACTATTATTCCCTATCCGAATAGCTGAGTATCATTCTTTCTGATAAACTGTCTTACAAATTCCTAATTGAGGAAATAGGGTTTGTTATTTTCTGGTGACTGTCTTTCTGATCAGTTTTAGTGACCCTGAAATTAGAGGGCTCAGAGACCGCTTACACTTCGGTTCAGATTCAGTTGCAGGGGACCAAATTATCCTGTGCAGATCTTCAAAACTCAGCTCAAGGGTTTTCATTTGCACCTCACGTACAGTATTCAGGCCGAGTCCATCCAGATACCAGGATGTTGCTTTATTCATTGACTGGGTTTGATATCAAGTACTTCTAAATGTCAAAGCTTCTTATATAAGTGTAGGACTACTTGCAAGAAGGCCAACTAGATACAATGTTAGGTCCTGTTGTTAACTAAAAGAGGGTTTTTTTGTTTTTTTCCTGTTTCTCGCTCCAGGAGTTCAATTGCTTTTCAGTACAAGTGGAGATGTGGTGGTATGAAAATAAAGCTCCAGTGTTTCATATCACAAAATTTTGGAACGTGAGTAGGAATGAAACTACCACATCTGAATCTGATTTCACCTGGCTTAAAATTGGAAAGGTTTGTACTGTAGTAATTCAGAAGTAAATTTGCCTCATAGTGATTAGGCATCTCTTGTTCCTTCTCTTCTTCCTTGCAGCCTATTATGTCCTCATAGTAGTTCAATCTTGTCACCTAAATCCAGAATAACTCAAAACAGTTGGTACTAATATTTCATTTATACTATCAAGACTGTTAGTCAAGAATTTGTGCATAGAAAAAGACAGTTACTGATGTCTTCAAAATTTTTAATGATTTATGGTCATAATAAATTGTAAATGATCAGTACATAGATACTTTGAGAGCATCTCTTCCCTAGATTTAAATGAAAATAGAAATTTGCATTACTCAAACAAGTCTGACCTAATCAATATTTTTATTAACAAAATGTTAAACAAATAGAATGCAATTCTGTCATCTTTGCTCACTGATTGCCTTTTGTAGTCCTGAAAACAATGATATTCTTCATTAAATACAGTGCTTCCTAGTCTCATAAAAGTTGCCTGTTTGCCAAGTTCAAGTACTTACTTAGTGAGGATGTAATATTTTTAAAATATTGCATCCTTGGTGTCAGTAGGGTTTTAGAGATACAGAAAATTGTCGCATTCTTAGACTAGTGCTCTAGCAATTAAATGAATCATGAAGAATACTTCAAAAGCCTTTGATGATTTTATTAACAAATATGTTTTTTATTTAACACGTTATGGCATAAGATTAAACTCAAAATTAATAAAGTAAAATATATGCATTTGAAGATATAGTAAGATTAAAAAAAATAGTATTTTAAAAGTACCAAAAAGCGCTCAATGAGTTTTTGTATTGTCTGTGCTTTCATTATTATTCTTTCAAGCATGGCCCCTATTCACTGCATTTCAGCTGTAAAGCCTCTGCTTTCCCCTCTGCTTACTTTGGACTCTATTATTAATTCCTTTAAAACATGCAAAAAATACAGCTTCCAAGAAGAACAGCCACATAGCCATAGAGCTACAGAACTCACTGCAAGAATACTGGTAAGTAAAACATTAGTTAACACCAGTTAATTACAGTTTAAGGCTAGATTCTTGGCATGGATTCTGGTGGAAATGGGCAGACACTGACTACAGCAGAACTCAGATGCACCAGTTCAGTGCCAGCTTCCAAGTCCCAAGTCATGGCAAGATGCTTTGTCCCTCCAGAAAGCAGAGTATTGTGTATCTCAGTAATATTTCATTTTGATTCTTACAAATTTCTAGGAAAGTTACATTTTCAAAGCCAGTATGTTGATTTCAAGTCCACCACAATATATACATTTGAAAAGAAGGTTTCTCTGAACAGTTAAAAGGAAACCTTGGGTCAAATCATTGTATTACTTGGAAAAAAAAAAAAAAAAAAAAAGACAAAGTCCATATACATATATATATATGTATACATGCAGAAGGAAGCCATGTTGCCACTTGCAGCATGGCCATCTGCAAATATGACATCTATTGCTATAGACACGGGCCCGTGTTGGGTCACAGAGTATGTGTACATGAATGTAAACTTTACCCCTTGGTTTGAGAGCCCTCACTAAGGAAGTCTTCCTGTTAGGGGAAGGAGTAAGGCCAGGGACCATCTGAAGTTGTAGTTTTATTTCAGGCAGCTGTATGTGGACCTGGACCTGCCCCACTGAAGTTGCAGAACTGAAGTTTTATTGCAGAAAGAACAGACTATTTTACACTGAGCTGGTAACTAAGTTAGTATATCAACTTTATGGACTTTTGTAGAGCAGATATTAAATGATTCCTTTCATTTCTCACCAAGTAAACCTGGTAGCAACAATACTGCATTTCTTACGAGATTCTGTAATTTTGCAGCAGCCAAGCTTTGAGTGCCAGCTGAACACACTGGAAGGCATCAACACTGGGAGCAAAACACTCCCAGAAATAGCTCTCAATGACATTTCTTCAGCAGATGAAGAGTTATATTTTTAACTGCAAGCATGGTCTCCGTGCAGGTTGGTTTGATCAGTGTCTCGGGAAGTAAGAATCCGAAATGTCCGGTGTCACGCAGCTCAAACGCAAACGCATAGGGGATGCCATTTTTGTAGGCCCAGTCCATGGAGCTACCAGAACTCACATCTGAAAGAGGGAATTCAGATAAAAAAATCAGAAGGTGCTAAATGCAGGTCGTGTTGAAAGCACCAAGGAGTTCTTGGTTCCCCCAGGACTCAGTGAATATATTCTCAACTCCAGCTGTTGCTTTCCCTGATCCTGAACACCCTTCAGAGAAGGGCATGGGTGCCCAGCACCTTATGAAAGGTACTCAGCACAGTATCAATTAAACCTTTGATTTTCACAGGAAAAAAACTAATAGCTGACTTTTGTGTAAAGCAAAGCTCTTACTGAAAGAAAGCATTCAGAGTGAAGCCACAAACTATTCTTGTTTCTAGGTGAGTTCAGTCTACAACTTGGCTTCCAGAAAGATCTCCCAGCTCGACTGGAACTCTGCATGTTCCCAGGTTAACTTGGTTTTTTTAGGCAATCCCTTGGCAGGGAGAAATTTCATAAAGTAACCCATATTCTTTTTGAAGTGCTTTAAAACTTATTTTATTCTTCATTTATGTCTTTTTTTCCCCTCTCCCTTTCCTTACAGCATGAGTATTTGCATAGGTGGTATCTAATATTAACAGACTTTCCTAAGGAAGTTTGCTTCTTATGCTTTCGTTATCTCCATATGCTGATTACCCAAGACACTTATATTTATATAAAGATCCATCTCTCATGTGGCCTGCTGTCTTCTGTGCAATTCTGTCATTAATTCACACTGCTCTTCCTTTGACATAGAGACTGACTGCACTGTAATGAGCACAAGATGACAACTGCTGTGACATGGAAGCCCACAAAAAAGCAGAGCTCTAGCCAAAACACAGCAATAGCAGAGGAGATTCAGGACAATGCTTGTGAAAAATCTTGCTGTTGACCTTAGCTTCTCATTTTTTCAGTGTTATCATTACTGAGAGCATTTGGGCTTCTTAGTTTAGTTTCAGTAAAAAAAAAGTAAAAAAGAGTGTCTCATTGAAACCTGTTGAACTTCATTTTCTTTTACCTGTCTATGTGGCAAGCTTGCCTTACAGATGTTGTTGCATATTTAAAGGGCATATTTTAAAGATATTTTGTTATAGGGAAAAATGAATTTGAAATTGCTCTCTGAAAAAATGAAGACATCCAAATAAAAGATACTGTTGCTGTAATTTATTATCATCTAGATACAGAGACACTTGAAACTTAGCTTTTAAATACACCACCCTGAATTTCAGAATGAGTTCTGTGAATAGCTGTACCTGTCACAATTGCACAGGAGAGGCAAGGTAACAGCAAAAAATGACACCTACTTTCAATTATTTCCTCACAAATATTTTATAACTTAGCAGTGCATTTAAAGTATCTAATAAAGGTACACCTTTTTAAGATTTTTCCTCTTCTTTAAAAATTCTGTTTTCATATGTTCTGACCATGTTATTTGCTAGCTTTCACCTCTCAAATCCAATACATTTTCATCTTTTATTGCAACAACTGAGTTAATCTTGCAATTAACTCAGTGGATCAGTTGCAAAACATCTTCTGCCTTCCTCACCATCCACAACTGGTACAAAGTTCACTTTAAGCAGTGTTTGCTTTCTTTATTATAATAAAGGGTAATCTCCTTGTTACCATAGGTGGGTCAAAGTCACAAACCTGTACCAGAGGTAAACTTACACAAAGTGCTAGATGCAGGCCCGTATCTGTACCTTACACCATAGGCTGACTGAAGAGCATTAACAGCATTATAGGCAACTGATTCCTGTGGGGGGAAGAAAAACCAATGCAAAAATTAGACTTGGAATTAAAAAGTGTAATGGGATTGGAACCTGAGCTACAGATCATTGACTTCTGGTGCAATGCTGTGTTCTGTGAGGCCGTGGCAGCTAATTTAAGTGTATTTTAAAGGATAAATGTACTATTTATTTTTATTGACATCAATTCCCTAATTCCCCGAAAACCTGGGATCCATATTTTCATGGCACAAAGAAATCACCACACCAACTCACTGATGCAACAAATTAAGGCAACATGCGAGACCCTGAGTTGGAACAGTCTTTATTATGCAGTTCAAAAACCATTCATGCTGTTTCTACCAGTACCTGTGGATACATTTCCCAGTCCACTAAACTTCTGCTGGGCTCATGAAGGAGAAATGATCTCTTGGTGACACTGCACAGTGGTTCAGTGAGCAGAATGGGAAGCAGGAAGGAGGCCAAGTGCACTTCTGAGTCTTCAGTGCTAGTCTAACTTTCTCTGGGGCCAGATGATGTAGGCTTAGAGAAGTCTTTCCACTATTGTAGAAATGTGATTTCAGTACTTTATGGGGAAAATCAGCACCTTTATCTCAACATCTGTATGGATGCAGTCTGTCTAGGAGGCTCATGGCATCCTGCAAAACTGCAGGCACAAGGCCTGACCTGTGGCAAATTTTGAGGGTCACACATGGCCAGTGAATCCAAAAACAGAGACAGGATGCACAGATTCAAAAGAAAAATAAGTATTATGATCCCAAAGAAAAATCCTGGAGAATGTACAGTGAGAGCCTGGAATACCTAGAGCCATACACAGAGCCATCTCCCAGAGGAGGAAACAAACATCTTTGGAGGTGGAAACCACTGGACTTTGAATCACTAAGTAATGGTGGTTTAGTTGTTTTATTTCCATGAACTGAAGAGCTGCAGGTTTCAGTATATTCAAGTCTTCATGTTGGTCCTTACCTTGTTATTCATGAGGCACTAGATGAATGCTCTGGGGAAGGATTACTGTGTAGTTCTCTTTCTCTTTTTATCCATTTTCCCTAGCCTTCCACATGTTTGCCATTGCCAGAAATTGGGATTCTGGTTTAATCCTCAGTCTGACCCATGTGGGCAGGAATCTTTCTCCACCCGACTAGAGAAACTAGAGAAAACTGCTTTAAAGCATCATTACAGAAGAAAAAAAAGTTCATTTTCACGTACTGTCCAGTAAGTAGGGCTTTGGAGAGCTTATTTTTCACTGCAAACTGCTCTTAGTAAACAGAAGAGGACTTTTTTACTCCATTGTCCATTATACTCCAAAATCCATTAGGTACAACTAGATTATTTGCTTCTCAGCACAGAGATGACTGTGCTGGAGACTCTTGACAGTTTCAGCTCTTCCCTTCTCTTCCCATGTCCATGAGAGAGTGATTGGAGACAGGGACCACTAAATGTCAGTGGTGTTGGGTTGGGATGTGGTTATCAGCTGCTGTGAGGGGTGACTTCTGACTCACCCTAACACTGAAGATGAGGAGGTGGGAGGAGGTCCAAGAAAGGAGGAAGTGCTGTCACTTGGGACTTTTCCTCCTCAGACTGATGCCTCAACTTTTGTCAGTCATGACATACAAGACCCATGATGGGGCTGGAAGTGTTGAACTCTGTGGGGAAGGCAGAGTGGCAGCCAGAGGCCATGGCAGTGAGAGTGGGGCAATGCAAGGGCTCTGGGGAGCATGGAGCTCCAGATGCAGCCTGGGGCTGTTGTCTGATGCCTGCACTGAAGCCCCAAGTACCAGGCTCAGCAGCAATTTGGCAAACATCTGTGCTTATCATCCCATGGCCATGGTGTGGAGCTGGGATGTCCTGACAACACTGGGGAAGCAAGAGGAAGGGCCAAGGGACAAGAGGAAGGGAGCCAAGGTGGGTGGGGAGCAATGTCCTGGTAAGAGCGCCATGGGAAGGAGAACTTAAATACAAAGAAGGCTCCCTGTGCATGAGTTATGTGTTGTAGAGCAACGAGACAACAGAAACAAGCTCTCTTGAAATCTTTCTGAAGAAAGAGCTTGGCAATGCCCTTTTAAAACCAGAACAGCAGTACTGTGTTGTGTGCAGAGGCAGCAACCATCTGGAGGCCAGATTGGGAGTGACCTAAGTCCACGTCCAACATGCAGTTAAGTGCCCTCGGGCACTGTGAAAGCTCTTAGCCTTGAGGGATGCTGCTTAC
This sequence comes from Heliangelus exortis, assembly GCF_036169615.1. Lineage (NCBI taxonomy): Eukaryota > Metazoa > Chordata > Aves > Apodiformes > Trochilidae > Heliangelus > Heliangelus exortis. The sequence goes on from NC_092423.1 coordinate 117,020,288, forward strand.
TTTCAACACTCTCAAGGAGAAAGCTTCACATAAAATTACTCTGTCATGCCACGTAAGTTCACTGAAAACAAGGCAAACAACTGTACAGGAAGAAAAGGGATGAAAAGTGGCTGAAATTTAAAACTCCCAAGACGGATGTTTCTGCTGTTCTTTTTCAATCTATAAGTGCGCTTTCATTTTAAGTATCTTAAAAGAACAGATTTCAGGAGAGTGTTAATAAGAGAGCTGTGCCTAAATTAGAACAGAATATGCATGTTGTGATCAGACACAAGCTCTCCAGTTTCAAAGCAACTCTGAATAATTGAACACTTTAATTGAAACGCTAACTGACAGCTCACTGGAATGATACGACCCAGACAGAAACATCCTTTCTTCTGCTCAGGATTAATCGTGGCTGCTTTCTAGCACCAAATGTTGTTTATCTCTTATGCATGTGGAGCCCTACAGTTGTCCACTCTACACAGTCTGTGTAGACCAAGAAAACTTCTTCCCTCAGCAGCAGGAAATAGAGATCTGCCACTTTACAGCTTACTGTAATTTCCAAGAGAACTGGAGAATCTGAAACCTCATCTTAAGTCACCATTTTAAATCCTTCAAATATTAAAGACTGTTCATTTAGGAACCACCAGGTGACGGAGCCTTCAGCTGTAGGCAAATATTAAACCACACAAATAAAGAAGCAACAGTATTCCTTTTATTTTCATTATGAACCCCATAACAAGCTTTCTAAATAACAGGAAATTACTTAATTTTCTTTTTCCAGCCTCCCTGTTCTTTTTTGACCCAATCCAATAACAAGAAGCCTGGAGTCCAAATATCAGCAAAATATTTAGAATTGGGATTTCACCTTCACTAGCCCTGGGCTGTTGTCTAAAACAGTTTCTGTCTTTGTACCTTTATGTCCATGCTCCACTCCCTCTGATGAGAAGCCTGAAGGTCTCACAAACCTGGAGAACACCTATTGCACATCAAAAACTGTGTTTTTTTGGTCTAAAAGCTCTGGATGGAAAGAAAGCATGAGTTTGCTGAGGTGCAGTTACTCCCTGTCTCAGAATGGAAACAGACCTTGTGCAACAAGAACAACATGTACTGGATATTTGCTGATATGTCTGAAAACTCAAGAGACTCCTTTTCCTTGCAACACATTTCCTGACAGTTTTTGCCTTACATTACTCTGGATATTTTCAGCAGACACCAAATAATCATCTACTTGCAAAGGAGATGCTGATTTTTTGCAATACCTTCTGCTGTGTTGTCTGTTCTTAAAAAAATATTCTTGCACCTGCTGGTCTTCCAGGTAATGAGATTCTGTGGTTTTAAATTTCCAATCTATGTTTTTTGTAAATAACAGTCACCGATTCACTTGGGGAGCTTCTTTCTCTTTGCCACTCCCCAAAAGACAGTGGAGAAGGTACAATAAAAATAAGATTAATGGATTTATCCACAGTAACTGCAGGGCTGGGTGGTCATTCCCCAGAAGGCTCATATTTTTAGTTCTCTGGCTGCTTAGTTAACTTCTAATTTGCTCTGTTTCCCAGAAATATCAGACAGGAGAATTTTTAGTAGATGCTGAAATTAAGTGTTTTAACAGAAATAAATCCAAAAAGAGAGTTTAGTTTCATGGAATCATAGAATGCCAGCTTGGATGGGACCTCAAAAGATCATCTGGCCCAACCTTTCTTGGTAAGAACATGGTTTAGATGATATCTCAAGCTGAGTCTCCAAAGTGTCCAGTTTTTGGGAATCTACCACTTCTCTGGGGAGATTATTCCAATGACTGACTCCTTTCATAGTGAAAATTTTTCTTCTCATGTCCAATTATGATTTCCCCTAGAGTAACGTGCACCCATTACCCTTCATCTTTTCCATGTGACTCCTTCTAAAAAGGGAGTCTCCATCTTTTTGGTAGCCACCCTTTAAGAACTGGAACATGGGTGATGAGGTCTCCAATAAGCCTTATTTTCTCCAGGCTGAACAAAGCCAGTTCTCTCATCCTCTCTTCATATGTCAGGCTGCCCAATCCTTTGATCATCATCGTGGCCCTTCTCCAGCCTGTCTGCATTTTTTTTGGATGGTGAGGCCCAGAACTGAACATGCTATTACCAGTGTGGCCTGACAAGCACTGACTGGAGTGGGACAATGACTTCTTTATGTCTCCTGATGATGCCCTTGTTGATACAGCCCAGTATCCTGTTGGCTTTCTTTGCTGCTGTAGCACTCTGGTCGCTCACCTTGAGCTTGTTGTCCACCAGGACCCAGTCTGTAGGGTGCTGGCTGCTCAGCCTCCTGAGAGGGCAGCTGAGTGAAACTTCAGGGACTGACAACATCATTTATCATGCATAGGATAAATCTAAGGTGCAGCGAAGCTTCTTTGGACTAAACTTGTTTAAACTAGAAACTTAAAAGTCACTGCAACTTTCAAGGTCAAAATGTGAGATACATGGACAGCTGAGGGCAAAAGAAAGAGGCTTGCAGGGGGCTGGTGCAATGTGTGTCTGTGAGCAGGAGCAAACAGAAAATAAAGCTCAGCCATGTTTCCCTAAGACAATAAGCCATATGGAGAGTTTTATGTACAGGAGGCTGGCTAAAAATGGATCTCAGGCTGTGAGCAGAAAGAACAGTTCTGTGTATGAGCACGGAATATGTGAAATGTACATACCTGTAAGTTGATAGGCTTACATCAAAAAGTTTATTCTTATTAATTCATTCTTCTAATAGGCAAAAGCCCTCAATGTTAATTAACTGCTTGTCACAAAGGTTTAAAAATACTATGTCTGAGCAGAGTGATTTATAGAGCAATAAAAGTTTACTCTGGGTGAAAATGATGGGATTTCTTCTCTAATTGATGAGCATAAACTATTCAGTTTTATCTTTTTCATAACAATGAAAATTATTTTCTTTTTGTTTAAGTTCTGAGCATAAGGGGAAAGAAGTTCAGATACATTCCCAAAGACTTCACTGCATAATTCCCATTACAGGTAATGAAATAAAATAATAGCAACTGTGGCTAAAACCAAGGGATTTATCCTATGAAGTAATTAAAAGTGACCAGTGGGTGGAAGACACTATACCATTTTAATCAAATTACTGCTGACTTTGAGTGAAGCTTGTATAACCAGAAATGTGATTACAAGCAGATCCAGAATAAATACTGTTCAGTATTAAGTATATGCAGAGGATTGCAGGAACAGGTCTCATATCAAAACAAAATGAACTAAATAATATTATATAGAGGAGTATATTCTCCCAAGTGCGAAGGTACTTACCACACAGCTGAAGTTTGGAATAGTTGCATATTTGTAAGAGTAAGGGTACAGCAGCATCTGTGCATATGCGTGGAAGGACAAATAGGCTTTTATTTGTTTCCTGTGTTTGCGGAGAAAATAAGCAACAGCTTTTACTTCAGGCTCAGACTCAGGAAAGGGACCACAGTAGGTGTCATCGCATGGGTGATACGAAGCACCTTGATCTGGAGATTGAAAGAAAAAGTTGATGGTGAACAGTCACAGAAGATTTCCAAGGGTCAACTTCTGGTTCAGCCTGTGTGGGCCCACATGCAAAAATGTAAAAAGCAATACACAAATTGCTTGCTTGTGACTGATGGGCATGAGCCTGTGAGACCTCAGTACAGCAATCCCCTTGTTCATCTAGTAGCCACAGAAAAATTGCCAAATAGCCAACTACATGCAGTTATCCCCAGAGGAGATATTTTTAACCCAACAAAAAAAGGAGAGCCTGATTTCATTGCATTTTCTTCCCCGGCTTTCCATATGAGTGGCACATTTTATGATTTCATTCTGGTATTAAAATGACTGAAATGTCTCAGTTGGTCTATTTGAAATCAGAGAGCTGTTTCTCTCTCACCAGTCACTGCCAAGATAAATCTATCCTGTAGGAACACTTCAACATATTAGCTACTACAGTGGTAGTTACAATGGTAGCTAGATAACTTCAGCAGGCACTTATCTCAGAGGCTGGTTTAAAATGCGGGAATAGTTGCTGACTACTGCCTATTTTTACTCTTGCAAAACTTTGGGGAAAAAAAATGACAAGCCACATGAGATGACTGCTCAGTTAGCTAAATAAATATAATCTCAGTTAGCACAGGACTTAATTTTCCTTCAGGTTTGGGACAGAGGTTCAGTTGTGAGGATATCTTTCACCATGTCAACCTGCTCAGGTGGCAGTAAGCTGCAGAAGTGTAGCCTGCCTGCAACATCCCATGAGGTAGTGAAAGATGAAACTCAGAAAAGGAGCTGTGGCAGTGGCTCCTTTATCATGCAGCAATTCTGGATCTAAGCCACCATCTCATTTGCAGCTCAGGGCCTGGGCCTAAAAGAACAATATTTATGCAAATCTACTCTGCTTTTTTATCCACTGTGATTTCAAAATGCCACATGTTTTACACTGACCTGCAGAATAATAATAGTCTGTTTGCTACATTGCTTGGTGCCATCAGAGACTTACAAAAGCAGTGTTTTATTACCTTTCCTTTGTATGGTAAGTACTGCTGTCTTCAAACATAATAAGAAGAGAGAAGTGTATGCAAGAAGGCATAATAATAACAAAACCAGGGTTTTGCTATCAACACCTCATCCCAAAGAAATGAAAAAGTGGAAGAATTTCATGCTGCAGCTTCATTTGTAATATGAAAACTGAGGCTACTATTCAGTGGCCACAGGTGGGGATTTCAAAAGGTAATAGTGCTTAGATAGCAGTGGATATGGAAGGGTTATATAGAGGGCAGATGGTCTCCTCCCTGCAGAACAGATGGCCACGAAGTCATCCAGATCCCTAGAGCAGCCTGCCTCTAGGTCTTGTTGGATAATAGAGCTGAAGGGGAGCTATTTAACAGACCCTCTGGAGCTTTTGCATTTTTAACAGATACTTCATCTCCTCTAACATAGCTGAGCACTGAATCATGAAAATGGACATTGCTGTTAATAAACAGAAGAATCGTATAAGCTAATGGTAAAATGACCTAGTGGAAAAATATGACTCAGTATAGTGACTCTCAGTGAAGAAAAAATTCTCTAAACTCTCCAGCCTACTACTGTGAGCCATTTGCAATCCCAGTTGTACTTAATCCTTTTCCTTAAGTGAAGCTGGCTGGTAGTAAAAAGAGAGGGTTTCCGCGGTGGCCTTGGGTAATGTAAGAATATCCTCAGTTTTCATAGTGGAAGTTCTTTTAAAGCAACACAAGAAGGCAAAAACCCGATACAGTACATATCAACTCCTGTGAAATCTCATGAGTTACAGTCATGAGAAGAAAATGGAAATATTACTATGCTGCCTTATTTTTGTACCTGACAGCACATTGGGGGAGGTTGAGTATCCTCCAACATCCATCGTGAGATCAGATGCACAATGCAAATGTGTGCAGAGACTGATAAAACCAACCCTTTGGTACAGAAGGAAGCCTGGGGGGATGTGTGAGCTGGAACATGATTCTCAAACTTCCTTGCAGCCCCTGCTTCTGCCTGTATGGGGTCCTGTCCTCAGTGAGCAATGGGAAAGTGAGATGCTCTGGAAATTTTACATCCTATTGATGCTCTCTTGGGGGCTTTGGATGCAACCCCTTTAACTGGATTTGTCCTATGACCCAATTTAGTTCTTAAGTTACTCATTATTGGCTTTGAAATTTATATTTATTCCATGAATGTTAAACCATTGCTCTGGTTATTGAACTTACATATTATGTATGATTATACATACATCTATGTATATATTATTACACTGAACACTTCTACCCGGAGATCTTGCTGTTAGTATTTACCTGGGTGCATGTGCAATTTCTGTGCACTGTTTTGGGTACAGGGCTCTGCAAAGTGAAATCAGTGATACAGCTCTTTTCTCAGTTCCTACAGAACACAGAAGCAACATCATAAACCTTACATCAAAGTCCTACACTAGAAGACAAGAGGAAAGCAGGAGAGATGCTGTGCTACCTTTACCAAGTAGCTCACTGCAGGAACCATTTGGTGGCTTTGCTGGAGCCAGATTCTGCCACACCACACCTGTCTGGAAGCCCCATGGTGAAGTTCCAGCCTGTCTACAAACTCTAAGTGTGACTGAACTGAATTAGGAGGTTTTTACAAGCACATGCAGCAGTGAGTATTACACACACCACGATTACACAGCCTCAAAGTGTGGTACGATCCAGATTCTTCTCTGCATCATTTAATGTCAGATTAATGAGAACATGGGGTGCCAGGAGAGGAATGTCTGAGCACCAGTCTGCCCAGTACATGAAAGAGCTCTTTATTCTGTGGCAAAATACTGAAGCAGGTAAAATTTGGGGTCTGGTATGGGAAGCAGAGCATGTTCTTGGTGGGATAACCAGTAACCTTGAAGGAATTTTTATTTTTTAAACTCAGGGTGAGGACTTGTCTGTCATGTACAGTGCAAGGGAGAAATGCACCATGCAGATGACTACAACACACACAATGTGTGTTTATTGTTATAGTTCACTCAGCCTAGAAAAAAATGTTTTTTACTGAAAACTAAGCAAGAACTTTCAGGGCTGAGAAAAAGTATGCTCTTATGTACCGGGTAAGGAGCAGGAAGGGGGAGCAGCAGAGTGACTGGAACCCAAAAAAGATTAATTAGGCCTAGAAAGAAAATGCACTGTGTGAATACTAATATTGCACTGACATGTACCTATAATACAGCTATCAAGGCTTTGTAAGAGAACTGTTCATTCCAACTACACCAGTGGCCATCTCCTGGAAAGCATATGTATGGTCTCAAAATACCTGCAGTTGTGACTTATGCACTTAAGTGAAAGATAAGAACAGTGATGCAAGACTTTGGTTCATTTCTACATCATTTTGGCATCATAAAATTGCTTTAAAGACCATGTTATCAGCCCTGGGACTGTCTTCTGTGGTGGGGGAATTCTCAGCTAATATAGGCTTAATGTAGCTGCTTCTCTGTCAGTCCTCTCTCCCTACTGCAAGCAGAGTCTAAAAAAACTGGAAGCATATTTTACAGCTCCATACTGTATTAAATGTATGCTTCTCTTCACTCTCACCTCATTCCTAATCTTCACAGGCAGATTATTCACACTCACTTTTATCCTTACAGTTCTCAAAAATCTACTTAGAGCACCCAGTCACTGCAAGCCAGACTGTGCAGCACTTATTCCTACTGCAGGCAACTGGAGTATTGTGGAAAGTATTGAGAGATTTCCAGTGGAAGAGGGAGGGGCTGAAGGGAGTGCTGCTGTGCTAGTGCTATGCAAACACAAGTTCTGTCTTTACGAGTTTACAATGTAAATAAAGAAGGGGAATGAATGCTGGAGGAAACAAAAGGTGAACAGAGAGGTGAAGGAAGTTGTTCTAGATGGGAGAGCAGGTCAGCAGCAGAACCAGGTATATGTCACCATATCTCACAACAAAGTGCCATTAATTTCTGTTGCACCAGAACTTGCAACAGCTGCTTAGAATCAGAGAATCAGAATTTTTAGGGTTGGAAGGGACCTTTAAGATCATCCAGTTCCAAGCCCTCTGCTATGGGCAGGGACACATCCCACCAAATCAGGTTGTTCAGAGCTCTGTCCAGCCTGGCCTTAAAAACTTCCAGGGATGGGGCTTCCACCACCTCTCTGGGCAACCTGTTCCAGTGACTCATCACCCTCATGGTGAAGAACTTCTTCCTAATTTCCAATTTAAATCTACCCTCCTCTAGTTTGAATCCATTCCCCTTAGTCCTATCACTACCTGACATCCTAAAAAGTCACTGCCCAGCTTTCTTGTAGGGCCCTTCAGATACTGGAAGGCTGCACTAAGGTCTCCTCAGAGCCTTCTCCTCTCCAGATTGAATAACCCCAACTCTCTCAGTCTGTCTCCATAGGAGAGGTGCTCCAGCCCTCTGGTCATCCTCATGGCCCTTCTCTGGACGTGCTCCAGCACATCCATGTCTTTCTTGTAATTGAGACTCCAGAACTGGATGCAGCATTCTGCTAATATTTCATTACTGCTGCATTCTCTATGCAAAACTGAAGTCAGTTTTTATGACAGTATTTACAGAAATGCTGGGAGTTTAAAATGGGATCTCCATGAATTTAGAATCACCTTCTTTCTTTTCACTAATAATTATGGCCTTAAGATATCCTCAGACTTTTCTCTGTGAGGCCAACAAAGCAAGTCTGACATTCTTGAAGCTAAAGCCATTTCAGAGATAGTAAATAAAATATGGTTTGAAATGTTTCAAGAAACTGTAGTCAGGTAGCTTCTGAAATGTGATGGGCCAGGCTCAAATAGTGCTCTTCAAATAATTTACATGATTCCAGAAATACAGAATAGCTGTATGTGTGTTTTGTTCTGTTTAGCTTTTTTACTTTTACCACAATCACCATGAAAACTTTTTACTTGTGGTGTGTTTTTCCAGAGATCAGGACCATTATTTCTTTTAGAAGCTGGAAGGAAGACTTGAGCCCTGGCTTGTGGCTTTATGGGGAAGTAACTTTGACTTTAACTATGAAAAGGAGAACATGTCACAACAGATGTGACCTAACCTACTTACTCTCTTGGATAATTAAATACAGGGTAATCTGAACTGGTGAACCAAAGTATCTCCAGACTTACCACACCATTTCACTTTCCAGTTGCGATTAGCATCAACACCATGACACCAAAACCTTGTGTTCTTTGATCTTGTTTTTCTCCAAAATCGATCCTAGTATAAGTTATAAAATAGTTAAGTAGCAATATCACTATATTTTGGCAAAAATCTATTTATACACATTAAAATTCCAAACCTGGTAAGCATATTCAGTGTTATATTTTCACAAGAGTCATTTACTTCCATTTTGCATGCCACAAGGTGATGGACAAGGTTATACAGAAAGTCAGCATTGAATGGTCTCAAGATTTTTTTGAGTACTACTACTGATACTACTTACATTTGTCCAGCTAAAATGATATCCATCCACATTAAATACAGGCATGATATAGAAATACAGCTGAGTCAGCATCTTTCTCATGGCAGGATCAGTCTGGTATGTCTCAAGAGCCTAAAGCAGAGAAGCCAAAACAATACTTTCCATTAAAAAAAATAATTTCTCCAGCAACTATTGAGAGAGGCTAAGACAGTCACGTAGCCTTTGGCAGTACAGAGACCTGACCTCATGGCACCACTGACATGAAGCACATCAAGCTGTACTTGAAAGGCTTGACATCTTCCTGCACATGTGATTAAAGGCAGCATGTGAACATGTGAAAAAGGTGTTCAAAAAACCCTATTCTCTCTGCTACTCAGTTACTTTCAGTAGCCAAGTAAATACAACTCACATTACACAGAAGCAAATGAACACAAAGTGTGTCTTGATGCAAGAGCTGAGAGTCAGTCGAGTAGAGCCTCAGTTGAGGAAACAAGCTCAGCTCCTGTAAGATAGGGGACTGCTGTTGTTTCCACCAAGTGATGATTTGGTGAGGTCAGAGCATGCCTCTAAGCACTTAAAGCTCACATTACATAAGATTTTGTTGTACTCAGAGTAATTTACAATCATCAACAGGCAGATTATTCCTTTATAATTTCAAAAACTGCAAAGACTTTTGCACAATCTAGTAGAAGAAGTCAAGGTAGGGAGTTGTTTTTTTTTCCATTCTACATCTTAGAAAATGCAATAAACCAGAGGCTCCTCAGCAGTTCTGTGTGCTAGAACCAGAGATTCTCCTTTACCACTTTCAGGAGGCTTGGACTCCACATGCTGTAGCAAAAACTGTCCCTTGTCATGGCTGGGTACCAAACTTGAATCCTTCAAACTTTAAGTCTGGATTCTGAGGCAAGAAATCAAGTGCTTCCCCTGGCAGGCAGAGTCAAACTGGTGCTGGGTTCAGAGAGAAGCCTGAGACTGGCTTCTCTCCTCCCAGTGCTGTAGTGACAGTCTCCTGCTCAGCAGAATTTCTGGCCCTCCAGATCCAAGAAGTAACCTGTCTGGGGGCACAAAGGGAGCTGTCTGTTCTGAAATAAACTAAGCTAAAAGCTTTTCAGCTGACAAATGCCAGGGAACAGTATGAAGTACAGGAATCTGAAACTTCTGGGCTCCTAACTGTGCAGCTATTTGGACTGTTGAAGCTGCCATGGCAGCTGATGGACGCTTTTTGTGGAACACCTGTAAGAAATACCCATACAGCTGGATATGTCTGGAGCTAAAATTTACTCATACATGAGTTTGAAAATAATTTTTACCTTTACTGTCAGCCTAGTGAGACTTTGAAATGCCTGTTCTAAGCCATTCATTAACTACCTCTCTGTCATGCAGCACTTTCTCCTCATCCAGCTTCAACTTCCCTTCCTGTGCACATGCAGGTCCTTCAGCTTCCAGCTCCTAAGCAGAGGGTCACTCCTGTGTAAAGCTCTTGAGTCACCTTGTGATACTCCACACCAAACTCCTCTCCCATTTCAGCCAGGGAAGAGGCAGGGAAGGTGAGCAGCAGAGGGTGAGGAGTGCACAGCACAGAATGAAGTGAGACCCAGGCAGCAGCTGGGACACCAGAGCATGGAGCACTGCAGTGTGGGATGAGATGCTGAGAGAGGGTGTGGTTGTTGCAGGGGGAGAAGTATGACAGGGGGCATTCCAAAGAAAGCTTGGTGGAGCCATGGGCTGCCTAAGAGAAAGGCCCTGGCTAAGGTCTGGGTTACACATCCCCTGGCCCACATGCCAGAAATTCTCCAAAAATTCTTAGCTGGAGTGGTATGGCATTTAAATGCAATTTACTTGTACTAGGAAGCTACAAATTATGTATTGTCAAGGCTACAAGTACATTTGCACAAAAATATCACTATTCAGGGAACAAGAGCTATAGTAAAAAGTAATTCTGCCAAAATCAAAAGCAATGTTGCTCAAAAATCATGAATGTGAAAACAAGGGCTCCATTTCATGCAGAAAACAACTACTGAAGTCACTACAGCTACTCTGTGCATTGAACTGGCCCTGCACTTGCAACTTCACAGGATTAAGAGCCTAGATGATAAGTATGGATGTTAAATCTATAAAACTGTTCTTACAGTGGAAAAAAACCCAAGTTGTGGGCCAAAATATGTGTCAAAGAAAAAGAATATTTTTTTTCATTCTTATGTCAGGTAGAATTAGTTTTGTTAGGGAAGAAATAAGGCCCCCCACACCACTTCCTTGACTTTTCAATTTTATTCTCTTTTTTGAAAGAATTAACAAATTAATCTTTGGTTGTGTCTTTGTGGTTAGTATTCACATTTCAGTGATAATGAGACTGGCATGTTTTCTCGGGTCTGTATTTGCATATACCATTCTTTTCCTGTCAGTTACATCAGTAATTATGTATTTTGTTACACTGTAGTGTTACATTCTGTATTTTAAGCTTCAACGCTATAAGATCAAACACTTTAAAACATTCTTACAATAAGTACAGATAATTAATTAATCTGGCAGTTAATTATCTGGCAATTTTCTCTTATATCTGTCATCAGTCAATGCAGACTGTCTAAACTTACCTCCCTTAACAGAGAGGTCTTTGGCAATGTGTCTTAGAGATATTTAGATGTGTCCTTGCTGGAGCAAAGCCCACAACTTGCCTTTAGTGAGGTGACTCCCATATCCTCCAAACAACAGTCAGGGGAACAAATCCCCCCTCCCCCCTCCCCCAGCAGCACTGAAACATTTTCTCTTCACTATGACACCAGGGAGAGGAATATAAACCATTAGTGAATTAACTGCATTGTAGTTTGCACAGAGCACCCAGAGTACAAAATAATGTGACTTTGTATGGCCTGATTCTGCTTCCCCATCCTGCAATCAATAGCAGCTTTGCTGCTGAATGTGCAGGGAGCCCAATAAATGCTGAATAGTGTTATTAGTGAATGAACAGATGATACAGGAACCCTGCCAGCCCCGTGCAAGCAATCTGCCTGGGGGATGGGAGAAAGGACCAGTGATTAATAGGAGGGGGCTGGATCATCTGGATCAGCAGGGTAGTGATGCTGATAGAGCTGCACCAGCTTAGGCTGGCTGAGGATCTGTTCCATACCAAATTTAATTTGGGGGCAAAGTGAACAAAAGAGTGATACTGCAAAACTGACAAGGCAATAAGAGGCAAGAGTTTAAAATGGATTTAGGATGCAGTTGGGCTTTTTATAAAGGAAGAGCATTGGCTGAGAAGGACAAAGCAAGGAGACAGGGTTAAGAGAAACTCTGAAACCACAGTTAAGCTTAATAATGATTTGCTACCCAACAATTAATTACTACTAAGTTTAAGGTGACAATCAGCTTCTGCTGTTTCCGATTTTGAATTAAACAACCGCACTGAATTAAACAGTTGCTGTTTTAGCACAGGGAATTGACTTCACTGTTGTTCTACCAGACTCATGTAAAACTTACTCCAAAAATCAGAATTAACCTGTTTTTAAGAAATACTGCACATTATTAAGATATCATTTAAAACATCCTTTCTGATGGTAACATACAACGTTTTACTATGATCTGTACATCTTACATTTTGTCAGAGTGACACTGTGATCTGCCATTCAAGCCTTCATTGCCACTTTATCAGTTTGGCAAGTTAGTAGTTAGCTCTGCCTCTGCCCGTGGAACCAGTACATCTTTCTATCTCCATTTTCTCTTTAGCTGCTTGTGTCCTGCTTTGGTACTCAAATCACAAGCAGAGTGATAAGCCTGTTATAAAGGGTAAGATATTACTGAGTATGTGAAACCAAATGTCTTAAATCAAAGGGTCACATTTTAAAGGTGAAGCTTGAACTGTGTGTGGTTTTTTTTTTCCCCACCAAGCAAAATCTTCCATCCTCTTTGGGAGCATTTCCCACAGGAGGAGCCCAGAAAAACAATCCGAGAAGAGATGACAAGTGTGCTGCAACTACTCTGCAGCACTAAGACAGCCAATAAAAGGTTTGCAAAGAAGGACCTGCAGGATCCCAAAGGCTTGCTTATGAATGGAGAAGATGCTGAAGCAGACAGGAGGTAGGGCTGTAGTTGCACGACTGACATGTTAGACAAGCAAACAGCAGTTCCAGGAAGCTTGTGCAAAGCTGGGATCACCCAAGCAAATGCAGGGTCTTGTGGGGAATGAAGCTGGATGGAGTTACACAGAGCTTAGTGTAATGAGGGAGCAAGCAAGTGTAACCATATGAGAGACAACTTCTTGGTTCCACTCTGAGAGGCAGCACACAAAAACCCTCATAGGTCCCAAATAAGTCAAGGTCTGCCCAGCAGGGAAAAAAAAAAGACCTGTGTTATTCTGAAGCACTGTGGATCTCTGATGGGGCGAAACACATTTCTCTACTAGAAAGTGTATGAAACAAAAGGACACCAAGTCAGTGGAGACCCCCCTGAGACATCTACCACAGAAAAATGTAGTCTTTGAATTTCACATCCTAGTTATGCTGGTTCAGTACAAAATGAAGGCAACCTAGCAGAACTTATTGGAATACATGATTTGACTAAATTGTTAAGACACAGTTAAACAATTAACATGTAAATTATTGCTTGTAATTCCATTTCTGGAACAACTCAGTTGTCCAACACAGAGTATTTTCTTTCACAGTCCTTTCTCAAGCTCAACAGTGTTTCAGCATATCAGCAGATTTACTGAAGCCCCAATTATTCAGCATTATCATACAGGAGCAGACTTCTTAAATATAAAGCAGAATTTCTTCCCTAGGGTAAGTAATATGTTGGAACAACAAGGTAAATTCTCTTCATGCCTAGAAGAAGAACATAACCAACAGCTCAAAAGGCTTCACAGGGTAGAATTTGAATGTCCTAGTGATTAATGCTTACAAAGGAGCTTGCACTAGCAAGTGTCATTGAAGAATTCCTACTACAGGCACAACACAGCTGCAGAGTTACCTTTATTTTATCAAGATGTATTCATATTGTGAAAAATGAATAGCTGCAAGCAAAACGAAAAGTTACTTTCACCTTCCTAAGATCACAGGTAGGCAGGAGGATGCAGCTGAGGAGCTGAAAGTGAACAAGAGAAAAAATGCAGTATTTATTCCCTTTTGGAAAAGGAAAACTAGAAACCATTTTAACTGTGTTTGGTTTTTTGGGAGGCGAGGGGGTGTTGTTTGTTTTGCTTTTGCCACGGTGAAGATGTCACAGCAAAGGGAACACTTCCTCTAAACTGTCTTACTTTTGAATAAAGCCTGGGAAAATTCACCATGGACCAAAAGAGAAAGAAATACTGCACAGCATAAAAATGGTTTGCCACAGCTGCTTTTAAAACAATGCATCACATGCCTCGTTGTGGTGATACCACAGTACTGCACTCTCTCTTTTTGGCATTGGCTTAGATTTTATCCATTAAAAAAACCCATTATGTCACACTTGAGGGCCCAATCCGGGCAAATGCTTGTTGGCAGCATTCACTGCTACTTATTTTTCTTCCCCTCAGAAGTTGTGCACATTATTAACCTCTGTTTCCAGCAGCAAGGATGTGCTGGAGAGAGATGCAGATACTCCGAGTGAAGTGGGATACAAGATGGATGTCAGAAGAACTGAACTCGTTCTGAACTGAGCCAGCTGTGGAGGGAGAGGAGAGGGGATCTTGAGCAGAATCAAAGACTACATACACAGAGTTGTCATTAGCAAACAGCAACTTCAAATGGCAGAAACAGCATTCAGAGAATGGAAAAAAAATATCTTGAGGATAAAACAGATTCTGCATTTGTACCAGAACCTCTTGCTGTTGAAAGGCTGATGAATGAAGTACTGTGTGAAGAGGCTGGAGGAGGTGATCTCGCTGATGGAGAAAAAACAAATAGCTTTTCAGGCAGAAGCTCCTGACAAAGAAGAATGAGCTAGCTAAAGATAAGTAAGGCTGAGTGTTTCAAATATAGATGCTGCAGGATGAAACAGATGGATTTTTCCTTCCGATAATGGATACACAGGGACCACTCAGAGAAGCTGGTTTTTTTGGTTTTTTTTTTCCTGAGGTTAGGCAGTTAAAAAAGACAGCTGTGGAGACTGGAGTCTGGCAAACAATAAAAATTAAGCTATAATGATTGTATTGCATTTACTGAGAGAGCTGTAGTGTTTGTGGAAAGATCTGTCAGCAGGTGACTGGTGACTTCAAGGTGAAAAAATCCCAGTCTTTGTGGTATCATCATCAGTGGCAGCTGTTAAACAGGCTGCAGGACAGGTAGATGTGATGCTTCAGGAGATGATTTAGCGGTTAGGGTGGCATGGGAATGATGACTGGACTCAATGATCTTGAAGGTCCTTTCAAAGCATGGTGATTCTGTGATTCTGTAAAGATACAGCCCTTAGAAGCTTCTGGCCCTCCTAAAACAAGGGTTAACTAAAAATAAGCAGGAGGAAACCCCAGATAGGAAGATTCCATAGAGCAAGAAGATGCTATGGTTTAAAGGGCAACAAAAAATTTCCAGACAAAGCAACATAAGCTAAAGAGTTTTAGCTGAAGGGAATGGGCCTCAGAAAGAAGAAAGGTATCCAGATAAAGGGTGAAAGGAAAAAGCTGCAGATACAGTGTTTGTTTTGGCCTTGCATGCCTCTGATTGACTTCAGAATATTTCAAACTATTTCAAAAGCTCTGCAGGTTTCTGAGAGCCAGAACTCAAAGATATATCAAGAAGAGTGGAACACCTGTGGCCAGTAACATGAATGGGAAATGGCACATAGGGAGGGGCAGGCAGGTCTTTTACTATGGTTCAAAAATTCTGTTGGGACAATTCCGAAAGAAAGGAGATAGAAAGCCTATCATGGTGGTGGTGAACTGACTACAGAGTCTCCAATAATAACTAAATACAGGTGGCATGAGCATTCTTTAAATTAATGTTAGTCCGAAATCCTGGACTGTGGGAACATGGCATTTCAGCTGTACCTGTTCAAAGGACTAAAAGTCTGTTGACAACTGATAGGTCAAGCATATAATGTTTAACTAACATCAGTGTGTTGGTCCACATAACTATCTGACATGCCCCCAAGACCAGACTTTCTGAAGTGGGTGAAAAAAACAGTAAGTGATTTTAATAATCTACCAGTATTTTGACGGTCCAGTAGTTATGTCTAGAAAGGGAAAATAAATTTTCTGATTCCTAAAGGATTATTAATTTTGATGGGCCTCAGCAAGACTCTGAAATGATCCAGAAGGTGAAGCTCTTTTCCTGACAGTGTGGACTTGAGCAGTGGAATGAATGACTGAGTGCTGCTCCGACTGTCGATGCAGCATATTGCAGATGGTTTCTCCATCAGGGCCCAGACTGTGGAATTTTATAGAATCAGTGTAAGTGCTACATGGGCTTTCAGCAGACCTGAAAGTAGGAACACTTACAGCTTTATGGCCCTCTGAACACCTGGACTGCATGGCTCAGAAGAGCCAACTTGGTTTTGGCCACTGACACTTGTCTGGGTCTCCTGTTTGGACCTGTGTCTGACTGCTGTTCTCTTTATTCAGTTCTGTGTATGCCTATGTGCTTTTATTTTAGGTATTCTGTCTTTAGAGCCAAGCACTTCATAAACATTCCTGAGGAAGAATCTGAGGTCTTGAACCCTGCAAAATTCCTGGTAAAGACTGGTCTCTTGGACCTGGACCATAAGCTTAATGGCTGACTAATTGGCAGGATGCATCCCATATGCATCCTATGAGATGATTCAAAAATCAGTCTCAAAGTTATAATACTGGGGGCAGGCGTTGCCGTTTTGCATCTTGGACAGTCTCTGTGTCTCTCTTTATATGGAGTAAAAAGATGGGATTCAGGCCAATACCATGGCCAGCATTTTAAAAAAATTAAAAATGAATGAATGAATAATCTGTCTCCAACCTTTAAGTACTTTCCCTGGGGTTACTCCTCTGGTCTCTGGGTGCACAATGAAGCACAAACACATAATCCTTAATTCATATAACTGGGATTATAGAACACCCACATTTCAGAATTTGGACTTTCAACCATACATCTCACAAATTAAATTTGGATTATTCTGAGATCAGACAGCTGTTATGTTCCCTCTTAATGGGACGACACAGTGCTGCAGGTGCAGCTTTCGATTCCTCTACTATACAGCTCCTTTCCAGTGGGCCTGTGGATAGGGGTGAGGGAACATTCCTGGGTTGTCCAGTAGGTCCAATGCCTGAAGGGAACTTACCAAGTCACCTTGGTCAAATGCAGAAAGCTCAGAAGTAGTTCTGAACAGTTTTGTTCAGCAAAGACTTCAGACACTGGCTAGGTTCTGTCCAAGAAGAAGCAAATGGTATCACTGCTCATCCATAAAAAACACCCACAGGAGTCTCATGTTAAAGAAAAATGGCTATGTGTAGTGAAGTGTAAACTGAAGCACATTCAAAGCACAATAATAATAATATTATGAGTTAGGTCATCAAGATTTAAACATCTGAAAAACATATGAGCCTAGGGAGTCATCATGCTGTTCTACTTGGGGCCTGTCAGACTGCACCTGGAGTACTGCATCCAGTTTTGGTCCTCACTGTACAAAAAGGATGCATCCATGAGGATGATCAGAGAACTCAAGCATCTGCCATATGAGGAGAAGCTGAGAAAACTGGATTTGTTCAGCCTTGAGAAGAGAAGGCTTAGAGGAGACCTTATTACAATGTTCCAGTACCAGAAAAGCAGCTACAAAGAAGAAACTCCTGTTTACAAGGAGTCACATGGACATGACCAGGGGCAATGGGCACAAGTTGCTGCTGGGAAAATTCCATTTGAATACAAGAGGAAAATTTTTCACTCTGAGGACAGTCAGACATTGGAATGGTCTCCCAGAAGAAGTGATGGATTACCCCATTTGCAAACAAGGCCCTGAGACATATCATGTAAACAATAATAGAAGGGCTGGAGCAGATGATCCTTGAGGTCCTTTCCAACAAAACAGTCTGTGATTCTACGAGTCTGTGGAAGATAATGGAAATCTGTGGAAGTTCACATTTGAGATACAGATACACTGAATCCAGTCAGTGTATGCTAGTTTTACTTTTTTTCCTAAAAAGGCCCACTTTTGAGGATGGGAGAAGAAGGTGATGATGGAAGCTACTGTCTTTCCAAAGTCTGAGATTATTTTCCCCTTCAGTTAGGCCTGATAAAGCCACTGTCTTAGGGGGATGCACTTGATTGTAATGGGTGTTTCCCTTAAAGTTGCTAGTGGATTCTTAAAGCATTTTCTCTAGAATGACAGCCCCTGATGGCTTCTTGAAGGTTTTAATTACATTTCCTGAATTTTCTCATCTTGGCATACAAATTCCTGTATCAGAAACAAAGAACAGTGCACCTTAAAGTCACATCTCTTGTGTGTTGTTTTCTGAAAAACTTGTATGAATGACATTTCAAGGTTATACATCATTGACATGGATCAAATGGCAGCATTTATTAGACGGAAAAAAGTCAAACCAGATGTCATGGGAATCCTCATCTGCTTCCACTAAAACTGAAACTGAATCTAGTCTTGATGTTAATTTGAACAGCAGCCTGCAAACCATATTTCAGATTTTAAAATACTAAAAGCCTAAATTTTTTGTCTGAATAATTTGATACCTGAATTCCTCTTCTTCTCTCACAATTGCAGCTCCAATGAAGAGGAGTTAAATGTTCTTATTTAACAGATAGACATGTAGAATTGTATTTTGTATAGATTTTGCTTTTTCACTTCTATAAGGTCTATTTAATTTGGGGTAAATACATATTATATCTGACAAATTTTGTTTCTAAAGCCTACTGCTTTCTACAAAGTACTAACACAGAATAGAGTCCTTTTCTTCCCAGTCTGTGATGCTTAGTAGCACATTTTAATGTATGGCTACATCCAATGCAGCCTTATGAAAAATCTAGGCTACCAAACTTTTTTTTTTCCCACTAAATCTTTTGCTGTGAACACCAATTCTGGGTTACATTAGATTAAGTTATCTTTGCAGGTTCCCTTCGAAGTAGTCCACATGTAATCAGTTCCATCCATCTCCTCTTACAATTCCTCTTGCTTTCCTATTCCACCATGTCTCTTAATATTTCATCTGTCAGGACCTTTTTTCCACCCTTTTCAAGAAAGGCTTGAAGCTGGGTGGGACACCACTGCAACCTACCTGGTATTCTACTACAATACAGATGCAGACACTTCTCTGTGGCTCACTAGCTGATGCACAAGGTTCTGGTCCTGTGAACACCACCTTTCTTGACTTGAAATTCAATGACCATTAGCTAGGGTTTGTCAGAAGCCACCAGTATTGCTAACCCTAGCAGAACAGCTGATTATCTTTAGTTGAGGGACTACAGGAATGCAGGGGCTCCTTCTACAGAAACAGTGACGTTATTATTAACACCAGACCTACAGAATAGAGAGCCAAGGGTAGAGCTCATGCTGGAGCAGATTATAATAAAAATAAAAGCCAACAAACCTAAAAAAAACCCATCAAAAAAACCCAACCCCCCAAATCAAAACAATAGTCTTAGCTCTCCTTTTGTTTGTTTCAAAATGTGAGTAGATAGTTTTGCTCTTTGAATTGTATGATCACATAATGCAAAAGTCTTTCCTGTGTGTTCTCTTGCTCTTTTTAATCCTTTAATTCTACATCTTTCTCCCTTTTTCTCTAGTTTATCTGTTCTTTTTCCCTATTGTATTCACCTGAATACAGAACAAGCCTGCCTAGCAGGCAGCCTCCAGCCTTCCCACACTCTAGGCTCTTATCCTTGCTCCTCAAGTCTGAGCTGTTTTAGCCTGCTTTGCATTTCTAGATCGATGGGAGCCAGGTCCTGAGCAGCTGAAAAACTCCAGATGCTTTTTAGAAATCAGGGAGATGCTGCCCATATCCTGGCAAGACACACTTGTAACCAGTGGTACTTCCACCCTATGGGAGATGGTGTCTCCCATTGCTTCCAGCAAATTCACCAGCTCTCAGCAGCTGCTGCTTCCAGAGGAGACAGCAAGATACCAAGGGTTCCCAAGCTGGATGGAAATACCTGGTTGAGTTTGCAGTTTGAATGCTGGCATTCATACCTAGAGGTGGTTTCCTAAGCTAGATCACTTGGGAGAGCCTTGCTGTACACAGGAGTAGTTGAATAGAAGTAACAGGGTGAAGTGCAAGCTTGATAAAATATTTCAGGATGCCTCCACAGCAAAGGGATGCAAGTATGCTGTTCCTGCTAGAAAAGAAGGTAGCATCATAGAAATCCAACATTTCCTTTTGCTTGCCTTAAATCAGCAGGATTGTGGTGTTATTCCCTAGAGTCAATAAACATGCCAGGAAAAAACATTTTCCAAGCTGACTGCCCTTTCTCAGAACTACTACGCAAGTGCCAGCCAGGGAGGATGAAAAGTGGGCTGCCAGGCTGCAGAGGTGCTTATGGGAGGAGTTTGCCAGCAGTAGAGAATTGCAAAGTTTGAGGCACGAAGAGACCTTCAGTTTCCTGAGTTCTCACTAAAAATTCATTCATTTAATGAGACAAGCAAAATCCTAAAGCAAGCAATCTAATATTTTTTTCTCTGTTTCCCACCCAGCCATTTTTAATATAATGATGGAGACTGTGAGCATAATGTGTGCTTATCTTGATGCTTTTTGCTTTACTGTTGTATTGAAATACTGCTACAAGGAAAAAAGAAAATACCTCATCTGCAAACAAAGGCGATGTCTGACCAAGATGGGCAGACAGGTGTTACTTTCTTGTAGTCTCAAGAAACACTGTAGGAACTTTATTTAATCTATGAAAATTCTTTTACATAGTAAGTGAAACAGTCTTACTAGCAAACTACTCTTCAGTGATCTCAAATAACAACCAGAACTTATTCATGCACACGTATTCTATATTTGTACATAGTCTACATTCTCTTCTAAGCTCTAGAGAGAAACCTTGGATTTTTACCTTGGTGTCACACTATAGTGCTTCACATTAAGACCTTGCTAAAGAAGATGCACTTGAACAATAGGTTTCCCTATTAGTGCCTGTCCACCCCAAATGTCTCCTTTCCTGTTCTTCCTGGTAGGAAAGCTGTTCAGAAGTAGCTGCAAGTTTGTTCATCTTTACACTAACTGAAAGCCTAGTAAGAAGAATCACCATCATTGCACACTGAACACTGAAGAGCTCCTGGATCTGGTGTAGCCTATCCATGCATCAAGTGCCAGGCTCACCCAGATTGTATTGGCCTCATTATTTCTGTCCTTGCCCTAGATGCTGCTGTGACTTCTGAGGGAAGTCCACATGGGGTCATATGATGCACTCAGCTAACACAGAAGGGTCTTTGTGGTGTAGAAGTTTACTCTCATGAAGTGACTTACAGAGCCAGGATCTGTCTGCTGAGTCAGAGTGTGAGGGACTGGGTAGAGGAACCACTGTAATCCCTCTCAATGGACCCTCTTAGCACTCCAACAGAACTGGTGCACAGGGAGTGCCAAGTCATGTTTGCAAACCCCCAAAGAAAACCTCATTAGCTTTTCCAAAGGGATGGCTGGAGAGGAAGGAGACAGTGGCAAGGGTCTGCCCAGGGCCCTCATATGACAGAGGTTAAGAACTGGGGAGTGAAGTGGGCAGTGGTTTGCTCCTCTTGTTCAATCTGATGTCTCAACCATGCTCACCAAGCAAAACAGGCCTATAAAATGAGGGACTGCATTGGTGGGCTTGGGGAGTTTCTTCAATACCAACCCTCCCCAGTTGGCTGGCCCAATGCTGGATCCAGGATGGGTGATTTTCTGTTATCTGTCTCTCTTTACTTTTCTTTTCTTCTCCTACTCTCTTGCTTTCTCTTTCTTTTTGCTAAAGTCATGAAGTAACCATAATTTTCCCAGGTTATGCAGCTTTAACATCCTTGTATTGTGAAATAAACAGCCTTTGTGATTGCACAGCCTGAGCAAAATATAATAACCAAATTATCAGCTTTTGTGCTTTTATTCCTTCTGTAGTTCTAATTAAATTTTGTGTTCAGGTGCAGAGCTTGAGTGTCATTTCACCTTAATCTGATCAAGGGATATAGGGATGGTCTGAGGGGGTCATCATCATTTGGTTACCCTCAAAGGGTAACTTCTCCCTAAAAGTGAAACCCAGGCCTGGGAAGTAGAATCTCCTTTGGCTGTCATCTGGGTCGGGTCATGGGATGTGACAGAGAGATCCCAGAGAATCCCTTTACATCAGAAGAGGTCTTAATAAATTACAGAATTCCACAGTGCTGTGGTGGAAAAGAGGTGAGAAAATTGCATGTTTATAGGAAGAACCTTGCAAACAACATTTTTGCACCACTTAATTTCAGCAAAAAAAATTCGTATGCAAAATACTGAAAGTACATCTGTTGTGGGTTTTTTTAAGCTTTGACTTCTGGAATTGCACTGCAAAACAGTCTCCACTGTGCAGCTAATATCCTATATTGAACAAGTTTTTTGGTTAAGGGAAAATGTCAAAATCTAACAAACATATCGTGCATTTGAAAGGAACCCCAAATTATAAGAGATTAAGTGCTGATATTTATATATATGCTGATATATATATAAGTGCTGACATATATATATAAAAAAGATGGAAAGCAAAATTCAGATTCTGGTTGATTTTATTGATCATTTGGAAAAAGGGATGGCTATGAAGGCTAGACCCCAGATATCAGAGATAAAGACAGCATAAACCCAGTGAAATAGGATCAAAGGAACATTGAAGGAACTACTTAATATTCAGAGAACACAAAATTCATCATTTTCAGTGAAATCTGTTTATGATTTTAATTTCCTGTTTCTATGGAATTGTACCTGGACCATTATTAGAATTACAACCTCCACATTTTTAGGTCTTGGAATAAAACCCTATTTCATAACTCTGCCAATATGTTCCTGGAGTATTTTGTTCTGTGCCTATCTGTGTCTGGCTGTTGCTATCATCTTCGTTTCTCAAGCACTTAAAAAAAAACACTTTAAGGGATAGGTGTTGTTCTTATCAATAATGTTAGAGTTGTTACAGAAAACATACAATGTTTATGGAACTGAAGAAGCTGCATGACCATAAATCATTTAACACTTACTTCTTTCACGAACCACTGGCAAAAGGCTGGGCCAATCCACTCTCTTGCATGAATCCCACAGTCCATCCAGACAGCTTTCTTGTAGGGCCGTGATCTTTTGCCTAACTTGAAGTGTGAATATTCATAAAAATATTAATAGGTCTCATGACATTAGTGTGACACAATGATGAGAAAATAATAGATATTATTAATATATATTAATAATTATTATAATTATTAATAGAATTTTGAATTCCCTCATATAAAGAAATACAAATGTATTGCTTTCAAAGTTATGGTTAAGATAATGATACTCAGGTATGCCAAGATAATGAAGCACATCTACAGAAAAAATACAGGAAAAGTGGTATCTGTCAATTTCCCTTTTATGAGAAATGAAATTTTTAAATATCAGAGGGTGAGGTAAAATGACACTACAGAAATAGCCTGACACAGAGCAGATTTTCAGAACTCTGCAACAGCAGATGAAAAGAAAGTATGTCGAAAGCAAAATTTTTTCTTTGTCTTGCTGACACCCTCAAATTTGTGGTCCTACTGATGTGAATTGATAGCACACAGTCCTGGAATACTGTCAGTAGCTAAAGAAGCAGCATATGTAGCACATGCTGAGAAGGGCTCTGGAGAATCCCTCTCCAGCATAGCTGCCTTCCAAGTTGTCTATAAACACAAAGATTTCCAATTCCCCTTAAATCAAAATCCTGCTAATTAGACTTGGCCTGTAATCTATCTCCATCCATGCCCAGTCCAAGTAAAGAAGATCTGATTTCTTGTTTACCAGCTTTTTAATTTTTGTTCACTAAAGATGACATTCACTGAGATACTTCAGTCTTAGCAACTCACCCTCAGGAAACACTGATAACCTTCATTTTCAGTTTGTTACATGCTATAACATAAGCAGTGAAGTGTTTGTCACTGATTCCAGGCTTTAGTCTGATTAGTGACTATTTAATCTTTACCTTGAGCACAAACAATGGTCTTCCTTCATAGGATTTTCCAACAGAAAACATGTGAACAAGATCCGAATGAGTATTATTCAGATGATACATCCAACTCTGGATCTGCAAATACAGACATATACCTGTTGCTTCAATCTTTGTGTTTCATATGAATTAGCTGTAACACATTCCTCAATCTTAGCTCTCAGTCCTCTGTATGTTTTTGGATTTTCCTGTTTTGTTTTGTCTTTGTTTTGGTTTTTTTGGTGGGGGGGGGGCTTGATTGTTTTTCTTTTAATTTAGTTGGGTTTTCTGTTGTTGCTGTTTGTTTTGTTTTGGTTGGTTGGTTTTTTTGTTTCTTTTTACACTTGAGCTATCACTGGGTTCTCATATGTTAATTGCCAGAGACTCGATGCAACTTTTGGTCAAATGGGATTTTTTTTAGTATTTTTTATTTTAGTACTTAGTATTGTAAATTACTGCAATGCATCAGACATTTATCAAAAATCTGGGGATGGGGCAAATCTGCCATTCCTACTAAATATTACTGGAGTGAAGAAAGAAGGTCCCTGAGTCTGCCTGCCAGGACACAGAATGCTGAACTGACTGACACACAGAACTCAGTGCTGCCTGCAGTATTTGTTTCACGGGGCACAGCAACCTCCATGCTCTACTTAGACTTTGTTTTGGACTGAAACTGTACATATGACTACAGTGAGAACAAAAGAAATAATTTACCCAGCTATTTTCCATGACATTATCCCTTATACACAAATCTTTAAGTGTTTTTAAGTCTTTCGGTGTCTTAGAATAGATTGGTAGAATCACAGAATCGTTTTGACTGGAAAAGACCTTTAAGATTCCAACCCTTAACCTAACTCTGCCAAGACCAGTGCTAAATCATGTCCCTAAGCACCACATCTACACATCTTTTAAATACCTCCAAGGATGGTGATTGAGCCACCTCCCTGAGCAGCCTCTTTCAGTGTTTGATAACCCTTTCAGTGAAGAAGTTTCTTCTAATACCCAGTCTAATCCTCCCCTGGCACAACTTGAAGCCATTTACTCTTGTCCTATTACTTGTTACTTGGGAGAAGAGACCAACCCCCACTTGGCTACAGCCTCCTTTTGGTAGAGCTCTTGTACAAATACTTGAATATTTGCTTACATTGCTTCCTTAAGTGAATCTGTGAGACTAACCCCTGAACTATCTTACTTCATCAGCATAAAAGACCTTTTTCAAAAAGAGAACTCAGAAGCTGTCAAAGATAGTTACATGTAAAGATAAGACTGGTACTGAGAAATATTAAAATAACCCCACATATTTTTACGAAGGTGCCCATTTTTAAGAAGCAATATTCAGAGTATTTTTAAAGATAATCAGGCAATCATAAAACATACATAAAATGAAATCTTAGCCTTAACAGAGGTAGTGGTGTAGTGGATAAGAGGAACAATATGCCTTTCCACATACTTCTTCCAGGGTGTGGTATACTTCATAGTTATACTCAGAAAGGGACCTTCGGTGCCTATGTGACCTCGATCCAGTTTGGTTTTCTATTACACTCTGTAGGTCTGATATGAGAATCCTAGGTGAAAAAAAGATAGTGGTGTTATTGAAAAACCAGTAGAACACACATGCTAAAGCAGAACAACAATCACAATTAGAAGGAATATAGCAGGAGTTCAACCATCCTCATGTTACTTCATGTGCAGTATTTTGACAGTAAAGTGCTTCAGGCTTATTTGAGTGTATTCTGTCAAATAAATACTCCAGCTGCTCTGAAATATAACAGTGCCTTCAAAAAACACAATGATCTTGTTAAGCAAATAAACTAGAATGATGTAAATAATGTAGCCACCTCCATTTGTTTATGGAGCAGTGTTTATGGTCTTCTTTTATAATCCAATTATACTACGTGATCAGAGATCCTAAAAAATATATTTCAAAACCATAGAAAAAAAAATCTTTTCAGGCTAAGAAAACCATGCACCTACTTTCTCTTGGGGATGTTGTACTGGCATAGAACTTTGCATATACCTAGGAACTGTAGAGGTAAACCAATGAAAATTAAGAACTTGGTGGTATTATCTGTCTGAAACACAGCAGACAACAAAATGCCTTAAATGTGGTTTCTTCATAGTTACCCACTCTGCAATAGATGGTTGCCAAATATTTTAAAATAACTCATGGAAAGCATGAAATGACAACAAGTGTAACTTCTGCACGCATAAAAAGAGAGAATAATTCACAATAAGAGAGAAATGCAGGAATAATGGTTTGAACTCAAAACTGTCCTATTTTATGGCAAAACCAAGTGAAGATGAAAATATAAAAACACAATACAAAAACATCTAAGAAGAACTATGATTCTTCTTAGGCTAGGGTGTCTATCCCTCCTATCACACAGTGACAGGAGCTGGGAATTTCATCACTGACATCAGTAACACAATCACTATAAAACTGATAACCATCCTTGTATACCACCTTCTCTTGAAGCGTGGCAATGTATAATCACCACACCACTAACTCATCATTCCTACAAAGTTAAGGTCACATCTCAACTTCTCAAGTCTTATAGGCACTAGCTGGGATAATTGGAAAAAGATGGAAAGGAAATACATTCACTCTGATCCTAACTCAAATGTCCAACAGATATACTGATGATAATAGTTCTATCTGCACATATGTATCAAAGTAATAGTTATCTAGTCTTCAAATATCTTAGTGAAGTGATTATGTAATTGGGAGTTACACTGTTCTACATCATCAGCTTTCAGTTAAGTGAACTGAGGGCTTATAGCCTTGATTTGCAAAGTGCTATACACTCCAAGACCAGTGCTGTAAAATATTTAAGCCTGTAGTAAGATTAAAACAGAGGCTTGATTCAAGTCACTAGGACATCTAATAAATTTAAAAAATACTTGCCTGCTTCGCTGAATTCTGATTAGTGCAAGTACTGACCAGATTCATTTGTTCAGTTTTACAATAATAAAATTCACAACTCTTGATTGTTTATGTATCTGTAGTCCAAATGAGATTTTAAAGTCTTTATTTCCTTTTAAATGACTGTGTACTATGGGTACTTATGATATCCAAAGGCTCTTAAGTCCCTCAGGTTTGAACACAACCTAAGTGGCCTCATTGCCAGAAAACTTAAAATCCAGGCGACTTCACAGAAACACACAATTGTCATAGTTGGAAAAGAACTATGGTTGGAAGGTCACCATGTTCAACTCCCCAGTAAAACAAAAGTAAAATAAAAATATATCTATATCACCATGCCCTCTACAGCATGTCCTGAAGTGCCTTACCTACACATTTAAAAAAAATTTACAGGGATGGTGACTTCACCACCTCCCTGGACAGCCCATTCCAGTGCATAATTGCTCTCTCAGAAAGGAAATTCTCCCTAATA
Source organism: Heliangelus exortis (assembly GCF_036169615.1). Lineage (NCBI taxonomy): Eukaryota > Metazoa > Chordata > Aves > Apodiformes > Trochilidae > Heliangelus > Heliangelus exortis. Next base: position 117,047,593 of record NC_092423.1, read on the forward strand.
TCTAGCCTAAATCTTTCTGGCACAACTTCAGGCCATTTCCTCTAGTCCTGTCATTATTTACTTCAGAGAAGAGGCCAACACCCTCCTCCCTACAACCTTCTTTCAGGTAGCTGTAGCAAGCAATAAGGTCTCCTCTCAGCCTCCTCTTCTCCAAGTTAAACATTACTATTTCCCTCAGCCTCTCCTAGGTCCTGTTCTCCACTCCTAGTGCAGTGGGAGTTTATCTGATGCCTGGCTTGTTTTCATTGCCATCTCATTGTCATAAAGTCAAACACTGGGTCAGGTAGACCTGTCTCACAGCCAGGGGTTGGTCACCTTGTCCAGTATTAGGGTTGCTTTACACTTCCAGTCTTTAGAAACTTCTCTTAATTTAGGTAAGCATTGCTCCGTCAGGACAAAGTTTTACATGTTTGCCTCATATTTTCCAGTTCCAAGTAGGATGCAGCAATTTAGCTCCTTTGCATAAAGTATGCCAAAACTAAAATTAAAATAAAAGAGAAGTTAAAAAGAGACATGAAAAAAGGAACAGTATGAAACCTTGCCAGGTGCTTCAGCTCTTTGGCTGTGGAGCTGCTTTTCACCTCAGGGCTGTGATGCTCACCCCAGCTGCCCTGTGGGCAGGGCCATGCCTGGCTACCCTGACAGCCCTGCTCCTGCTGCTCCCTGGCTATATAGTTGTCTGCTCTCATGGCAAATCCTCCCAGCTCTTGTGGAGCTACAGATCTCAGGAGGCTTGTCAGGACAAGCAGATGCTTGTCTGAGCCTTTGCAGGGTTTTGCTTCTGATGGCTGGGACGCAGCGGGCAGCAGGGAGATGAAGAGGAGAGCAACAAAAGAGGCTGGAGGTGACGAAATGCTGCCTGGCTTCTCCCTAAGCACACACAACTTGAGCACCAAAAGTAAATTTTCCCTGTTGAAAATGAATGTATTGCTGTCCTTTTATTTGTAGCATATTGTTTCAGGTAAAATGCAGAGACCCTCTGCTCTCGCAGTTCTTGCCTTTGCGTGCTCTGCTTTGCAACCTAACTCAAGGTGTTCAAGAACAGGGAGTGTTTCCAACACATTTAAAACAGCCTTCTGTCATCCCATTAGAGGTGCTTACTGTCATCAGGAACCATGCATACAACTCTTGAGCTATAGCAAGCAGGGGACATTTTCTGTACAAAACATAGGAAAACAGTTACCCAAGACCCCATCTCATTCTTAAATGCAAACAAAACTGCAGCAGAGCCCACATGAAAGTAGCTCTGAGCTTTGGCTACTGGGCCTGTTTTATTAATTTCTTGCTGTTTGTTTTTGTATTTTTAGAATGACAGATTAATAAGAGACTGTTTTTATAATAAAACCAGAATTCTGATAACAGTATGTATAACATACAGTATGCTTTGTGCATGTGTGTATATTCTTTCCTCACTGAGCAACAAGTATTAATAGCCTCACGGAGGGCTTTATTCAGCAAGTGTTTGAGAATTCAAATAGCTCATCAGTTGATTATTCACATGCTTCAGCATTTCACTGAAAAGGCTTTAATGACAAGATCATTACATTTGTCTAGTCTATCATATTGATAGATATGAAAAGATAAGCATACACCAAAACTGTCTTGAATGCTTTTGAGAAATGCTATAAACAATGTGTGATCTTGAGAGTGTATCTGTTCTGTATGACTCGCATTGGGTCACAAGGAATGGAGAGTTAAAAAACAGAACTTGCACATTCCTTTATAATTCATGAAGAAGGCTTTGCCTCCACATTTGCAGCATGTGTGTAAACAAACCCAACTCCTTTTAAATACAGAGAGATGCAAAGCAGGCTATAGCATTAGTAATTACCATCCCTCTCTTAACAGATGCGATTTTATATACATTGAAAAACACTTCAGCTTGACTCCAAAGGAGGGCAGATAATTAAAACTGCCTGCCTGTGGGAGAGTTTCTGTTCCCCCACTAAAATGGTTGTTTTCTTGGCAATGTCTCTTTTCCAGTCTAATTGCTATGATGAGGAGCGTGTTTTCAAGAGCACTTGGAGTGGTAGATGCAGACCTGCCCTGGAGGCCAGATCTCTGGAGTGAGGTACAGAAAGCAAAGCAGAGGCTTACATGTAGGGGATGTTTGCTTGCTGGAGGTAGGGCAGCAGACTTCGGGATGTGTTCTGTGGTACTCGCACGTCGGTGACTGTACCTTCGGCGATGTGGAAGGTGCTGCTGGGCTGCCACATGTCCACCTGTAGTGCAGGAACCAACCTGTAATTCATATGCATTCAGTGTAGGTGGGGAAATCCAGGTGATGGCATGCTTGAAGCCCTGCAGGCAAACACTCTAGGAACAGTATAGACAATAAAACTGTTTTGGCTGGTCCAGCTCAATATCTATGCTAATGGAGAAGATTTTGAGGAATGATTGTGTCCAGCTTACTACAACCCTTGTGGGAGATTTGCCAACTAGAACAGTCCCAGGAATGTGCCTCCTCAAATAGATTGAAACAAAAGCTGGCTCCAACTCCTTGCACATCCTAAGACAATTATACATTCCCTATGTATTACAGACCTTTTTATTTCACAAGGTTTTTTCTATGCTCAGTAGGGCAGTAAGAGAAAAGAATGCTATAGAAAGGCAGCAAGCGTAGCATGCACTAGTGTTGTTTACAAAGTGCACCAAAATTTTATCCTTGATAATAAATAGACCAGGGAGTAGTAATAGAAGGTCAACAAGACTATGAAGGAAGCTGTGACATACCAAATATTTTTATATGATATGACAATATAACAGGATTAAGATAATCAAATTATTACAGTCTACCAGCTGCTGGGTAGTAGTGGCAGGCAACACAAAAAGGGTCAGCAGCAACCTCTGTGTGAATGTGACAAACAGGCACATCAAGATCCTCAGTCTTAAAAATACACTTGTGAGCTGAATACAAAGAGGAGAATTGGTAGCAACTATCACATCACTACCTTTCCTCAAGAGAATTTAAAAAAGGAATTAATACTTCATAAATATATTTTTAAGTTTTTGCAATCAGCTGTGCTAAGCTGCATTGATGAAAGTCGTGAATACACCTGGTAAATGTCCCTCGCCCTACTTGCTTTCTGGGTTTCTAAAAAGGTTTCTATAATCTAGACTTAAGAAGATTCTGACATCTTCTGTGCCATATTTTGTAAACATCTAATGCATTTCACCATGTTTTGCTATGAACCCCATCTGAGAAAGGACTACAATCTTCCAGCAGGGGTATAGTTCCCACCATGCCTCCACCCTGAGTCAGAGTACGCTGATTACCAAGAAGGCACCTGATGCTGAACCTGATGCTACCTTTTCCAGCAGTAGTGACTTTAGTCCAGTTAATTCAATTAAATGCCTTCTATTTGGGAAGAGGAAAAACCAAGATGCAGGAACAGCCTCTTCTATTCCTGCCAAAGCCATGCTTGCTTTCATGCTGCTACAATATGGGCTATGGATCTGTGTGATAGCAGCGGGTGGGCCCAGCATCTTTTGAAGTCTAACACCAGGACTGGCAAAGTTCATGAGGCTTGTGAAGCTGACAGCAGCTCTGACAGATGGTCAGTAGAAACCAGACTCATGAATTAAATGGTGATAAATGCTGCTTATAAATAAAGACCCTCTCACAGCAATAACACTTTATGCTTGTTGGTTTATCTTTCCTTTTATTTTGATAAATTATAGACATCCAGTGAGATTTCCCCCTAAATTCAACATGGTTGATTTCACACATGGTTAATTAGAAAGGACTTTCAAGATTTATTGCTAAAAAGAACACATCACAGAGGGTAAATTTCTTGCTCTTGGAGTAGCAGCACATCAGTCAGCTCAGTCTGAGCCATCTTTATGAAAATAACAACAAAAAAAAAAACCAAAAACCAACAAATAGAGAAGCTAAGAGCAATCAAAGCATCTCCTGGCCAACTTCAATATCTAAGCACACAGAACTGAGATACATCTGAAAATTGCCTTTGTTCTTGATAGTTACCCAGAAATAATTTTAGCCAATTTAACCATCATTATGGAAGGTATAAATAAACCAATATTCACACTGTTGGTTATGACATCATCAAGTTTCTTAATTCTGAGGTATTCTAATTGTCCCTCACATTACTGGCTGAAAGGGACTATCAAAAGCAGTACCAATCTTTTTTTTAACTAATGAAATCAGAGGTATATTGCACACCACCATTCTATTTTGATGAAAATGGAGTATTTAACTCCTGGCATAGTGCTGGAAGTGAAACAAAAAAAATCCCATTTTTAGAATGCAAATCACTCCTCTTCATCTCAGTTCCCTATTTGGGTAGTTTGGTTTCATTGACTCCCACACCTCATCCTTCACAATGTAAACAAAGCATTCAGTGTTCATCTGGGAGATGTTACCTGTGCTGTCCAAAGCTCCACTTTAGTTGCTGACTTGATTTTGCTTTATAAAGTATATAATAAAAAACACATTTCCCCAACAGACATCTTTTTTATATTGCAGCTTTCAGCTTGTCCTTGGTGTGACACAGAGACAGTGCACAAAACAGACAAACAAAAGATGGATTTCAGAGCAGGCATGTTTGGACTGAGCAACTCCAGATACCCTTTACTCACTGTCAACTTTAGGAGACTTCATCATTGCATCTCCCATGGATACTGAGGGCTCCATCAGCATCATGACTCTTCTTTCAGCATCATTCCTCTGGCAAGCGCAACTTGGATTTCCACACCAGACTCTGCTGGCTAGTGAGTGGTAGAAATATTAATTGTTCTACAATCCTCTTTACTATCTGTAATGGGGTGTTTTTGTCCTGACAAACTACGTATTAGCTATTATATGGACAGTGTACTAGTCACTGCCAAAAGATATTTACCTGCTGTGTGGGTCATGGCATTTGCTGGGCCTGGGGGAAGATTCTCCAGATACCAAAATGAACAGATACAGCAGTCCTACAGAACACTCTGACCACACAGCCAAATATTTGAAACTCCAAACTCAAATGGGCTCTTGAGACTAGAGGAAAAGAAACGAGCTTCAGAGTATGTCTGCAAGCCTCAACGTTCTCATCTCCTTTGTTTGGGTCTTGCAGAACTGTCTCTTTTCCTGTCAGGAAGCAAGTTGACTTCAGAGGGTCTTGGGATCTCTTAAGCCTCTGGAAAATAAGCAGATCCCAGGCAGGAATTTTCAGCTGGCTCAGACTTGGGACCTGGAGACCAATTACTCAGTACATGGTGCTGAACTCTGGGGTGACTCTGGGCGCCTTTTCTCTAGGACAGCGGTGGCTCTGCAGGTGCCCAGCCAATGCACCTTCCCAGAATCTCACTGGAGGTACAAGCACCCAAATTCACTTTCTAGGAGAAGAAATGGTATGTAAAAGCATACATACAGTTTCTTTTCTCTGGAGCATTTAAACATATTATTGCTTTATGTAACAAAGAGATTATAAGATATTATTAATTGTGACTACACATTAAGTATCCTTTTTTCAACGACACATGAAAGTACCTGGGATTAAATTTGTGCTTAGGAAAGCCAACACTCTTTGAGTTTCCTTGTAGACAATTTGTCTTTAAACCAAAGTGTACAGAACTGAAGAGTGTAAATGTATCAGCTATTACCTGGACATCCTCCAAGCTAGAGCAACCCTAAACCCATTAGTCATGTCTGGCTTTTGGTCATTATGGTGATTAAAAGTCAGCACAAGGCAAAGGGATAAATATTTTCAAAACATTTGTGTGCTGAGCTAAGAGAATTCAGAATTTCTTCCAAAATTAAAAATTATGCAAATAATTTTCCAAGAAAACAAACACTGTGTTGGTACAATGCTACCTATCACACATGGTGTACACAAAGCTCTGTTACTCTGCCAAGACAGAAAGCAGAGCATTTTTTATTACAAGAGCTCCAGGTTTTTCTCCAGCTATTTCTGCACCTTTGGGAAGGGAGCCTGAGAATAAAGGAGTCTCCTTACTTTCCTCATGGAATACTCTTACTGCTGCATATATCACACACACTTTTCTTTCCACTCAGTCACAGAAAGGAAAAAGAAATCCCAAGCTCCTTTAGACCACAGGGCTTTGTAATTAAAGATATTTTCTTGGGCAATAGCTTCTAGTTGTTCCTCACTACCTTTTAATAAACAGGTGTTTTACTTCTTCCATTTAGCCTGAAAGGAAGATGCTTAGGGCTGTTATAATGTCTGTGACTGTGTATCAAGAGATGACTGACGCTTGTAATTGAAAATAACTAGAATAATCCTAACATAATTGACATTTAGTATCTGGACAAAATTGTTTATATGTTTTATCTGTGTTATACCCCGTTTTGTCATGCTTTATTAACTAGCAATTCCAGTTTTTATACTTACAGAGCTGTACACAGCAACACCTGTGCTGAACCCAGCCATGTCCTTAACACACTATGAACACCTTTCTTTGAGAAATGTTGTTAACTATACAGTTCAGAAAGGTGTTCATAGTGTGTTAAGGACAGGGAATGTACAGTCACTAATGCAAGTGGTGATGATCTTTGCTCATGGGCTCTATCAGCATGTCATGGGCTCTGCAAAAATGCATGGGGTTTCCATTTAAGTCCATATGCTTGTGTAGAATCCCACTAACACTCTAAGCTGTGCTGAAACTCATGAGATGTTTTCAATTAGAAATCTGATAGGAGAAGATAGAGAACTGAAGCAGAAACCACTCTTGTTTCACTGTTGTTATCAGAGGTCTTGACTATCAGAGGTTTCATCATGTAAAAAATGAGAAATATAGTCACAAACATGAATATACAGAACCGTCCCTTGCATGTGCAACAAAACAGCATTTTAGGCTTCTTGTGGTACACTTGCAAAAAATTAATGAAAGAAGAAAGATTTCTGTTGGTGGTGACACTGCTGGATAATTATAGCTGTGCTGTAGTTCACCTGGAAAGAACAGAACTGCTCCTCTCTAATGTCTTCACTCTTGCTATTATTTTCTTGATTAGGACGGATTTCATCCTCACTTGCTCCTGCCAATTAAGGAACTCAATTGACAGACCTGACTGCAAATCTCCTTCAGCTGCCCTTTATGTGCACCAAAATCATCCAGTGGCAATTAAGTGGGATTCCCTGTGCTTTCTAGAAAGACTGACAAGGTAGTCCTAGTTGCTGGTGCAAGGTAATTTAAGTTTCTGACTGAGCACACTAGACACTTAATTTGCTTTAGGTCTGCAGTACTTGCTTTTCAGGGAGGCTGGTAAGAATAATTATTCCAATAAACTGGGATTGATCCACAGGATTGCAGGAGCCATAGCACTGGCAGAAAACAGAATGTGAACAATGCACAGTTTTGAAGTTTTGAGTTTTGCAGATCTTTGTGGAACTGTAACACAGTAACGGTCTTGCCACTCTACTTACACTGGTGTACTTTTACACTGCAGAAAAGAACTCGTAGGCTATTCCTCAAGAGAGTCACTGATGAAAAACACAAAGAGAATTACATGGTAATTTAATATCTGCTCTTACATGTACAGATGCCACTTCGTTAAGTATATTTTAAAGACATGAAGTAGTCTTTAACAGATTCATTAAAAAAAAACCCAATCAGAATTCTGTTTTGTTTTTTATTAAACTCATTATGGCTTGGTTAATTTTGTAGTTGCTGCTGCACCACCTGAGAAATGCAATAGTCAGCCCTGGGTCAGATTCTGCTTCCAGGTGGCTTCCTGCAGCCAGGCTCTACTGATGACCATTGAGCTTGGGCTCAGGCATCCTCCTCAGAAAGAGATTCCTCCCACCTAAGAAAGTCCAGGTTTTTTGCATCTTGTGAAAACAATGCACTCACTACCTGGGCTCTTGTGTTTTATTTTGCATCTTCCTTCTGAGCATATTCCTCCTAAGCCCCACAAGTAGTTTACAGACACATATTCTGACATGTTGATGAATAGCTTCTGCTGTCACCCGATGCCATCTCTGTATCTTGAAACCCTCTGTGAGTATCTGACTGGAACCCTATCTATGAATTAGGGTCAAATGGAATGGATTGATGACTAAAGCATCTGACTAGACAGACATATTTGCTGTATGTGCTGAACCAAATGCACAGAGCCCAGGCTTCTGAGCTAATTCTTTCCTTCTGCAAATCCAGAATAGCTCCATTTGGGCTGACAGGATTTCTTACTGCATTTTCATGTAAGCTTTTGTTCTCTGAAGCCTTTTTCAGCATTTGCCTATGGAGCTGTAAACTGTGAGATTTATAGCTGAGTAATCCTTTTCCTTTATGAGATATTTTTCTGATTCCCTGAACTGCAATGACAGGATCAATTCAGAGATTACAATGGATAAGCAGCTGGTGTGGAGCTGTGGCTTCAAGGCCTGCAACGCTGGCTCCTCCCAAAGTAAAAGAGGTGCCTGGCTGTGCCCAGGAATTTCTTTTGTAAAAGCTGATGAAGAAAGAGTGGTCTGACTCTATTATGCCAGGAATGTTAACAGTGCAGTAGCTTCATTGCTACCTATACAAACAGCCTGATCCCAGTCAGGCATGTGTGATAAGAAGTACTTGTAGACCACAGATGAAGTAGAAGTTATCAGTCAAGGCTCAAATCAAGTAGTGCTTTAAAAACAATGCATACAAAGTAAAATTCCAGAGGAGATAAACGGAATCTGCTTTGTCTAAGACTTTAGTTTCTTTACAAAGTACTTGGGAATGTGACATTTTCTTCTGTCAGTCAGGTCCAACAACATTAAAACTATGAATGGGTTCATAAATCAGCAGCAGGCTCCTCAAATTGTCTCATAAACAAAAGCAGGAGACAACAGCCCAGCACTGGAGAGGTGTATGAGGCAGGGGCACCACAGATGGACAAGAGGAGCCCTGGGGGACAGAAAGAGGGCAGCTCTTCAATAATCAAGTCAGTGTGGTACTCTCATCATAAATACTTCTCTTCCATTTATTGATTAACAATTCGTAAATGGTTAGTGTGAAATGGTGAACTTGCGAAAAGTATTTCTGGTCTCTGGGTTTGTAATTAGGATTCATACCGTATCTATAAAAAGAAATGGTATTTACAAGAGCAAAGGGCTGCAGCAGAACACCCAAGATTGAAGATCAGTGTCTATGATTGCTCCAGGGCAGCAGACAATCCAGAACTGTGGGAGTGATCCATAGCTAGAAAAATAAAGGTTAGAACCTGAATTGCTAAAGATTTTGCTGCACTTCAGTCTAGCACAACCAAATAGAAATGTTCCTTAACACCACTTCACCTAACATGAAGTTGGAGGAGGAGCTTCACCACCATTTTACCCCTGTCATACTCCTTGTTGTATCTGCTCCAGTGGTTTCTGGCACAGGAATTGTAGAAAAGGTATTCAAGGGTGTGGGGTGGTGCTGCTGGTGGGAAGCAGATTTTCTAGGCCCTTATTTTTCTTCTCCAGAGAAACTGAAAGAAACTTGATATAGGACCATGCTGGAGACGAGTTACAGAGTGCTATGATTAATCCCCCAGCTGCCATTGTGTTTGTCACTTAGTTAAAACAAGAATATGCCCTCTCCTACCTTGAAAAAGAGCATGAAAAACAGCATTCCCCATCAGCCTCATTTCTTACAACCTCAGACACATTTTGGCCTAGGAAAGAGTTGCAGACATGACAGTGTACCATGCATAAGGGCTTTCTAAGAACCTGCTCTGAGGAGGTGGTGATACTGTGGTCCCAGAGTGGGGGATGGCAGGGGAAGTGTGGGGAACCCTGCTCTGCCTGGCTGGGGCAAGAGAGGACAGGGCCAGAGCCACTGCCTGATGCTGTGCAAGCTGGGATTGGTACATTTACTCCTTTTATTTGCTTGGTTACTGTGGGTGACTTTACTGAGGTGACATGAACACATGCAGGTTAAAGCAACTTCACCAAACTCACAGTAGACAGGTTTTCATCCATAGAGCTGGCTATTTTTACTGGCTGTGAAGGTCTACATGCTGTGGTCACCCCATCAGGGAAAAAAAAGCAATGTTTTGTCACCTGCAAGTTAACTGAACTAACCAATGAAGGAATCAATTTATAACAATGATTAATAAGAAAAAAAATGTGGGCAATGGAGGTACAGACCCAAACTAATTGGTGGAAATTACTCAGCAAGTGATTATGACTAATGTGATTTGCCTTTGGGCAACTCATGAACCAAAAGTTAAACATGTGGAATGAAACATTCATTATCCATTATTCACTCAGTACAGGCAATGGCATTAATGTCATTTGTACTGCAGCAGAGCCTATACACTTTACGTTTCAGGGGTTTATTACACTAACCATTACATGGACTTTTATTGAAAAAAAAAACGGGGCAAATATCCCTCTTAAGGAGCTCCAGATGCTAAGTTAAAAAAGTCTAAAGAGACTGCATCTTCTATAAATGTGTTGCAGCTTAGAGCTGAGTTAGTCTTACAGCTCAGGTATTAGTAGCAGAACAGGTCTGTTTGAGACCAAAAGGTTTCCATGTGGGCTCATGTCCCTGGCTCTTCATCCACCTTCTTCTGCGAGTGGCTACTGCTGCCCAAGTTAATTACTGGGGGCATACCCTTAAGATACTTCAAATACATGGACAAATATAGCCAGTTCCAAGGTGATCCTTCAAGTTTCTCCCAGTTCTGGGAATGTGTAAATACACATTAAAAAAAGGGCTCCTTTTGTGTCTGATCCTATTCCCAAAAGGAATGGACCTTGCAGCCTCCTGACTTCTATAGCATTGGCTTCAGAATGGCACAAGGCCAAACTCTCCCCATCTCTTTCCCCACTGCTCTGATGTTTCTTTCTATCTTCATTCTAGAAGGATGTAGCAGAGTGGTATGTTCTCATCACTTTCCTTCCTCACCACAATACCTTTTCAGGTATTTTTAAAACATTATTTGCTGTGGGTTTTCCTCAAGCAAATCTGCCAGAAGCAGACTCACTTTATATTATTATCAAGAAATACAGTGCTCCTAAATGTTGAGATCTTTGTAGTTTAGCAGGCCACAGAAATAAAGCAGCTAGACCAGACTGTAAATGTCAAAATCTACTCAGGAAAAATCAGTGGTAAGGACACTCATTAAGAAACAGGCAGATAAACCAAAATGAGTGAAAAGATAAATTGCCAATCTTTCTTTTGCCTGTTTATTTTCTTCCCAATTGTCTTCCCTTCATCCAAATCAGTGAGCTGTGAGAAGGGGTATCTTTGAATTTGCTTTATCCTCTGCCTGACATGGAAATACATTGCTTTGTAATCAGACCATCAGGATAATTTTCTCAGCCTTCTTTGTGATAAAGCCCTTCAGAAGAATAGGCTCAAAGATGAGTTTTCCTTTTAATTATCTAGATTATAAAAGACAGATCAGAGGCAAAGGCTAAATTATACTGTAATAACAAGTGAAAATTTTCAAGGCAGAAGAAAATGGCTGCAATAAACACAGAGCACCAGGAGTCTGTAGTAAAGCTCCCTCCACCAGACATAGAGAGGAGGAAGACTGTGGGACAGGAGTTGTCTCCTCTTTCCCTTGCCAGAACAGATGCTCTGTTACATTCAAGGAAATCCTGCAATGAGAACAGGACGTATTTGTGCAGAACCTACTCTATGTTTGCATTGTCCTGGGACTTTATTCAAAACACTCAGGTTGTGCATGAATCACACTGGAGGCAAAAGGGGGTCCTCGAACTTGACTTTTGACTTTCTGTGTTTTTTTGGGTTGACTAATGGGGCATAATTCTGACATCTCTAGAGAGCATAACTTTTGAAATATTGCTCATCTCTAACAGACCAGTTTGCCATGGCAGAGAAACATATGTCTAAATTCAAACTCAAGTGCATATATCCTTCTTACTTTGAGAACAAAAGTGATGTAACTTTACCGATTTTTCTTGTTCTTCTAAGACTGGCAATGGTGGAGAATATTATCAGGACATATCATAACTGAAGCTGAAGTCTTTAAACAACTTTAATAAAACATTAATGTTCTTACTAGGCCAACTACTTGCAGTTAATTCCAAAACACCAAAAAAAAGAAAAAAAAAAAAAAAAAAGGGGTGAAATTGATGGTTATTTAGGCACAAAATTGTTGTGTATTGAAAGAATTACGGCTTCAGCTTTACTTTTCCATTGACAAACAGAACACTTGGGTAGTATGATAAGTTGGTATTGATTTACCACTCAAACCAAAATGGATTCAAAGGAAATGTGTATTAAACCAGTTCTGGTTTTCTGACTCTAAAATGTAAAAATCCAAAGTGCAGTACTTGTTATTCTAGCAATCTGTGTATCTCTGTCAACCCCTCTGTTCATATCTCTCTTATTTGTTAGGCACATTGTGTTAACACAGCAACAGGGCTGTATCTGGACTTTCTTTCTAAATTTTTTTTTTACATTATTGTGTTTTGTGTGCATTGTCTTCTGTTTACTCCTGAGCACCTTATCAGCATTGTGCTTAAAGACTCATGTTAAAAAAACTGGACAGAAGTCCACTGTTGGTGGAGTTTCCAACGCAAGGTCTGGGGCTAGGGGAAGGATAGAAGAGACTGACATGGAGACTTAAAAGGTTTCACAATTCTAAATATATAGTTCTGCAGAGGGGCTGATGACTTACAGCCACTACTGACTGGCTTCTGCGAAGTGCCATTGTAAATCCACTTCATCCTGAATGAATAATTTGAGACTTTTTTTGGGAAAAGATAACGATAAGTTAATGCTAAACATTCCCATTACTTGTCACACCCCCCCCAGATGTCTCTTTCTGTCTGACCCCATGTAGATGGGCAGTGAAGCAGCTGCAGATGGAAGAGCCCTGAGACCTGAAACACAGCCAAACCCATCCTGTTCTCATGAAACAGGGTGTCAATGCTCTTTTTTGAATCTTCCCTTCAACCTCCTCTGCTTACTACCTCATCAAAATCAATCACTTTCTAATTAACTAGACAGATTCCTATGCAGTTTGCCAAAATTTTATTATCCTTCTCTCGGAGTTACAGCATACCATTATTTATTTAAGTTTCTCCTGCTCCCACTTTGATGGAACTGGGTGAAGGAATCTCTTTCTGGGAGCCTAAGGGAGCTCTGTAATGAGAAACAGTTGCAGGAAGGTGAGTAACCATTTTGCTTCACATCGTGAGGAGAAAGGAAAAAACACATGTGCTCTCTCTTTATGTCCAGCATCCAGGGGGAAGAAATGCAAAAACCATCTTCCAAATGTATTTGTTGGGTTTATAGTTAGATATTTCCCCCTAATTTGGGGTAAAACAATATGCTCCTTGGGGTATTACAGTAACATTCACAGCTGAGGGTCAGGCCCTTATTAAGCACTGCAGAAACAACTATAAGACATATGTAAGATATTCTTTAGGTGAGTTGAGCATTACAGTACGAAGTGCTGCAATACATAGTGTTGAGATACAGTCTCTGTTGAACACTGATATTCCTCATGCAACATAGACACAGGCTGGATGTCTTGAGAATGTGCTTTACAAAAGATAGAATCTTGAGTGTGGAACTAACTGAACATATGATTAAGAAATGCAGAGATGACAAAGAGAGGCTCAGCCTTCCTACTAAAAGCTAGGAAGGTATCAATGTCATGAGTGCTGGAGCATTTGCAGCAGTAAGCCTTAACCTGGGATGAAGTAGTTCTGTTCCCTTTCCTAAAAAATCATAGCAAGAAGGCTTCATTGTATCTGAAAGACGGAATACTTTTCAGGAGGGTGTAAGAGCTCTTTTAAGATCTTAATTTTGTTTGATTCACTATGCAGGCTGAGATTTGACTTACTTGTATCCCAGATGTCCAATATTGGAATAGAAAATTATAGGCACCTTAATTCTTTGCTTCAGTGAGAACACAAAATATGAGGTTTCAGCATGGGAGACAGAGATACATCACAGACTGCTGAACAGTTTGCTGGAGATGCATGCAGTGAGCAGCCCATACTCCCAACATGTAGGTACCACTTGTGTTCTGCTGTGACAAATTTTTTTTTGTGACAGAACTGCCAAAGTTACCATCATGTTCCTTTGTCTATATCCATATAGCTCTTTTAAGCCAGACACAATACAAGGCATGTGTTCATTCTGCCAAATGACTTCAGCTTGTGTCTGTGCTGCCTGCAAAGCTGCCCATCTTTTGCCTTCACAGGCATGGGGAGAAGTCAATGGCTGCTTGCTGGGCTGGCTCAGGCAGGGTTTGATCTAACACAGCTGAAGAAGCAGAACCTGGGACTTATGTCCAGCTCCTGGCGCAAGCTCAACATAGTGAAATGATCAAGGTGTTAGCTCCCTGGTTCTGCTTTGGTTAGGCTGCCTTTTGGGGATTATTAATGAGGTCCATCCCGAGCCCAGTGCCTGAGGTCCGTGCAAAAGTCTGATGCGGTCCTCTCCATGCTGGAGGCCTGGCTTATGGATCCTTCCCATTCTCCTCTGAGATTACAGCCCACACTGCTGTGGAAGGACTGGCTGTGCCTTTGTTAGCTGTGCTGGTAAAGCAGCATGCTGCAGAGTGCTGTGCTGCTACACTGGCACCATTGCTTCCCATTTATATCTGCAGGAAAAGGCCATTTGGCTTGCTAGTGAGTCTCAAAGACACTCATCTAAACTGCCTCCAGAAAATTATCCTGCCAGAGAGATTCTCAAACTGAAGCCCCTTCCTTTTTCCTATTTCTGCATGTGTTAACATCTTGAAATAACTCAGTGTTTTAAATAAAACCATCATGCATGTATGCATGCTAGCATGAAGAGCGAAAAAAGAAAATTTACAAGTGTGGCCTGTATCATTTTTCAGGCAATAAGTGGTTCTTGTTAAAACTGTCAGGCACCATGATTCTAATTTCTATGCTATTTTATTAGGAAATTACTGGGCAAAGGCTACTTTCCAGAGTATAAAATAGATTGTGTCAAATGACATGCATGCCAGTTAACCTTCTACAGTCTTCAGCAAAAAGCATTAAAGAGAAGATGAAAACAATCAAACTCACCTTAAGTCTGTTAAATGCAGCCTTCAGGATCTGTGTTTCCCTCTCACTCTCAGGAACAACTCGTATGACTATATCACTGCCAAGAACAGAATATTGAATTGAGACTGTAAATTTCATCGTAGCAGCATAATGCAACAGTAATAGCTTCATACAGTGATGGTACTTAAGCTCTTTTTCAGCATCTGCAAAATTTTGGGTGAACTGCAGCTCTCCTTCTAAAATTGATACCTGGATCATGCATTCCCACAGGAATGATTTGATCTTTAAAGAATTAGGGTGTCAGCTTGACCTTTCATTTCTTCATAAATGCTTTTGTTCACGCCTTCTAATCCAAACCATTCCTACTGACATCTTTAACACTGACTGCCTCATATCAAAACAATTATTTTGCCAAAACAAATAATCTGTGTCTGAGGACAAGATTAGGTAAGATACATTGCTTTTGTGGCTTTAAGCATCTAATGGTCTTTAAAGAGTCCAGTGCTTTTGTATTAAAGAGGGGATTTGACTTCAGAGGAGAGGTGACCTTCCTATCAGGACCATCCATGTCTTTTGCTTTATTCATTAACACCTGCATAAATTTTGTGAAGATAATAGGTGTTCATACATGCTCAGAAGGTCCTAGATAATAGCTGCTGGATTTATGCACTTTCTGTAGCAGATCTCAATGTTGCAAACAGGAAAAAAGAAATGGAATAGATATCCATTCAATGAGCACCACCCATGTCATGAACTAGGGGAGGTCAGGGACCATAGAACATCCAAGGGGTGATTATGTCACTAAGACATCATCATCTTATTCCGTACACAAGAGGGCTGAAACAAATGTGAGGGGCTAATGGTAATTCTGGCATTTTCCTAAATTTTGAGTTTTTTAATTTATACTGTTGCTAATCAGTAAGCTTTTGGAGGTCATGCATATCTTTATTTCCACAGTTCCATCCATTATCCAGAACCTCCTTTCAAAAAAAATTCTTTCTCTCCAGTTCCCTCATTATATGGGAATCTTATCCAGGAGATTTTCCCTTGACACTGACACAGGTTTGTCCCTTAAATATATTGTGAACTCTCCTACTTTCTTGGAGCTTCTGAGTCTGCTCAGAAGATATCTGGTTCAGAAGCAACATTGCTGAACATGTCTTTGTTGACCTCACTGTTTTAGGAAGGCTCCCAAACTGCTGCTGTTTTCAGCAAGCAAACACTAGATGTTGCCTTTGGTGTACAGCACCTACAGCTCTGGTAGGACTCACCTCTCTGTCAAGGACCTTAACATATATACTGGTAAGCACTAAATATTGTCAGTAAGTGGTTCAGAAGAATACACTGGTGGTTGAGCTCAGTACTACTAATAAATACTGAATCCTGGAATGGCTTACTCTGCCTTTTTCTGGCATCTATTGCCTCTTCCCCCATTCTTCTTTAGCCTTTTTTTCTCCAGTCAGCATTTGCTACCCTTGGTTCGTCTCTGATCCTTTTGTCTGCCTGAGCTCTTCAGTTTTGCTTCATTTGATTTCAGGTTATGGCTGCAATAACACTGATGTGCCCACTGACCATCACCGACAGTCACTGATGTGACTGAGATCTGGGCCTCCTTCCATTACTTAAAGCACTCTGACTGTATTTGGCAGGTGAAATTGCTATGCTCCTGAGCCAAGTTTAACTCAGAGGTTTAACTTAAGAACTTACACAGAAAGGAATGAACCTCTTAGAGTACCACAACTACTGCATCTTTTCAAGGAAAACAGATGCTTTTAATTTATCATACATACAACAGTAATATTCTTTCCCACTACTTATTTCTTTCTTAGTATTAAATTGCTATTAAGAAATGAGTAAAAAGAAGTAATGATTGCCCAGGACATGTGAAGGTGAAATAACTAATAAAGATTCACGGGACATTTCTGGAAGGACTGGGACAATCAACATATAAAAACCAGATTTTAATGAAATAAGTAGCTAAGCATGTGTTACGCAGATGTAATGGAATTTCAAAGGAATGGATATTACTTAGGTATGGTCTTGAATTAATATACATGACTATAAACTGTCTTGGATTAGTGCTGCAACTCTGTCATTTCCAATGTGATGAAAGACCTGCCTTAAAGGAGAAAACACTGGTGCTGTGACAGATTGACCACTTGACACACTGTTGGGAAATGCCTCAAGCTGTGGCTGGGTCTGCTGCTAGAGAGCTTACAGCAAGCAGTTCAGCATACCTGGTATTGTTAGTATTTTATGAAAAGATGGTTAAGCCATTATGACAAAGCAATTATTTTTTGTGCATGCAAGATGCAGGAATACACCAAATTCCTGAGAACTATCTGCTAACTCTGACTTCTGCTGGCAGAAGTTGGTAGAAAATCATTCTTCAAAAAAGCACAGGTACCAAACCTGGCTTTACTCTTGACATCTACCAGCCAAAGAACACAGTCCTGAGGTTATTTTTTTGTTGTTTGTTTTACAAGTTTCCTATTTCCATTTCACACTAAAGAAATTAAACTATTATCTTTGCAAGCTGTGCAATACCCATTGAATTTAGGGTAGAAATCCAACAGCCTACCCAGTATTTAAGAGTCATCAACAAAATCTACCAGATTGTGGGCTGGTGTGGCTGATAAATGGCAGCTGTAGCCCAAACACTCAGAACCACCCTCTGGTGAGGTCTCCTGTCTTCCTTCTTGTCTTGCTGTTGAGGAGAAAGAAGCAATCGATCATGTACACATCTAGGGAAAGCTGATTCACATTGTCTTGCCTGCAGACACATGTTAGCAGTCTGCTGATTTATGCAGGCAAGGTTATTTTTTTAACCACTGTGGCCCAAAATATTTTTTTAAAAAAAAAAAGTCTGTTTTATAAGTTCCTAAATAAACAGCAAAATGGGATATGTTTTGTAGAAATTACCACGAAGCTTTACATCAACCAGGACAAGTGTCCGATTTACCCCTAGCAAGTAGGCTAATGGAATTTAAAGCTAGGACTTAGTGAGATCATTTGAATTTTGTGTAAACACAATGGAAAGCTTTAGCAAAGAGCAATACAAAAGCTCTATGCAATGAACTGACCAGATGAGAGTGGTGAGCAAAGAGTACAAGGCAGACCAGTGGTGTCCTGAGGGACAAGCATAGCACCTCAGCAACATGAGTGACCAGCAGTTGGGTAGCACTGACATGCAGTGACTTTTTCCCCCCCATTACAGCATTTAAAATGACACAGTTGCTTTTGAAACCCAGGACACTAGCCTGAGAAGGCTGAAATTCCCTGCTGCCAATGGGGACTAAAACTTAATGGTTTATTTCTTTGGCTCTCTTAATTTATTTTTTTTTTCCATTTATTTCATGGTTTTACTCATCTGTGAACAGACCAGATGGATTAAATGAAACCATTCTGCAGCACATACACAACTTCTCTACTGATGTTGCAGTAATTCTCTCTCATGAAATTTTCCTGCTTAAGTCACATGGCATGAACTTAATTTATGCAAATTCCTAATTTCCTCTAGGAAAATCCTTCTTATTTTTTTATTTTCCTGACCAATGTGAACCTTAATCAGCTTTTTCCCCTCCCATGGAATTCAATAAAAGCAAGTATACAAAGGCTTTACGAGGATTTTTAACACAGAGAAATTATATTAGAAACATTATAAATCAAATATCTATAGAAAAAATCAAAAAATCAGAAAGAAAATAAATCCCCACTTACAGGGGTCAATTTCTAATGGTAGTGGAAGGATTATAGTTCTCGAGAACACAATGCCATTTAAGTAGTTTGTTGAGGCTTGGGAACTTGTTACATACTGAAAGACACATCTGAAGAAAGCTACAGCATGAAAGCCTCCAGTTAGCTTCCAATATGCCATCACATATCATCTGTGATGAAAGATTAATTGCTTCATTCCCCTTTCTCTGCTAGACTCTTCTGCTAGTCAAACTGATAAGAAATATTTAGACATTAGTTTTTTAATCTCTCTTCACTACTGGGATGAAGAGTTTCAACCATTGACTCAACACTGTTACAAAAATTATTGACCAAGGACTCCTTCCTGCACCCTGATAAAGACACCTGGAAGGGAACTCTACAAAATTTCTTGAGCCTTTCTGTATGTTTTTCTGTATTATGGCAGATGCTGACCCAAACAGAAGAGAACACCATTTGCATTTTCTAGACAGCATTACAAATAACTTCTTTCTTTAAGTTATTAGGGCAAGAAAGCTGATGTTATTTCTGGTATAAGGAGCTAGCTTCTCTATCATTTTGAATTAAAAAGATTTGCTTAGCTAATGCAGGCAAAAATGCTAAGGAAGCAAAATACATTATTACATATTTATCCATATAGCACAGATGACTTCTCTGAGAACTGAATTTCGATTCAAATTGTCTGCTAATTCCCAGGCATGGAATATCTAAATTTCATAGATGTTTTTCAGGTGCAAAAAGGGTTTCCTACTCTACCCAAGCAGGAAGCTTTAGGGACTAAACCTATATTACTGTCTCTCTTCCTTTAAACAGCTTCATTCCAGAGACAGATGGCCTGAAGAGGTAAACGTCTGCAGACATTCCAGGTTTTGTTCCAAAGGAATGATGCTTTTCCAAGCTGGGCTCCAATGACTTGTGAATGTTGCACATGCAGCCATCTAGATCAAATACAGAAAGTGGGAACCAATTGCTTCAGTGCATTTCTCTATCTCAGAAAAAAAACCCAGCACATATGTGTATGGCACTGGATACCATCCTGCTTCACCAAGTGTCATCCAGTTGTATGCAAATAGAAGAGAGAAAGAAGACAATTACCCGGGGCAGAAAATAAATTAGAAGAAAAATAAATTAGACATGAAAATAAAATGAGAAGTAGCAAGAAAAATACACACTTTAGAGAAAAAACATGCCAAAGTAAGAAAGTAGACAACAAGGAGATATGGTGCTAACTGTGCAGGATTAAGGTATGCAAAAACTTGGGAGATGCCCATTTTGACCCAAGGGGAGGTTGCAGTAGGCTGCTTAAATAAGGCACTATGTAAGCTCATTTAAATTCCCTTCCTAAGACACATGTAGTAGAGTAGATGGTAATGACATGAGCCTGACAGTACCAGGATCTATCTGAATGCTCACCTGCCCAAAGGGAAAGCTTCCCCTCTGCTTCACCCAGACTGCAGAGGCACACAGCACTGGGGTGGCACAGCCAGACAAGCTTGGCTTTCTGTCCTGGTCGGCTTGTGGTGACCAAACACAGCGCTGCCCAGGCAGTGCCCCTGGACAGACCCAATTACATCAGTTGCATATATTTTAATCACTTTTCCCATTCTTGACCCTCTTTTTACCACCATGCTTGTACCTTGCTTTCTCTGTCCATTTCCTCCCAAATAAACAACTCACTCCTAATTATTTTTTCCAAGTTGATCCCAGCTTTGCTACATCTGTGCCCAAATTTGGTATTCCCAAGTAATCGCAGCCTCATGTGGCATTACTGATCCTGGAAAATGTCCCACATACTCCCCCTCAGTTACCTATGAAAATCAGAAATTTGTCACATAACTCTTTCTTTATCTCCTGCAAGATCCAGCTCTCTTTCACAATGTGATCTCAAATTTTTGTCAGCTTCTCACATTGACACATCCAGCACTTTCTCATTCCATGTACCATAGTTTGTTGAGGTTCTGATCAGTTAGTCAGGGTCTAGTCCACAGCCTATACCTGCCCGCAGTCCCATCCCTCCTCCATACTAAAAGTCCACACAGAAGATCATATGTTTTCCTGAACTTCAAAATTGTTCCAGTTCATTCGAAGATCCATGTATATTTTCAGACCACTGCATCAACAACTTCCAAACCAGTTATCCCGGGACTCTGCCTGGCAGATTTGCTCTTGACCTCAGTGAAATAAAAGAAAGAACATCACTTCTGAAAAAGGATTGTTACAGAATTTATATATCAAGAGCAGAAGGCTGATGGGGGAAATGGTTCAGTGTTAGAGGTCTACTCTAATTTCCCTAAGGCCCTGAGGAAACCACAGGTCATCTACAAGTGAGGTTAAGTGCAGGTTTGGCAGAGTTTCGTATGCTGAGTTCCATATGCTTTATATCCACACTGTGGGCTGTCAGTTGTAAAAACCACACACTGTATATTGGGTTAGAGATACTTGCTGGTAGATCTGTTTGTTAGGTCTCTTTCTACCCCATCTGTTCCAATGGGCTGAACAGGAGCCTGGGCTCTGTCCTGGTGGGTGTGCTTGAAGCATGGGTACTTCTGATGCTGTGGCTGAGGGCACTCTTGCCTGCAAAGCATGAGGGAGAAGCTCAGGCTTAGATCTATGCTCAGCTGACAGTGCAAACATGGCTCAGCTACCCACCACTGAAAATGGGGATGACAACATCTTTTAAACTTGTGTGGGTATTGAGACAATAAATAAATTCGTGACTTTTAAGCTTCCAGATGGCTACAGTAATGGGAGCAACGCAGGGACCACAGATGGGAAGCAGTAAATGAGCATTTTACAGAATGTGAAGAACAAAATCCTGCAACTTTTTAAAGTCTTGAGATGTTGTGCATTTACCTGGCAGACTTCAATGGTGTCATAAACACTGTAAAAGATCATCCCTGAGCCAAAAAAGATATCAGACCTCCATAGGTTTGACTTCCCATGTGGTTCTCGGTTTCCTCTATTTGGCTTTGATCTTAACTGAGAGAAGCAGACACACTCAGATTTGTACAAAGCTGAGAAATGGACCAGGCATCTTCAAGCCCTGTTTTTGATTACAGACACACACACTCACACAAGACAGAAAACCGCTTTATTTGTTCTTTATTTGTTCTAATGGTTATATTTTTCCCTGGAGTCATCAAAGACTGAACTGCATGGCACTATACAAAAGCACCAGTTATCCAGCAGGTCTTACAATGCTTAAAAAAGACAGTGAGTGCCACTGCTCATGATTCACTGATGGTGGAGAAACAAAAAATCAGCATTTCTGCTGTCACTGGAAAACTAGATTCTTTCTCAGAAGTTTAAGCCTCACTATTCCTTGACAACTTTGCTTTCCTTAAAGAAAAATTACCATCACACCATGTGGACGTGGCTTGGGTTTTTCTAGTAATTCTGTCTGAGAATGAAAAAATCTTGATTAATCTGCACAAGGAAGGTAAGCAAAGTTGAGCTACTATTTATGTCTTAAAAAAAAATAGTGATGCTTTCTTATTGTGTGATACTCCACATTTTTTTTTCAACTTCAATATCCTACAAAAGCTTATTTTCAAATAATCTAGGATTTTGCACATCTGGAGCTTTTCCCCTACAGAAATCTCCTGGTAACACAGATCATTTTCCAAAGTCTTGACTGCATGCAAGAAGGGCATGCAGAGGATCCTTACTTTTCAAGGCTCAATGAAAAATTAGTAGGTGCTATACTTTTTTCCTTTTATGCTTTCCCACAGACAAGAAATAGATATTTGTAAAATAACAAACAATAAAGAATGCAAGCAAGAGATGTCCGTGCTCTCTTGCTTTGGAGACAGCTATGAAATTGTGAAATACACTCAAAGGTTGGAAATAATCACCATTTTTAGGTTGTTCAGACGAGCTACAGACTTCAAAAGTACAAGTACTACATTTTCAGTGAAAGCATCTTCTACAGTCTTCAAATAAAATCTTAAAGACTGGTGATTTTCTGATAAAAATGTTTAAGTTGCCACCACTGCAGACTAAACCTGAATATTTTACCATGAAAAAAAAACAGTGAAATTGATTTACCAAATACTACTTTTTAAAGTGATTATATTACAACTCACATGTACCCAAAAGCAGAGTAAAATAACTGTTTTTCTAATACTAATAAATATCTCACCACACACAAATTTAAGGTCTTAAATCTTCCTTTAGAATGTTCCAAGTACATAGAAATCCTTAATTTGCAGAATACAAACTATGTGGACTTCACTTTTTCTGAGCTATGCTATGGTTTTACTTGATCTGCCACACTTGAAGAAGAGAATACATCCACATTTCCAGCTGTGTGACAACTGATGAATAGGGTACATAATTCATCTGCCTTGATGACATTTTGTCAAGGACCAGATAATACTTTATTCTTTGAAAAACAGAAGGGAAGAAATTATTACATTTATTTTCAAGAGATACATGCTTCACCTAAACTGATATTTTTTAAAAAAACCATTCATTTAATTTAAACAGGATCTCTGTAGGGGGTCCATAAAGACATACTAAATTTATTATGCAGTTTCCTTTAACAGCAAGGAGGAAGATCATGTAACCAGTAGGTCTTTTCTACTATTCTGTTCCTCTCATTGTTTGTAGCAAATTAAATCCTAAGTGATTCCCATCTTTGGAGACATAACGTTATAGAATAACAGAATAATTTTGGCTGATGGGATATTGGGAGATCATAACCTTGTAGCTCTTCTCTGTACCCATTCTTGATTTTGTGTTTTTGAACATGAACTGAAAGGGATGTGTAAACTTAGTTACTCCTCTGAGTAGTCTCCACTCCTACAAACTCAACTTTATCATTCTACCACACTGAAGTTCACAGTCATCCTATGGCTGAATACTACATAGCTTTTTTATTTTTTACTTCTTGATCAACCCAAGGATTTGAGACTACTGGATAAATTCCTGTATCCATTATCTGTAAATCTGAAGTACTGGACTTTATCCTAGTTCTTTTAATTCAGTAATTCAGTCCATCAACTTTTTTCTAATACATGGCTAGAAGCTTCCTTGAATAAATAACTTGAGAAAATAAATTTGGGGATAAAGAAACATCTTTGCATTTTTGTGGGTAATGATAACTCAAGGCACAGAGAATGAGGGATAAAAGCATGAAGCAATTACTGTTGCTGAATGGAAGCATTTGGTTATTCCTGAGAGGCAATCTTTTGAGCTCAATTTAAGACCATGATCCTCAGGCTCTCATGAATGTATAAAGGCTTTCAGCATTAGCAGGAGGAAGTCTGTACTCATCACTGTACTTGGCACAGAAACACAAATAATTGGTGTGTGTTTGTAAGTGTATAAAAAAAGAGATCAGAGGATTTCTTTCATACATATTTTAAAAAGTATATGTCAAGATGGCGAGCTTAGTTTTAATTTAGGACTCATAATTAGTGTTTTCTATGTATTTATTCATTTATGCAAGTTACAGCAAGAAGGAGGAAAATATTTATGGAGTTAAAAAAAATGTTACAGCATCAAATACTGTTGAATCAAGATGTCTGTAGCATGGTAAATTTCCCCAAACAATTCTGTAATGATTTATTACCTCCTTTGCTTCCACAGAATGAATCTCTGTGCCCACCTTTAATGTCACTGTACAAGTAAAGGACAAGCAGGACATGCCTCTCTGCAGTTCTGCAGGACAGGATCCATGGATTTCAAACTAGGGAATATACCGGATTTACTGAATGTGGTAAGAAAAACCTTGTATCCATTTCTCTTTTTTGCTGGTGTTGCAGCAGGATGGTGTATTCCAATTTGATTTCAAGGGAGTTAGGTCTTCTTGCTAGGTTAACCAAGAAAAACCCAGCAGGCTTTTTTTCTATGACAGGACAACCACCTACTCCTGTATTTCAGGTAAGCATTAGAGAGACCTGGGTGCTCAAGTGTTCATTAACTCAGTAAGCTGTTTTGAAGAAGAAATTATAAATCTGCAAGCACTAAACCCAGGAACAATTATACATGTTGGTAGCTGCTAAATCCTACAACAGCGGAAAAGTGAATCTCACATGAAGCCTTCTTATTTTCTCCACAGGGAGATGAACAAGGTGACCAGGATGACCACAGATGGCAAAACTTCGTGCCCAGGTGGAGAGCCTCTGACAACAGGGGTGAGAAAACACACAGCAAGGAGATACCTTGCACACCTAGACCAAGGTTAGATGATATCTGCAAATTAGTCCCTGAACAGTCTGTGTGGCAGAAGATCTTCCCATCATCTGAATATAACATTGTGGGAAAGGAGTAGATTAAATGTATATATAAGCCAGAGATATAAGATGGAGTTTTTCAATTACAAATGCTGGGGAGTTGGTCCCCTGCTACACAGTGTCATTTTTGCTCTCTACCAACTGCCTTGAACGAAGAGATCAATGAGACAAACCTTGAGCCAAGCTCTCTGCAAAAGCCACAGCTTTGCCTGGGAGTATTTCCCAGTTAAATGCACAACCTGGATGTACCTCAGATTCAAGATGAATCCCGAGTGACTGCGCTGCACTGTGTTCAACCATCATTTCCTTGCGAAGGGATGCGAGGTGCACATCACCAGTGGGATGTGTGGGCACCAGAAGCAGCCTACATTGTAGGGGAACCACCAGACACACATCCCACCAAATGTGCTTTTCATTTTGCATTGACAGGTTTTGTGCAATAAAATGTTTTGAAAAATTTGGAAATGTTTTTTTAATCTTTAATTAAGTAATGGGCTTTCTTTCAAGTCAACATGCAAAAGCACGTTCTGAAACACATGAAAAAAGATGTTCATTATGTTTCCTATGAACATAGAAGTCAAATATGACTTCTCAAATAAGCAGGACGGAAGAAGAAGTCAAATAAGCAGGACGGAAGAAATTTTCATGAAAAAAAATTTGTTTTCTAATTGGTTGTTTCACAGAAATCTAGAGCTTTAAAGAATTATACACTAAAAAGTGCAGCTCCAATTCTGCACCACATGTACTTTAAATTTCATGGTATTTACTGAGCCACCTTTCCTTACTGAAGTAATTCCAACTACCTGTGATGGTAAATTAGGTGTGGATGTGCCTGCTGTACGATGTGTTATTTTACTAACAGATTTTTAATGCTCACAAGTTTATAACTTTCAGATAAAGACCAGTTTTTTTTTTTTAACATAAGATTTCAAAACAACATTTTGGAGTGAGAGGTAGTATTACAAGGAGAAATCTCATGACTCACAGCTTGTTGTCTCTTTGGTATCACTTGTCCATGGAGATGAATTTATAGACAAGGCTTCAAGGCCTTCTACAATGAGACACTTTTAGCACACAAACAAGAAAACACTCATCCAGCTGCTCCACACTTCTTTATGGATGCCTTTGTGCTTATACATACATTTTAGCTTGTCTAAGGCTCTGTAACTTACTGCCTGAGCCTTTTTGCTTGGAGATAGTGTTTCATATTCATTTATATCTTTCCCATTTGTTTCTCATTCCACAGAAGTTATGTGATAATTTGCCCAAAGGAAGGAACCAGCCACTCTGGAGAGTGGGTACTGCCAGCTCGGGGTGCCTGCAGATAATCCTCCCTTCCACCCTCACTGCTCCCTGGCCAGCAGCCCGCAGCGCTTTTATCAGAATTTTGTCAAAAGCATTAATAACCACAGAGACAGAAAATACATAGAATCATAGAATCATAGAATTGGCTGGGTTGGAAGGGACCTCAGAGATCATCAAGTCCAACCCTTGAGCCACTACTGCTGCAGTTACCAGACCATAGCACTGAGTGCCACATCCAGTCTCTTTTTAAATATCTCCAGGGAGGGAGAATCCACTACTTCACTGGGCAGCCCATTCCAATGCCTGATCACCCTCTCAGTAAAGAAATTCTTTCTAATGTCCAACCTAAACCTCCCCTGGCACAACTTAAGACTGTGCCCTCTTGTCTTGCTGAGGGTTGTCTGAGGAAAGAGATCGACCGCCACCTGGCTACACCCTCCTTTCAGGGAGTTGTAGAGAGTGATGAGGTCTCCCCTGAGCCTCCTCTTCTCCAGGCTGAACACCCCCAGCTCCCTCAGCCTCTCCTCATAGGATCTGTGCTTGAGTCCCTTCACCAGCCTGGTTGCCCTCCTTTGGACCTGCTCCAGGACCTCGACATCCTTCCTGAACTGAGGGGCCCAGAACTGGACACAGTACTCAAGGTGTGGCCTCACCAGCGCTGAGTACAGGGGCAGAATCACTTCCTTGGACCTGTTGGCCACGCTGTTCCTGATACAGGCCAGGATGCCATTGGCCTTCTTGGCTACCTGGGCACACTGCTGGCTCATGTTCAGCTTCCTGTCAATCCAGACTCCCAGGTCCCTTTCTGTCTGGCTGCTCTCCAACCACTCTGTCCCCAGCCTGGAGCTCCCCATGGGGTTGTTGTGGCCAAAGTGCAGGACCCGGCACTTGGCCTTGTTGAACCTCATCCCGTTGGAATCAGCCCAACTCTCCAGTCTGTCCAGGTCCCTCTGCAGAGCCCTCCTGCCTTCCAGCTGATCCACACTTCCCCCCACCTTAGTGTCATCTGCAATGACATTGTTGTTGACATGCAATGACATGATTGTTGACATTTCGGTGGAACCAAATCTAAAACCTGTGTGTAAATATATGTCACCTTGCATATCAGTAAAATTAATGGTATTCCTAATAGCTTGCAGGATCTGAACATTAGGAGGTATTTGTATAAACCATGGATTAAAAAAACAGCAGCCAGAAAGTGTGTTCAATGTGATCATCATAAATATTTCTTCATCTTTACTCATTTTATAGGCTGTGAAAATCAGCACAATAGCCACATAGGAGTGCCTTTGCCTTGATAACATCCATTTTGAACCTACTGGATTTTGCTTGTTTGGATTTTGGGGGGGAGGGAGAAAGTGGGTTTTTTGAGTTTTTGTTTGGTTTCAGTTATATTTTGCGTTTTGTTTGGTTTTGGTTTGTTTTTTGTTGGTTTTAGTTTTGGTTGTTTTGCTTTTTTGGGGTTTTATAGTAAAAGTAAAGCAGTTTTAAGTGTCAGAAAGGGCTGCTTAGATGCACTCATGGAAAGACCAAGGTCAACTGTTTTCAGGAGTCAGGGCTGACTTCATAAAGGCTGTGTGAGACTCCCAATGCCTTTGCATTTGTCCTTCTGCATTTTTAAAGCTATAAATTTCAGTTCCAACCTAGCACAGGGTTTCTGAGGGGCAGACTACCTAGGCAGCATTGTGATGAGCAGGACTGGAGTTCATGCTGCGTGTTCACTCAGCTGGATCCAGTGTTTTGCTTTTCAGTGTCAAAAGTGAAAGCTTAAAAAAAAACCAGGCAAAACTGGTAAGCAATGCAGAAGAACTGAGCAGAGGGGCTTCCTGGCCAGGCTCCCCAGGAAAGAAAAGGGCAAACAGGAGAGCTCTGCTCATGATGTGATTGAAGCTGCTTATCAAGGCAGTGCTTTTCTGTACATGGTATTTAGTAGTTTCTTGTGAGGGGCCCTGTGTAAGCACATAAGGATGTCCTAAGCCCTAGTGATGCTGTAATACATACAGTACAGTTCTTGCACATAGTTAACTATCTGCCATGACAAAAAAGACTTCACAATGCTAAATTTAAATGTTTATAGTGGCCACAAGTTTGCAGTATCATCTATCAGCAGGCAACAAATTGGAAGGATGAACAAGGTAGCTATGCCTAATTTGATGGGTTTGAATCTTTGGTCTTGATGAGTATATACCCACCTGACTCTTCTTTCATCTATATTTTCTAAAACTAAGTCTCCACTTCTTTTTCCTCATGGCAATAACCAGTCCTGAGTATCTTACACAAAACTGATCTGCCAGTGAAAAATGGAACCTATAGTGCTGACAAAACCCAAAGAACACCAAATACAGAATGCTACTAAAAGAAACCAAAACCAAAATCAAACAGGAGGCTTAGAGAAAAATAAGTATTTTAGTGGCAATTAAATTATTTATTCTCTGTTCCTGTAAGGCAGATCTACCAGCCATTGAGGCAATTATATTTTGTGATTTTTCTAAGCTGCCTGGGAAGTAATTTTTCTCCACTAGATTAACACTGTGTCAGTTCTCTACAACACTGCCTCTGCCTAAAGGGAGTTGGAGATATGTTTCACATATATATGGAGGTGAACTCTTGGGATTTACCACTTTATTGTACTGATAGTTGTTTGGGTGAGACAACTTGGAATCCTACAGAACTCTGTGTGCCTCTTAGTTTGCTAATATCTTGACCTTAGAGCATGCCATAGTAAGATTTACCTAAAAGTGGCACATCTGGTTTGGGCTAAGATAATACCAAGCTTAAGTGTACCTACCTACCTTGAAATTTCAATACAACTAAAAATGAGGGGCCAACCCTGACATTCTTCCCTGTGCAGGATGCTGTGACACACCTGAAACCTCAAGCAGAGAGCTCTGGATAGATAGAGTAATTTTTCTGTATTATGACAGTCTGAAGAAACATGGGAGATCATGTTTATAGGCATCTAATAACATTGCCCTTTTCTACTGACATGAATTCATGAATAGACCCAGCCACAAAACTGAGTGCTGAATCACTGAGGGATATTACTTGGTAAATAGACCGACCTTAAGCAGATGCCCTGGAAATGCACCTCTTGAATAGCTGTTACAGGCCCAAGTCCTTTCCACATCATGCTGTGCCACCCCAGACTATGTAGCCCATAATGAAAGATGGGGATCTCAAGCCTATTAAGACTGCTAACAAATATGAATCACCCTCTGGAAATCCTCTCTCCATCATCTACCCAGTTAAATATTTATAACAAAACCTATAGAATATAGATCAAAACATATTATGGTTATTTTATATTCTGTGGTTATTTTATAATTTCTTTCTCTGGGAGCTTTACCTGAGGGCTATCTGGTTTATTGCCTTTTTCCTCCCTTCAAGGAACCCTGACTTACTGTTCTCTGATTCCAGGTATATGACTGCTTTGTGCATTTTAATCTGAGTTCTGCACACTAAGATAACTGCTCTGCACATTTTGACCCCTTTCTTTGAATCAGCTGACAATTACTTTTATTTTTGTTCTTCATTAGCAAAAGATAAACATGTATTTTTAAAATAAGACTGACAAATAATAGGCAATGAATCAATTAACAAGTCAATTAGTTACCTAATCAAAGTCAGGTAAAACACTTCACCAATGAATAAATGTAGTCTGTATATTGCACCTTGGTTTTGAAGCTGATATGTAACTTCTTGGCAATCTGTGTTTATGACTGTAAGGAGAAAGATTTATATTGCATATTTAAATAATACACTTCTTCTTAAAATGTCTTCCAAAGGAACTTGGTGATTTCATCTTTTTTGTTGGTGTTAATATATAATGTTTTACTCAAGTTAATGGAGTTATGCCTGCTTACATAAACTGAGAATGTGGTCTGGAGTTTTCATATCTGCCAACATCTGTGATGGGCAGATATTAGGGAAAAACATTTATTGCAGGACATTTATTGCCCTAGAATTTGTAAGCCTGTTATTGGTACTCATTTAAAAGATACCTGCCTTGAATGGGGAAATCAATCTTCCTTCAGTACTGGCCTCATAGCAACATTTTCAATCCTGAATGGCTTTCTCTTTGTTTCTTATAAAAAAATATAATGATTGCAGGATGAGTTAGATCAATAGCCATTGAAGCTGCTAACACTGAGGTTCTCCCCATGATACCAGATGGCTCACTGAGTTGAAGCACATTGGAATAATGGTCTATACCTGAAAACCATTTGACAATTATGAGAATTTCAAGTGGGCAGGAAATGATGGGAGAGTCCAGAAACTTTCCTGGAAAGAAACTTTCTGCATGGAAAGAAACTGGAAACTTTTCCCTTTTAAATTCAACAGAAAGACTCACCATCCCAGAATAGCATGGATATAAATCAGGCAGCCTGTGAAAACAGCATGGTCTTAATGACATGGTGAAGGGAGTTTACCACATCACAGGAATGTACTAAGTACAGTGTATTTTAAGGATTTATAGTTTGTTTGCTTTTACTGTTCAGTTTTAGTTTGAAACTTCTGACAGGCTGTTCTCTTCCTCTGTGGCAGAAGGGGCTCTGGAATTGGGAATCACTGACACCAGTGAAGTCAGCACAAAATAAGGAATAACAGTCTTCTGACTTCTTCTAAAAAAGGCTGTAGCAAGATTAGTGATGAGGGTGTACTATGAATGCTGGACTAATGCAAGGGACTTTGTAGCCTATTCCTAACAGATCCATATAGCTGTGCTTAACATAGTAATTAAGCATTTTATATGGTCAGTTTATACAGGAACAAAATGCTTCTAGTGGGTGCTACAATAAAGCAGCTCATATCTGCCCATTTGCCAGAACAAAAAAATAAGTCTGCTTTTAGACCTAGTTATTCCCATTTAGCTCATATAGTATATTATTAAGCTTTTTTATTTTTTGAAAATGATGAAAAGTAAAGCTAGTCTTTTCTAAATGCTTTTCTGGTAAGGACCAAGCTTTCCCACAAGCTGTACAGAAAAATAAATTACAGATAATCTACTTTGTATTATATTTTAATAGAAACAGCCAGTATGGTGTTATTAAATCTTAAAATATTGTAAACAGCACCATTAAAATACCAATATTAAAATTAATATATATTACAATAAATAAATGTTTTAAGATATTTTTATTGTAGTAGACTTCCAAGCTCTTTAATACTACAACTGGGTAATAGTGCACAGTACTAGGCAAGGAAGTAGCAGACACCAAAACAATGTCAAGCAGAAGCTGAGCAAGGCGGTTTCCACACAACAAGGAACTGATGAAAACATGTGAAAGAAAATGGAGGAAAGCAGTGAATTTTTCTTTTTATAAATACAGTGTTCTGAAGCAGCATTTTAGCTCAAGGACTATGGTCTTGAACATTAAGGAACAAAGAGAATGACTGAATGCACATTTGTGTGTTATTAAATGAATGACTACTATTTAACGCTAATTAAGTATTAAACCAATGACTACCAAACTACAGATCTAGTGAGGAGTCCAGCATCACTGCATGAGGGACCACACTGCAGCAGCCTCTGACACCCAGAGTAATCCTATTTGCCCTGAACAGAGCCAGTTTCCTGCCTTCAGCAATTGTTCCTGCTATGGTGCCTACAGCAGGACACATCCCTTCTCCTCTCCCTATAAATCCCAACTGATTTAATTTCCTTAAATATGTCTTGATGTGCTTTCGGAAAGCATGCACAATATAAAATTGCTTTGAGTTGCTCTGAAACTTGACAGGGGTCAAAAGGTGATTATCTTTTCCAAAGCATCACAAGCAGAGCCCTCTATTTTGGACCAACTTTCTATCTCAGAGTCAGGAGGACTGTGGTAGGTGACAGCCTGCTGTCTGCTCGGTTGTACAGGGTCACCTGCATGAGGGACAGCAGTGTGATGCTGAAGCACTTTGAATTGCCCTTGCAAAATCTTTTCACGTTTTTTCAGTAAACCATAGAAACAAAGTAATGTGGAGAATAACATCGTGTTGGGTGTAAGGAGAGGTTTTTCTCCCTCTGCCCTCAAGCAAGATGCTCTGAACAGTTCAGCTCAGTTTATTACCAGGAAAGCTCCCAACACCAGACAAGTTTGTGTCTTCTCTTAAATCTTCAGCCCTGCCTCAGTCCTCCTCCAGGGCTGCTGGGGACTTGTCCTACATTTCTTAAGCCCACTCATGTTAACAGGACTCAGTTTATATAGTAAATTCAATAGTGAAAGCCTGTTATTAATCACTTTCATTATTGAAGAATTTGTATTTTTTGTTACTGATGCTTTGGCTTTCATAAAGGAGGGGTTCAAAAGACACCTTTTTAAAGTTAATTAAAGGAAAAAACAGGTAGTAAGAGCTCACACTTTGCTACTGTTGGCTAAGGCATACACACAGCTAACATGTATGGGGCTGGTTCTTGCCTTGTGCAGCTACCTGTGGTTACACACAGCTGTTCCACAGCAGAAGCTGAGATGACAGAGAGCACCCAGTGAGACGGTGCCAGAGGGTTCACAGCCATGGACCCCAGCACACTGCATGGGCTCTCCCCAGCCACACAAAACTTGCTGCACAGGCCACGGCTGACAGGGAGTTCATAGAATCATAGAATTGGCTGGGTTGGAAGGGACCTCAGAGATCATCAAGTCCAACCCTTGAGCCACTACCGCTGCAGTTACCAGACCATGGCACTGAGTGCCACATCCAGTCTCTTTTTAAATATCTCCAGGGAGGGAGAATCCACCACTTCCCAGGGCAGCCCATTCCAATGTCTGATCACCCTCTCAGTAAAGAAATTCTTTCTAATGTCCAACCTAAACTTCCCCCGGCACAACTTAAGACTGTGCCCTCTTGTCTTGCTGAGAGTTGCCTGGGAAAAGAGATCGACCCCCTCCTGGCTACACCCTCCTTTCAGGGAGTTGTAGAGAGTGATGAGGTCTCCTCTGAGCCTCCTCTTCTCCAGGCTGAACAGCCCCAGCTCCCTCAGCCTCTCCTCATAGGATCTGTGCTCGAGTCCCTTCACCAGCCTGGTTGCCCTCCTTTGGACCTGCTCCAGGACCTCGATATCCTTCCTGAACTGAGGGGCCCAGAACTGGACACAGCACTCGAGGTGTGGCCTCCAGATGGGCCTGGCTTAGGTTTACATGCATGTAAACATTTGCTTCCCCCAATATATTTTTCACTGAAGGACAGATTGTTCACTCTGACTCACTCCAGCCCTCAGCTAACAAAAGAAATGGTACAGATGATCCTGAACTGCTTCAGTTTGTCAGCCTGCTGGTTTCTAGTCACTGAGGACACTGATGGGTTGCGATCTGGATTATTTGCACAACATCTTTCAGTGGACAGGTCCCAACAAACAGATGGTATATGGCAATGCTGAATATGTCAGTATTATATATTGACTACATTTGCTTCTACAGTTATCATGTCTAGGCCACAAAGCAAAGGAGAGGAGAAATTCTGCTAGTTTAAATAAATTCCTGGGACAGAGCAGGCAATGACTTCATTTTTAGGCAATACAAATCTGATTACAATGGGAAAATATTCAGAACAAGGAGCCAACAGCTGAGTAAAGGTTTCAGAATAGGAATGGTGGATTGCTCTGGACAGAAGCTACTCCCCATTACACCCACAAATTACAGCACCAGATGATTCAGCCTTGGTGTGTCTACACATAGACATGATCCAAAAGGGTGGTTACTTTGACTCAGTATGCCAAGACTTACAAGCAGATCACTTGCTTAGGTTTAAACCTAATCAAAACTCAGTTCAAATTTACTGAAGGTAGTACAGACACTGGAGGGCAAATTTACCTGTGTTTTACAGGGTGGATGCAGATCCTAAAGTAATCCTTGAGGAAAAACTTCTTTCCCCCACTCAAATCCATGTCATTAACACATGAGCTACAAGCCACACTGTCTTCTGCTGAGAGAAGTTTCACTCTCAGGTTTTTGTCATAATTGAGATAAATCCTTGTTTACCAATAACTAGGGAAAGTTATTTATTTCCAGAGAATTAATAAGATGGAAGTCAATCTATTTAGCTTCCAGAAGATTTTTATTAAAATGTGTTTTAAATATTTCTGCTTCATCTTACTGAAAGCATGGAAAGCATGGAAAAACTCACAGAAATTTCTATTCTGTTGAAGGCCAAGTTCATCAAAACCCAGCCAGAGTAAATTCTGGTTTTACTAGCTCTACTTGACAGAGGCTTTCTGCCTTCAGGGGCACTATGTTACACAAGTGTTGAGATTTGGATGCTACCAAAGCCAGTATATACTTAAATGTGTAAAATAAGCTTTCCCAGTTCCACATTAGACTCTCACATAAAATATTACAGTTTTGAGAAAGCGCAAATGAAACCAAAGCACTCTTCTTCAAAACTTCTCCATAAAATATTTTAATGATCCAGTTTTGCACGAACATATCTTTCTAAAGGTCTTTTACAAAGCTATAAATTTTCTGTTCTTACAGATTTCAGAACCCATGCCATTAGCCTAACTTTTAAAATTAAATGCTCTAAAAGTTTAACCACTAAATCTGATGCTTCTAGCTTTTTTCCCTTTTCAGTATTCAAGTTTATATGTTTCTGAGTAACATAGATGTCAACCTTAAATTAGGAAGTACGCTGTCTGAGCCAAAAGTGATAGATTTTACTAACTGATTTGACAGATTTTAGAGGCTCTTTATACGCTCTGAGGTTTGCATTTCCCATTTATTATGAAGGTCAATTGCTGAGAGAGTGAACTGAGTAACAAAGAGGCTATCAGATTGGTAGATAAAGTCAACAGATGCCTAATTTCCCTGGTAGGTGAATATCTGGGTACTATTTGTCCACAGAAAGCCTGGCCATCTGCTAAAACTTGAAAAAGTTTGCTGCAGTAGTAAAGTAGCATCCTGGTGCTGTGTTACTGCTGTTGTAAACGACCATGCTCCCAGACATGACCAGATAAATACAGTTTCAGACAGAAATGCATAAGATCTGGGGCTGTTCCAGGGAGCAGAGCAGGATGGCTGCTAGCTTGCCATTTGCTGCTACTTTTCATGAAGAAGTGAAGAGATTCCTGATGCTGTAAGTCTCCTTAATGGTCACAGTTAATGAGCAACACTCGAAACTTGCCTTTGGGCATCTTGTAAAGAGCAGGAAGCTGCTGACATCCCTTGTCCTTCCTACCCTTTTATTTATGTTCCCTTTAATAGAAATTTTGTAAGGGTAACTATTCTAATAGTTTTGAAATCAATTTAATAGCATACTTAGCAATATCACACTACAATGTTTTTATATCAGATTATAAAAGACTGTAATCATTTTGAGGCCCACCATAGGCCCACCTATGGTTTGAGGGCAGTAGCAATTTCCAAATAAGCACTAAATTGGATGACAAGTGGGAGCATCATCATCACAAGAGCAGGGAGTGCAGGTAAGATGATGATGAAGGCAGTGAGGGAAAAGGCAGGACTCAACTGGAGAAGGCATCAAGAACTAGAAAACAGGAATCTGAAGAGGTGGCCAGCCAGAGGGACTGGCATAAAGAAGGTTTTGCATCTTTATGGTAAAACACAACTGGGGAAGAAGGTATATATAATAGCAGTCATAAGGCATTTGTATGAAAATAAGTGATGGTCACTCAACATAACATACTGGCATTTAAGAGTTTTCTGGGGTGTAGGAGAATGTCAGTGGAAAGACGATAAACAGTGCACAGAGCCTAAGAAGAGTGCCAATGGCAATCTCGTGGCCTCATGCTTCTCTGCTTTCCCAATCATTGCTGACTTTGTTAGGCAGATACTAAGAAGTAAAAAAAAAAATTATAAGTACAGCAGAAGAAAAGCAGTAGGCTATATATCTGCTGGGTTTGACCACAATGCTTCACAATGGAGACCCAGCTGACTTCCTCTACTAATAAATTTCTGATGATTGAGCCCAACACAAAGCTAGAACCAATTATTTAAACTTCAGACTCATTTTCATAAAGTAAGTGTTTGAGAAGTTTCTGAGCAGTCAGTGGATGTATTGATGGTCTTGTGGTTGGGAAATCTAATTTCTTCTTTTGAATGCTTGCAAGTATAGAACTTTGGGTGATGCAACAGAATATTAAGGATCATAATTCTTGTGGTAATGTAAATTTGTCACAGCCCTTAGAAAACGAATTAGAAATCTATACTTAGAAGCTTAGAGGAGCAGTGTTTTAAGATCTATACTAGGGCTGAGTGAAGTCTTACCTATGAGGAGATTCTCAAGAGAGAGAAGGAAGGGGAATAAATCTAAACATTAAATGTTAAAGCTACCACAACCAGGAACACATGGCACTCCAGACAGCCCATCATCAGTTAAAGCATGTGGCAAACTCCAAGGCCCAATTTAAAGCTGGCAATGTAAAGGCTGCGTAGGCTGCCAAAGAACCAGATGTCTCATGCGTCGAAGACTCTGTTTCCTTTACTGACTCTTTGCTCATGGGTACTGTGATTGATATCCCAAAATGACAGCATAAAATATTCATAATCTAACATGAGGCGCTGTGGTCACTGCAACACCTAAGAGCTTTTTTTTTCTCCCCCCACAAAAGGTTGAAAACCTTTCTTACAAATTTAAAACATGGAAAATGACCCTTCAAGTAGTTCACCTTACTACTTCAAGTGCTTTGGACTTCTTTGGGCTCAGAATCTGTTACCAATATAACTTAATTTATGGAGAAATGTTTGTAAAATGGAGTATGGAGTTTCTTATTTAATTTAATAATGTCAGTTTATGGCTAGATGATATATGAAATATTTGTGTAGAAATGTGGGGTGAGGTTAGGAAATTCTGGTCACAACATGAATTAAAATGCATTGCAGTTTCATTCACTTTGGAAAATTTTGTAACTTCTTGAGTAAACAGCTTGTTTACTATCAGCTGGTCAAAACATCAACATCCTCAGTCAATATTCCCCAGATTATCCAGGTTCTTGAATCAATGCCTGCATTTCCCCCTAGCAACAGGTACAGCAAAAATCAGAAAATAAGGTGGCAGTGTTATTAATTTCATCTAAAGGAACTACAAAGTTAAACGACTGAAAGAAAAGTGTGATTTGAAAAACATTCTTTCAGAAAATAATTAATGCACTAGGGTGTTGGAGTCCCTTATGTTAGCAAGGAAGAAAATGTAATCTACTTTTGCAGAGCTTTGCTAAACAAAAAAAAGCCAAAGCTCTTACTATATGGTGCTCTTTTTGCTTCCACCTAGGTAAAAAAACAAAACAAAAAAAGCTTAATGTTCAAAACTGAAAACTGTGACAATCTCATCAATTTGCCTGGTACTAACATCCTCAAATTAAGAAGCATTAATTTTTGGCTAGATCCTGATTTTGTTACTGTGACTCCATCAAAAGTGCCCTGGCAGGACACGACTGGCCTCCCAAAACTCTAACTGGAAAAGCAGCAATTCTCTTTTTAAAGTTTTCCAGAGCTGTTACAACTGAGTTACGTCTTGGACTATTTAGGCTGAATGTGAAGTGACGCTTTTGGCTCTTCTGTTGGAAGGAAGGCATAGGAGATGGTGAAGGGGTGACTTTGAAAGACTAAGCCCACTGACAAAGCTCAGCAAATCCTGTTAGTACCATCCTCTGGGCTGGAGCCCCATGGAGCAGGCAGACACTATGTACACCATTATAACAACTTAAATCTGATTTCCCCAAATCTGATTTGTTTATTTCTTGATTATTAAAAACCATTTGCCACACTCATAATTTGTTAAAACTGGAATCTAGGTTGCTAACCTAAGAAAACCCACAAATGGCAGAGATCATAGGTAATATATCTTTGTTAGTGAAATTCCAACCTCTCCATTTGAGAGCTTATATAATTAATTTTGTTTAGACAATTCACTGCTGTGCTCTTAGGACGCTCCATGCTGCAAAAAGTTGAATGCAAACATGTTCTGCTTAAGTGCAGCCAGACAGCAAATGCCTAGAGCATTCTATAATTGTCCTGGGAATACAGTTTCTACAACATCTCAGATTTATTACTGTAATTTTCATCAGATACCTGATACAGTAACTGTTTCTAAAGGTTTTATAGTTTTTATCTAAAAAAGACATTGTTTAGTCTACCTGACTGAATGACATCATGCTATTCATACTTTATGAAACACAGTTACCTTTCTGCCTGCTACAGGTTTGGAAGTATAATGCATACCTTTCTCATTTTCAAAATGTTGATGCACGTATTTATGTGAATGCAAAAAATGCAAATAATTTTTAGCGAAAAAGAAGATGCCAGCAACTTCATTCGGGATGTAAGTTACCTTAGGCTGAAACAAACAGGGTATATAATGTCTCAGCGCTATGATTTATGACCTGCTGCTTATCTCTCAGTTGATCACAATTTACAGCTCTCACATCCAGAAAAATGCTGAAACCAAGCAAATAAACCAAGACAACTGAAAGGGATACAGGAGAAGAGCTTAAAGGGTGTCTGCACTCAGGCATCAGGTATTTCTCAGACTTGCTCTTATCAACTCAACATGTTAAGAAACTGAGCTTTGTCTGTTCGTACTTGATGGACATTATCAGTTTACTTGCTAAATGCAATTTAGGTTCTTTGCTGCTCTTATAATTCACAAAAAATACCGGAATGCTGAAGAGAGCTGTTAGCTCTCTAAACAAATCATCTCCATTATTAGAAGCAATTTTGTACAGCATTTGTTGCCTTCTGTCCAATTGAAAACAAATCCCTACATGGAAAGCAAGCATATTAACAAAGAAATGTTAGGCTTATTTTCACCAGTAGAAATCTGCTATTTATTACACTGGCTTGATCTACTGACTGAAAGAACCGTGTTAGGGCTGAAACTACTATTACTTGATTATACTGCAGCCACAAGACAACAAAGACCTGGAGTTATCTGCTGATCCAGCAGGTGGGAAAATGCCAGTCCCTGCCCAAAACGGTTCTGCTGGCTGTTCAGGAGGAGACATGAGAACAATGAAGCAGAGGAGGGGGGTGAGAGCTGAGAGGCAGGTACGAAGGAAAGGAACACTTTTTTACACAGCAGGATGTAATCTCAGCTCCGCACCTGCACAGCCAGCAAAAGGAAAGGTCCTTTGAAAACAACTGAGAAACTATGTACAGAGGCCTTCTGTGAAAGAACTTTTGATGCCAAATGCTATTTCCATCAGGGAGCTGGTGCTTGCCAAGATCCATCCCCCAAAGCAGCATTTTCACTATAAATCTGCTGCTGCTGCAGCACCCAGTGATTTTATCAGACAGACCCTACAATGTACCTGCCCCCAATCTAGAGGTGAAATGCTAGAGTGAAGGAAGGGAAAGATTTGGTTGGTCCATTTAATTTTGCTGAGTTTTTGGTAGATATATTGTTCCGTAGAAGAGAACTGCTGCTTTGGTATGCCTAAAGGAATGGGGTTTAGCAAAACTGTAAACAGAAGGGGTTTTTTTTCTTTTTGAAATTAGCAGTAATGGTACATGCTCATTAACACTAAAATCAGAACCAAGATAGAGATGTATTTATTTTTGTTGCTAGGTAATTGTAAACAAATACAGATGACATCAGTTTGCATATGAATATACACTTAAAATTTCAATTGCATTTTTATATCTTATGCAGAGACAAATTAATTAAGTGAATTAATAAAGCTGTGATGTGCAAAACCTGTGCAAACTGAGATAGACATGTTAGATTAATTCATCCCACACAAATTTAGAGCTGTGCAAAACCAATAAACTGCCAGCTCCATATTTCTGCAGCTTCTTTCTTGTGACATTCTTTTTGGGCCTGGCTACCCTTACATAAAGTTTCATGGAAAATGGAGTTGGCATGCTAAGTGTCTGGACATAAACTGCCAAAAACTTATATTATGCAAGAAGCAGCAGAATATATGAGGTGCTACTTTGCATTTATATCAGAATTTTGGTTTTTTCATCTCAATTGAAAAATGTATCTTTTTGTTTTACTTCCATTTTTCTTTTGTAAAATAGAGAGTGGAGAGTCCTAAGCCATTAAT
The DNA here is from genome assembly GCF_036169615.1 of Heliangelus exortis. Classification (NCBI taxonomy): domain Eukaryota; kingdom Metazoa; phylum Chordata; class Aves; order Apodiformes; family Trochilidae; genus Heliangelus; species Heliangelus exortis. The sequence continues at coordinate 117,087,759 of NC_092423.1, forward strand.
CAAGACAACACATGGCCAAAACAGCAAAGGCCTCTCTGCTTGGGCTGCAGCCCTCATCCAAAAGGCAATGTTTCCTTTTGTTAATCCCTGCCATGAGATAACTCTTACTTCTTCCACCATAAACTTTTAAACACTCCCTCCTCTGTTTTGCATGAGTAATAATTAAGCTTAAAAAAACCAAACCACACAGGCTAACGGGACACAAGTCATTAATGCAGCAGAGTGCTTGCTGCTTTGCAGTGAAAGCAAACCTTGTTTTATGAACAAGAAGTAACTGCTAAGAGCAAGCATTTGACTGTTCCTCATAGACAACTAATTCCAGTCTTCCTCTGACATTAATCCATTGTGTAACATCTGGTGCTTTATAGCCATTAGTTTAAAATTAAATACTCCGCATGCCATTTGGTAAATTTAAAAATATCTTAAATTTGCCTATTTATTTGTTCTTTATACAACAACTACTTTAAAAATTCCTTCTTTGTTTGCTTGAAGATTGTGCTGGGTTTTTTTCCTGAAACAAGTATGGTTTTCCAGTAGGGCAGAGGGACTGTCAGTTATTAGATACAACTTAATTTATGCTTTCCAATGGCTGGTGTGAAAATGGTCCTCCCAGTAAAACCACTGCATTTTCATACTGCATGAAGTACTTTTTTTGTTTTGTATGCTTTAACAGAACTACTATTTAACCTTTTTACTGGCCAACTGTTAGCCATTCCATCATAATGATGGTATTTCACTAGCTCTAACAAGGTAACTAAAATCTGATCTTTCACTTACACATAAAATAAACCTTCAAAATGTGGTATCTAGCTTCCCTCAGATAATGTCACTTCACAGCAAATTCACTTGAGTATCAGAATCATCTTCCCTCAGACCTCCTAGTTTTACAGACCTGTCCTCTTTAACCATCCAGAAGAATATTTTTTGTCTCCTGTTTGCCTCTTTTTTCCCAGTGTAACTCTGCAGCCTGCATTCAGCATGACTTGCTGCAGGCTCTCCATGCAAATGTCCTGATTCAAAGACCACCCCCAGTGCAGTTGCTACACATAAAAGCTCACATGTAATTTTTCAGCAGAGATAATGGACGCCAGGTTAAGGAAAAACAATACAGGATGATCAGATTTCACAGAGTGTAGTGTGGATTCCTGGATCCCTGTAATTCTTCACCCTGAACTGTTTCATGGAACTGTCTCGCTGTCTGCAAACCGGTGGGACTGTTCTCGTCTGACAAGGTACAATCTGCAGGTTTTCTGTTCAGTCTGACAGTTTCATTCAACAGAAGCAAAAGATCAGATTTTCCTGGTCCCTTTTACCCACCATTCCTCAGCTGAGCTTTCATAGCATTTGGAGAGGTCTCCTCTCATAAAAAAGAGAGACATACAGCTTAACTCACCTGAAGCACATCTACACTGCCTCCTTACCATGTAGGAGGCTGACTACAAATCACTTTTTCATTGTTTCCCAGAGTCTTGAGCTAATTAATCTTTCCATGGTTTTGTACCATTATCCCATCTGTTTGTGTGTGATGTGTGCTAATCATTAAAAATCATTCTCTACTTTGATCTGGCAATGGCAGCCTGTGCTGACTGCCAGACTTCTTGGGTGCCTTTTTGTCCATCACTTATCATATAATAAAGAAAAATAAAGAGAGGAGATGATTGGTCCAAGGAAAAAGGGATGGACACAGGAAAAATAACCCACTTTTTGGTGGGTTACATGCCACTCACTGGCTAGGGACTAAGCACACATGGAAGAAAGCGCCTGTGTCCTGGGGTGAGACAATGATGGTGAAAAAGTCTGCAGGTCTTTGACAGCTGCTAACCTGCTGCTAAACTGCAAAACCAGAAATTCACTGGGCACCTGTTTCCTAATTTGATTCATGGTTTTGACAGGTGAGGCTACATGCAAGGCCTTGAAAAACATCGCTACCTCCTGCAACAAGGAGTGTACATCGTAGGGGGGAGGAAAAGGAGGAAAGGCTGAAGCCCTTGAGTCCTCCCTTACCAAATTTGAGCTCGAGATATTTTTGTCTCCATGTCTGCCCAGAACTGCCTGGCAAGGGTAGATTAGTGTCATGTGTTTGTCTGGCATGGTTGATGGTGGTGATTGGGTGATGTTTCTTTGCCTGGGGCCTCCGAGAGGTTCAATACACCACATGTGCTCAGACATGCCCAACAGATGGGGTTCCTCAACAGATGTGGTCACTCTTCTGCTGAACAGAGCAGACTGGTGGGGTTCCTGGGCTTGCCATTTGTTGCAGCTGTTTTCCACCACTCTTCTTCAGCATGACTTTGTGTTGACCAGAAACAGTTCTTGAAGTAGGTATCAAAACCAGCACCACGACGTATTTCCCTGCAGTTACAGTTCTAGGCTAGGCCTCTGAAAATACATCAGAGATTATTTTATGCTGTTGGGTAGTGAACATAAGAGCTTTTATCCTTTACACTCCAGTGCTTTGATTTCCCCTGAAGCTTTTTTGACTAGGCCACGATTTTAAGACTGTATCAAAACTAAGGTAATTGCTATTGGTCAAAGCAAACTCAAGGAACTTCATCTGAAAAGACTGAAGGTGAAACTGGTTTTTTACAAAGAAATCAAGCTGCCTTAGACTTTATATTAACAATCCCCATATATCTGCAAGCATATATATATATATATATATATATATATATATATGTAAGCATTGTCATGCTTACACATGCAGACACACATGCAGACAGGACAGAGATCCAACCTTTTGATAAAAGAGTAGAATAAAGACACAAGATGATGTCCTTGGTACCACAAGGTATGTTTACACCATGTACTGCAGGCAAAGACAGGCATCCATCCTGCTGAGACACTGCCCAGACTTGGCACTGTGCTTACACAGTGAATCTTGTTATTTGGTATAAATTTTAAGCAGAATGTGTTCTTGGCTGCCTGTCCTCTACAGTTAAAGTGACCTCAAGGGCTTATTTCCCTGTTGAAACTGCACTGTGACAAAAACGGCAGAGCTCTTAACAAAATGTCCTTATTTAAAATTCTTCCCTATTACTGAAGTTATTTTTCTGTAGATGCTATCACGTCAGTCTTGTCCTTTAAAAAAGTTACAGCTACTGCAGACATTGGGAATGATTAAGTCCCTTTGCTTCAAAAACCCCATGTGTGAGACTAAGGTTAACTTTTTCTTTGGTTTTGCACTTCTACAGAGGTGTTTATTGAAATTAAGCATCCCAGTATTCTTTATGTGAGCCTGAAACACTCTTTTGGGATAGTTCCATCAACATAAGTCTGGAGAGCAATCTGGCAGTCGGGACTGATCAGGAAGCCAAATTCTGCTGAGGTAAAACCACAGTGTGCTCCTTGGAGTTTACACTTGGAATTAACTGGTTTCAATCATCTCCAGGGCAGATGTGCACGAGGAGTCTGAGAGCCCTGCGGTATCCAGGTGGCTACCAAAAAACCAGCTATTCCCCTTCCCCTTCTGAGTGCCAACACCCCAAAAGGCTCTGCAGCAGCCAGGTCACAGCCACAGTTAGTCCAAGAAAAAAAAAAAAAAAAAAAAAAGCTGCTTTGTTTCTGGAATTGGCTGGCTGTAGGCAGTGGGGTGCCAGGCCCTGAGCAGGAGCTGCACATCTGCAGCAGCAGCATCTGCCTGGGCAAGAGTTGGTCATTAAAGGGGATGAGCAGAGTTTGGCTGTACCACTGCACTGCAGCCACAGAGTAGCATCTGGTGGTAATCTTGGAAGGAGTATGGTGGAGTAAATCAAAGCCTGCACGAGTTTTTCATCAGGCCTGCTAAAGTCATTTCTCACATCTGTCCTTGAGATTTTTCTTTCCGAGTCCTATCCCATATGATAGAATCCAATGCCTGACTTCAGTGGATTAATCTATCCATTTCAACTAAATTAAGACCTTCAGTGCTTTGGGAGAAAAAAAAAATGACCAGAACCTCACATTTAAATCCATCTATCACACTATAGTTTTATCACTATATATGCTACCTGTCCCTCAAAAAGAAAAAGGTCTTCTCGTCTTCTGGCTAACAAGCTGTTTTATTATCTTGTATTTAAGATGTACCATCATTTATGCTGCTTACCCAAAACTTTCAAACCTGGAGGATGTTGTAATAGTGAGTTATTACCCAAATGCCACACAAAAATCTAAATTAAAAATAAAAAGAGACTCTTTCTCTCTTTGAGTCAACCATGAAGTGCTGCAAAACAGATCATTACTCTCCTGTAGGTACTTGATGTATGGTATGACAGCAAGTTTTTCTTAGAATAGTCTTACAGTAATAAATTCCCCACAAACTGCACTTTCATGGTCCTGCTTTGGTATCCTCCCCTGTGCAGAGGTTTTAACTGAGCTGAAGAGAAAACAAAGAAAAAATCTTTGATACTTTTTTTTTTTAATGGCTGTACTTAGGAAGCGGAGAACATCTTCTCAGCAGTTATTGTTCTGTGTATTGCTTTGCCTGGTAACTTTATGGTGTGGCTTTTCCTTGAGTAAGCATATTTGTAAGTCTCATCACTCCCTAAGGGAATAGGGACCTAGGCAGAGCCTTGTGCACAGAGTAGACAAAGGCAGAAGGGAGGGATTCGTGCTCCCTGCCTGCTGCTGCTTGCCAGCCTGTGTCAGCACCCACCCAAAAGACCAGAGGTCCTTGCTCGTCCTGGGTGGCTTTCAGTTTCACAATGAAGTAGTGAGGTCCTTGGCCTTCCTCCTCATTTGGCAAGCTCAAAAGCTGCCAAGTATCAGACAGAATGGAATATGCTGTCCCCATCCATTTGTTAGCCTGTCTTTGCAATTCAGAGTACTTTGGCTCATCAACCCTCAAGTGCCTTGCACAAAAAGCAGTTTTAAGGTTTTCTTTGCAGGTGCTTTCCTTATTTTCAGTGCCTGTTTAAGGTCTGATTCTGATCTGCTATGCTGAGATGTAAATCAGTAGCATTAAAAATCCATGCACTTTTTCTGTAACACCAATCAGAATCACATCTTTGTACTCAACTATGTCAACATAGTTGACAAACACTTTAAAACAGAATAAAAATCCAAAATTATGATTGGGTTTGATGAGTGTAGGTCTGTTCCTGCAAATCTGAGATCAGCAAAAGTCCTGTTAAGTTCTGCAAGCAGTTTTGCCTGCGGCAGGGTTTTTAGAGAGATGTTTAATGTACAATTGTAATTACTGGTTCGCATTTTGCAACTGAACCTGCTTATCATTTCAAATAGTATGGAAAGTACAGGATTCACTGAAGTTGTTTTCTGCTTGCAAATCAAAACTGATAGCAAGCATATGTAAACTAGTTGGGTAGGCTGTGGTAACAATAATTAGTTTCATTTACTTTCTGTGTAGAGGGTCACACTGCAGGAAAACTCTTTGCCTCCTGCCTGACAGCAAAACACATCATACTGCTTGAGCAGTAAAAATCCTGAATAGTGAACTACACTGCCTGTTTTCAGTTTTCACTGCTACATGCATGCACATGGCAGGTTTTGCTTACAGGACTACTGAACAGATGTCCTATATATGAACAAAAATACCTTCTTTCTTGACTTTTTTGCTTGCATGTTGTACACACTGTGCATCCATTAAATACCACTTTCTACAAAGGAAAAGGGAGTACAATTTCTGTTCTGTATTCAGAGGTAAAATTAAGGAGAAAAGATAAGTGAAGGACAGTTCTGCTAAACAGCAATGACAGAGTTTACCTCCTGGAGATAGTGAGAAATGATTAATGGTGGCCATTCACCTTCAAATGGATAGAGCAGTAAATGTTTCCTGTGGCATTTTGACCATGTAAGGCCATTTCAGACATATGAGTGACATTTTTACAGATACTAGAATTTCAGAAGACCTTGGGATAGTTTATTGTTTACTGTCACAGTCCTATACAGTGTATGAAACTAGAGGTCTCTACAAATTATTAGCAATGCTTTCAAGCAAAGCAGATCTTCAGCTTCCGTTTTTTAAATTCACTCCTTCCAGAACCATGATTTTCCTTCTGGACTACAAGTATGTTCTGCTGTCTTTCACGTTAATTGCCCGCATTATTTTAGATTATGCTTTTTTATAGCAAAAAATCAGCATGTACATAATTTATAAACTATCTGTTCCCTGTTAAGTACTTTTTAAAGTCCTCCATAAAACACAGTTGAGAGCTTCATTTTACGAAGCCCATGAGTGACTCTGGGAAGCTGAATTCACAGCAGGAGCAACTGGAAGTGGGTACAGTGTAGAAGTGGAAGCTTTGGTGTTTGCTGCAACTACTACTGGAAGCCCTGGAAAATGCTGTATTTCTTTGCTTCTTTCCACAAGACACTGGAAACTGATGGATTCAAAGTGTATGCTTTAGTCAGAGAGCCTAGGTGGATTTGAGATGTGGACAATCTGTTATTTAAATAAGTATCTTTGTCTCTGCACCTTAAATGTATCCTGGTTTTTTGCAGAATATAATTTTTAACTCAAACCCAAGCCTGAACATGAATTATCTTTAATAATATACTGCATTCCCGTTTGTCACATAGATACCTTTTAAACTCAGGGAAGTGTGAACGTTTCCTGGAATTGGTTTTACAGTTCCCAAAGAATAATTTTTACTGGAAGGCCATAGGTTGCATTTAATGTAGGAAACCTAAGAAATACTCAAGAATTACTAACTATGGGTGCAAGCTTTGCCCATGTCCTGATTTTTTAATGTCTTCCCTTACTTCCCATGCTCTCTTTCCCTCTCTTCAACATGCAGAGACCTGACAGGCACCACACCACTATCCTATGGGGTCCCAAGCTGGACAAGTATGGGATCAGGCTCACATGGTGCCATGAGCCTGGAGATCAGTTTAGACACAGCTGTAGTGAACTGGGTGCCTCCTTGCCTGGTCTTCACTTCACTTGTGCCATAGGGACGTGCACTGTTGTTCTAATTAGTTCTGAAAAAAATTTTAAAAAGGGAAAGAATAATTGAAACGCTTCATATTTCTCATTTTTAATGAGGAGAGCAGAAACTTTAAGAGGCAAATTCAACACGCCTGGACTTAAGAGTAGAAAAAGAATCTCAAAACTTGGCAGCTTTGGTTTGTTTTTTTTTTTGCTCTAGGAGAACATAGATGATAGTGTGCAGAGGGAGTATCAAGTGATGCAAAAGAGCAACATTAGAGTTGCAGTGTTGGTATGGGAATGGGTATCAAGGTCCTAGAGCTGTGGATTTCACTGATCTGTGCTCTTTTCAGGAATCAGTGGTGCTTTCATTAAAAAATTACTGGTTGTTTGAAAAGAGGATGGTTAAAATTGTGCATAACGCTAGAGAGCTCATAGCTTTTCACCTTTTAGAAGCTCCCTGACACCAACCAGAGAAGCACTAAGTGTGGTTTGCATATGACTGAATATAATTTCCAGTCTAATGTCAGTGGTGTGCTTTCCAAATGTAGTTTTGTTTGGTTTTCTTTCCCCAGTTGTATGCATGACATTCTACATTGACTTGCAGGCAGAGAAGGAGAGCTGAACAGCAGAGAGAAAGAATATTTTTTACAAAGCAAAGCAAATCTTTTAGTCCCTGATTAAAACATTTGGAAAAAATCTGCAGAGGGGAATAGCACAGAAGGAGTTCCTTCCCACTTCTCAATTCCCTCAGTAACCAGTTTTCGTCACACTCCCATGTGTTTTTTCCATGAGACAGAACAATTGCCAGCTATTGTGTGTAAGGTATTGTGTTATCAGAAGCACTTAGCAGTGGTATGTAGGGATATTAATGGGCATTAAAATACTTGAAATTTGCTGAATGCTCCCAGATCTGGTATCTGTGCTTATCTACACGAACAGTTGGTTTATGCAGTTTTCAGGATGTGATGTCCCAGTAGTTGCAGCACATTGTATCTTGGATTACAGAACATTTCTTTACTTTTTTCAGTTTCCTTGTTAACCAACTCAACATTACTCCCAGGTTGTTTCACACAGTTGTCACACAGTAATGTAAGAACATACCACAGCCTTCACCAGATCAAATAAAATGACAATTATCTGCAGCACTACAACACAGATGAATAACATTTTGGAGAAGTTAGCAGATCCAGCTGATATTTAAACAGACTCCAAAACCTCCAGCACAAACATTGGGAACTGGCAAAGTTTTTCCAGCCTTTGCCCACATTTGGTTATTTGAGGTAGGCTTAGAGGTGACATGAGACACATTTCTGAAAAGGTTTTGGAAGAAGAAGAAAGTGAGGTATAAAACAGACCTCCAAGTACAGATGGAGGTAGATGAGCTGGAGTAAAAAAATCTTAGTGGTGATTTTTAAAGAAAAAATGAGAAAGATGATTTTTGTTCTAAGCAACCTTGACTGGCTAATGGGAGCCACCTCCTTCACAGAATTCCTAAGAGTAGAAAGATTGCTGTATTTGGTAAAGAAAAAACACCACCACACACACAAAAAGCCCATCTGCTCCAGTACCCAGCTCTGGAAAACTGTCAAATGACAACAACCCAAGGAAGAGTAGCAATAAGGCAAAAGTCTATGAAATTAGCACTGGGCTGTCAATTCAGTAGCATATCAGCCAACTCCACACATCTGTCAAGCCCTCCTGAATCCTTGCCAACATTTCATATCCTTCAGCAAGGACTTCCACAAGTCTCACACCTGTGGGGTGAAGAAGTTTCCTTTCCACCTGGTTCCTCCTAGATTAATTTTATGCCTCCTTCTTCTTGTACTTGGAAGAAATGGTGAGCAGCTTACCACTTATCCACTACCTCCGTGTCACTGAAAGCTTGTAGACATCCATTGTGCCCTAAATTATTTCTGTTAACACACCAAAGAGTCTTAACTTACTTGGTTATTTCAGGCACTTAAGCCATTCCATACTTTTATCTTTTTTGCCCCTGTTCAACCTGCTGGTAATGGTCTCCTGGAAAACCCTCTTGAATATAACCCCCTCCAAACCCTGTTGATTCCCCCTTTGTCTACCTCCCCAGGAACCTTCGGACAGAGCATGCCAGTGAGAAAAGGAAAAATGTGTGTGACTCTAGTTTTGATTAGCAGTGTCTTTCAGAAGCCAAGGCTGTAGGTCCAGGCTCCCCTTGAGTTCCTGCAGAGAGGCAGGCTTAACTCCTCTGTTGTGTGAGAAGCAGAAGGAAATACACCTCAGCCTTCATAAGAACTGGGTGGATATGAGCTGCTGCCTCTGTGCTGAGACTTCCCACCTCTTTGTTGACTTCCCAAAGGCACATGGAGCACATTTGGGTAAAGATGTGTCCATATGGCACACCCGGCCTGCTTTGAACAGCTTGGAGAAAGTGTGCAACACCAAGTAATTGTCTTAGGTCAGAGTCCCCAGTTGCTCTTTGTCTCCTATCCCTTACCTAAGACTACGAGAAATCTATTCCATGTCTTTTTTTTTTTTGTTCTTTTTTTGTGGTTTTTTTTTTCTGTCCTCCTTTTGCCCCCCTAGGCGGTACAACTTCTGATGTGACAGAAATGGCTACGACTGACACACACGTCTTCGCACAAAATGAAGTCAGATGGTTGGGACATTCTTTCAATGATGACCATTAGGAAATTATATTCACCTCCTAATTGCTCTTCTCAAAAAACCAACAACCTACCAAACAATTTTTTTCCTTGGGTGATGACCAGCTTCAACAGTGATGTTTCTTACCCATTGCACACACAGAGGAAATTAAATGATCCTGCCAGGGACACTGGGCTAATGCCACATGCCTCAGAAGGTCAAGATATATTTGTAATTCTGAAGAAACCTTCATCCAGCTTCAAACTAACGTTTCATCTTTTATTGACACAAATAATGCCAGGATAGTAGAAATGGAAAATATTAGTGGAGTGGGAAAACTATCAGGTTATTTTTCCAACACATGTGGTACACATTTTGGTTTGTGTTACAAATGTGACCACATTTTCAGCAAGGCTTGTAAATGTATCTTGGCTCCCTACTACAATTGCCTATTGACCAAGAATTTTATAATGAACTCTAGAATTTTAATTTTTTTATTTTATTTTTTGAGTAGTGGTTTTTGTTGTGCTTGCAAAAATCCTGAAAGCTGATGAGAACCCTTGTTCTTCTGGACTAAACTCTATGCAAAAGCTTCTAGGACAGAGGAATCAAGAGAGATGTTGCATAGGTCTTACACACCACCCAGGGCACATGAAATGTTTAAACAAGAAAATTATTTTTTAAAGTTTAGCAAAACTGGTGAATCACATAAATTAGCACAATACTTGACTCGGCATGTATTTTTTTTTTATTTTAACCAACTTAATTAAAGACTGGTAATCTCACTTTAACCTAGGGGATATAAAACATGTATTCTGACATCCATACATCAATCAATAGTTAGCTCATGCAATGAGTAAAAGTTATGGATCAGCACTGGGAATTTGTTATTCCTCTCAATGTTTTCTGTAAACAAACTGAATACAATATTGAATTTATAAAAAAATGGGTCTTACTGAGCCCAGGACTGTGCAACGGGCTGCAGAGTGAACAGTTCTGCTGCAAACGACTTATGACAGGACACTGGCTTTCAAGAACAGTTTAGTTTTCTGTCCTGTTCCTCTCTTAGCAGTACCAGGAGGGCTTCCTGACAGTAATGGTCGGTTTGGTTTCGGAGTGCAGAGAGATACCGGAACCCGAGGTACTGAACAAAGAAGGTGAAAACAGCTGTCAATTGTTTAACTACTTTCTATCACTAATAGTGACCCTGGGGTAAATGTCTTCATATCACATTACCAAATCCTTGAAGCTCAGGGAATGTTCGGGTTTTTTTGTTTGTTTTTAACTTCATTTTAGTAGTAGAATTTACATGCCTAGCTTGGCTGCTCTAATAAAAAAAATAATACAGCACCTACTTCCACAGGGAGATGTGCTTATCCTGTGGAATTGCTGCTCAGTTTGAATGAATTTAAGTGTATGTGAAAAGATGCCACTAGCTTCTCATGCTCCTACATTTGGCTGTCTTTTCATCTACATCATAAATCTTTCACAGATCCCTTTTTGTTAAATACTTGCTAAAAACAATGCCTCTAAACCAGGCATGATGAACATACACTACAGAGGCAAAGCCTAGCAGCGATACCACGATTTTTTTTTACTACTACTTCGTTCAATTTTTCCCTAACACGAATTTGAACGTAAAAAAAAAAAAAAAAGTCTAGTCTGAAATACATGTAAAAGTCTTCACTTGCTGTAAGATTAATCGCGTTCCCTTATTGGCTGAGTTTTCTACACATTCAGTAAGACTGCACACTGTTAAACTTTTTAAAACAAAACAAAACAAAAAACCAACAAACACCTATTTTAAGTCCCATTCAACATGTTCCCTTAAAGGAAAATACAAACCTTCATTCATTTCAGAGCTCAGTGGACCCTGGAAACCTTCCCCCTACCCCGTATAATCTCAGTTCCTCTTTCCACAACGACACTAAAACTTTTTTCCCCCCATGTAGCATCCTTCCTATTGCCAGCCGAGCCTTACAGTACCTATGGCGAGAAAGCGCCGAAACATGCTACAACTCAATGGAAACAATCAAACGAAGAGCTCAGCAGCGGGAAGAAAAGCCCCAGCACGCTCCTTACGAGCGGTTTCTCTCCAGGGGAAGGCTGGCGGAGGGAGCGCGGCTGCGGCGCTGCCCCGGCGGGGCGGAGAGGGGCGGCGGGCGGACTTACCCGGCGTAGCGGCCGCGGTGGCCGCGGAGCGGCAGCGCAGCCTGGAGGCAGAGCAGACAAAGGGGCAGGAGCGCGGCGGGGCTCCAGCGGAGCGGCATGGTGCGGGGGACACTGGCGTCGGCGTCGTTGTCGCCGCCACCACCGCCACCACCGCGCCCCAGGTGGCGGCTACCGCGCACACAAAGCCGGCGCGGAGGAGGGGGCCGGGAGAAGCGAGGCGGTCGGAGATGTCGCCGGTCGCCAGAGCCGAGGGGAGAAAGTCGGCGAGGGGAGGAGGTCGTCCGCAAGCCCCGCCGCGCCTGGGCACGGCGACGGGACGGGGCGGGGAGGCGCCCGCCCGCCCGCCAGCCCGCCTGGGAGGGTTGGGGGTTGCGCGGCCACACCGCCGCCCTGCCCCGGGGGTGGAAGCCGGGGGCTGGCAAGGGCCAGGAGATGGCCAGCAGCCCCCCGCAGGGCGCGGCGGCTTCGACGGGACTGCTTCGAGCAGGGGTGCTGCGGGGTGAGGCTGCAGGTGCTGCGGCGAGGCTGGCGGCCAAGGGCCGGTGGCATCGGGGGGCTGTGTGCGGGAGCGCTTAACGCGGTGATTTCCCCCTGTGGGGACGAGGGTTGAGCCTGATGAGAGGGCGAAGATAGGGAGACGTAAAACATCAGCGGCGGAGGGAGTCCATTACGAGTCACGAAGGGAGGAAAACGTGGGATTTCAAGTTACTGGTGTTGCCCGAACTCGTGGGGCTGAGTAGTGGGAAGGGGAAGAGACCTACACCAAAAATGCTACACCAAAATACAGTGGAAACCCAGCACTTCTGGAAAACTGGGGCCTGCTGTCTCAGCCGCACTAGTGAGGGTAAAAGTCTCATACAAAGATTAGTCATTGGAGTACTGGGAATGGGAAGGAAAGTGGGTAGAATTTTGTTGCCAGTAATTGTAGTTTATAGAAAACACATGGAGTACTTACTAAAGGAAAAAACAGGTAAAAAATAAGGGTGATACATAATAAATTGATAGCCCCTTTGATACTCTTAGGTTGACTTTAATAAAGAGGACGGAAAAGTGCTTCAAAAAATGACTGATTTTCAGCATCTCAAGCAAAAAGAATGAGTGGACTGTAGACAAATAAAACCAGCTGACATTTGAACATGTGTGAGAACTACTGTAAATCCCCATTAATCTTTCAGAGGCACAGGGAGCTTTTTGAAAAAGGGCTGTATTAAACCACACACACTTCATGGTCTATGGCTGAAAGGCAAGTGAAAGTTTTCCTTTGTCTCTTTTCTGTGCTGGCACCAAATCTGACACTAGTTGTGTGATAGAGTTGGGAGATAGAATAGTTTTGGTCCAGGGCAAGATTATTCTCTGCTGGTTGGTTACTGGTGTTTTTTCCCTAGAGGTGCCTGTCCTTTTCCCTAAAATGTCCTGCTTAAAATCTCTTAATTTCTGGTAAGGCTACACCAAGGTCAACTTGTGTGTGTGTGTGTGTGTGTACACTTACACACAGGTGTGTGTTTCAACATTTCTTTATGAAATCACTTTCCATTTACTTCAGACAAAACCCCAGACCTGTTCTGCAAATCTTCAGTCCTGTAATTAATGCAACTTTAACTTTACAGACACTTATTTAATAGATGCTCTACTGGATGTTCTGAAGTGATTTGAAAGGTAAAAAGTCAGCTGTTGTGAAGCTGAGTAACGGGATTTTGGAGGGCATGAGTTTGGTAACAGAGCAAAACCCACTGCTTTATTTCAAATGCTGTTTTTTCTTGTGATGTATCCTTACTACTTAACTATATTTGCAAAATATAGTTTGGCCATTATTCCAAAATATTTGCTTTCAGAATGAAAACCTGGCTCCACTGGAGCTAGGAAGAATTTTACTATTGGCTTCTGTTTGCAAACTAGTGTGGCTATTATTCTAAATTTTTTGCTTTTAAGAAGAAAACCCGGCTCATTGGAGTTAGGGAGAATTTTACTATGGGCTTCTGTGGTCTAGATTTAAGTCCTAAATTGTGCCTTTCTGCAACATTTCTTGAAACTAAAATGCAGGAAGCTACAAGAAGGAAAGGGAGTCCAAGTACCAAAGCCAAATGTTAAAAAACAGAATGTGGAATAAACCCTCAAAGGAAGGTATTGCTATCTTTGTTAATATGTACTACTACTGCCAGTTTAAAATGAATTAAAAGACTTACTTGAAAATGTACCTTGGAGCTGTGGAGGTGATGGAGAGAAATAGCTCAAAAATACAAAGAATGTGTTGCCCGGATTGTTGTGGAATTCAACAGAGGGAGAAATAGTGAGGATGATAAAGTTCCCTTGCTCTTTCCCTGCTCCATCATGGTAGGTGACTGGGAAGATTGTTGTAGGGAGAGCTGGAACTTGGTCATGGTTGTGGCTATGGAAGGATTAAAATGCTGTTGTCAAGTCTGGAAGTTTGACATGTGGTAAGCCTACTTTCCTGACAAGATGGGCTATTAAACTTGCACCCAGCTAAGCAAAGGATTTGTGAAGAAGAAAGTATGTCTTTCTTTTCCTCCAACTCTTGGAGCTTAGAAGAGGAATTGCCAACACCAGAATTCTGATCTGCAGCTTTGACACGGAGGTGAAGAGAGCCTGTGAGGGAACAGGAGAGAGAAGACTGAGATACAGCTTCCTCTTAATCAAGATGTGGGATATATCACAGCATCCCACACTTTACGAGGAACACAGGCTGCTGAAACAGAGGCAATTCCGTATGACATGAAAGAAGGGCTTCATGTAAAGTGAGGGGGCAGACAGCCTACATTTTGTACCTGAAGCTGAGGACTTGCCATTTGTTGAGAAGTCTGTAATTACACAGAAGAACAGAAAAAGAAAGTAGTTTCTTATAAGCATGTTTCACACTTCTGAGCAGCCCCAACTCTCAGCTTCACGAGAAGGTTTAATTAGCCTGAATAAACAGTCCTTGGTGTGTGTTTGTTAGAGTCATAACAGTCCAGAAATAGGGTTTAAACAAGCTTTACGTTGTTCTAGTTTAAATTTTACTGAATAATAATAAACTGTAATAAGCATGTTCATGCTGGGATTTGCACTGCTATAACTAGTTAAGAAAAGATTGAAGTTGATTGAGTGTGATGTCCTTTTCAAGCTTCAGCCTCTATTTCTTTGAAATCACACAGAGACTTTGAGGGATAAAGGACAGTGAAAGTGGCCCTGCTGATTCTGTGCTACATTAAGTTTAGGGTCAAAAAGAACATGAAAGCAGTGTAATCCATGCATCACTGCCATGGCTGAGTTAACTTTAACCAACCACTTTGCATAGTGATGCATGTTACTGTAGCAACAGAGTGAGCTTGAGGATTTATCCACTCACAGGGTCAATTATTCTGAGCTTTGTACTGTGAGGGACAAACTACTATTGGTACCTGAAGTAGTTTGAAGTTAGTTGGAGTACTAGGCCACTGAAGAGGCAATAGTCACTTAGAGTGTCTGTGCTTCAGTATGTAACACATTCTTCTCCATCCCCATAGAATCATAGGGGTTGGAAGGGACCTCTGGAGATTCTCTAGTCCAACCCCCTGATAAAGCAGGTTCACCTACTGCATCCAGGCAGGTTTTGAGAGAAGGAGACTCCACAGCCTCTCTGGGCAGCCTGTTTTAGTGTTCTGTCAGCCTCAAAGTAAATAAAATTTTCCTCATGTTCAGGTGTTCCAGTTTGTACCTCTTGCCCTTTGTCCTGTTGTTGGGCACTACTGTAATGATCTTTGTAACCCTCCACTGGACTCATTCCAGTAGCTCCTTGGCTTTCTTGTACTTGGTAGCCATCTTCTCTACCCTCATGTCCTTAAGGTTTCTTCAGCCTCCTGCTCAGCCTGCTAACAGCTTTGTGGTCCTTCTGCCTGGGTCTGCTGACAACTTCGTGCTGGGGACAGGGCAGCATGACAAAGAATAAACGATCAGCTAGTTTTGTAGCAATGAATCAGTGCTGAGCATTGCCTTGCAGGGTTTTCAGATGTAATTAGGTCTCTAAAATGAATGACAAGTGTCTTTAAAAGGGATGAGTTTTGCAGTTAAGAATCTTGACAATCTGTCTTCAGCTTGCTTGGGGATGATGTTTTACTGTAGCTGAGTCGTTTTATTTGCAGTTGTGTCAGTGGGACTGAACTGTTATGAAATGCTTCAATTAAGTGAAAGAATGGAACTCTTTCACTTGAAGTATTTATGTCTTCTGCTATTATTCTATTATTCTTTAGAAGGGGAGGTTAAATATTCTTTTCCGTTTTGTAGAAATTAGAGATGTTTAAAGATGGGCATGCTTTAGAAGCAGCTAAAGGAAATCAGATGGGTAACAGACAAACCATCAAAAGATCAACCCCCTAACAGCAGTCTTTAGAAACCATACTGATAGATAACATCAGCTGACAGTATTACATCAACTGATGAATTCTGCTCCTTAGCATGGTTTTAGTCTCTGAAAGTCTGCTATACTTGTGCTCATAGATTTTCTTTATATGTATGAAATTCCTTCTTAAAAGTACCCATAAGAAAGAGAAGTCCCCAAACATCATGACAAGGAACATTGTGAAAGAATCATTGTTCTTTCTTGAGAATTCTGCCTTAAGACACCTGTGGTTCACTTGGTTTTAAACTTTTGGCCAAGGGTTCTGGAAAACTGAAAAATAAGCATCGCTTATGATGATTCTTAACTTTTTTTTTTCATTTCTTTTTTAGTGAGAGATGTGTATAACTGCATAAACAAATTACAGTGTGACTGCATGTAAACTTTGACTCAATCTCTTTACCCTTGCTAGCACTCATAGAGGAAAAAACATTAAAAGATTTCCTATATCTCAGCCTAAAGGCTTTTCATTTGAGTCAAAAGTCAATCTTTTATTAGGCAAGCACTTTCTTTAGCTTTTTCTGTCATGGTGCAAATTTCCCACTGGGAAATATAAAGGTGGCAATTTAAAATTTTATGGTACCTCCTAATCAAATCATATATATTTACTTTGTGTACGAATTATTTGTGTCTAGTAACACAATGAACTTGTACTGCACATTCCTTCAGCCCTCTCTGAACAGAAGTTCAGAGAGTTCTTTGCAGTCATTACAGGTATCAGTTTTCCTCTAACTTCATGTAAGAAATATTTTTGAGCTGTTTTGCAGGTGGGGATACTAAGATATGGGGAAGCTGAATGATTTGTCTCAGGTGAAAGATCAAGTAATTGGTATCTGTGAGTCTCCTAACAATAACCACTGGAACATATGCCATTAGTGAATTTGATTAGATTGTATTTTTAATTTAAGAGCCAAACACACTAGTTCCTAAAGTCTCAATCTTGTCTGAGCATATTCAGGCTTAGATACAATTTCACTTATTTACTCTGAGGGGAGTAGCACATTCACAATGAAAGATTATTTTCAGTGTCTAGTTTTAATATAAGCGTCATTTGCAATCATTCAATACCCACTAATGAGTTTTTTATGATGTTGAGGAGAAAAAAAAATGGCTTTGTTTATTTTGAAACACTGAGAAATCTGATTCTGAACCAGCAAACTCTACTTATAACTGCTCTATAGCAGCTACTGTGCCCAAAAGATGGCAGGTGCCAAGCATCAGTGAGCAGCTACCATGTGTGCACATAATAAATTTTTTAGAAGGAAAAGGTACATG
This sequence comes from Heliangelus exortis, assembly GCF_036169615.1. NCBI lineage: Eukaryota > Metazoa > Chordata > Aves > Apodiformes > Trochilidae > Heliangelus > Heliangelus exortis. Next base: position 117,105,062 of record NC_092423.1, read on the forward strand.
AGAAAGTGTAAGTTCAGTGCAATAGTCTGGTGTGTGACTCCCCAAACAATTTCCAGCTGCAGATGGTCTGCAGTGAACTATCATTGTTTCTTTTGGGAGGAAAGGGAACATTAGGCAGAATATCACACTGGATGTAGGTGAACAGAAACTACTGAGCTGTTAATTTATTTGTCAGCTGCACTGGCATGAACAGTGTCTTTCCTCCTCCTCCCTTTCTCGCCCTTAACATTGCCTGATAATTATCAGGTCATTTTACCATCTGTGCCTGGAATGATATTTTGATTGCCCTCCTTCAAATCTGAATGCCTCAATAGCTTGAAACTGTATATAATTAGGTAGCACGTACTTCAGAGCTTTATGCAACCTGAATACTGAAAAATGCTGAAAAGACTGGAATTACGGGATTCTGCCATGCCAATTCTGAAATGTTAAAAAGCCAGGGAATAAAGTCTATATCTGATGAAATATGTCAGAAAAGTGAGCAGGGGAGGAAAAAAAAGAGCCTTTCTCCCAGCATATTTAATGCAAACATCCTTGTGTCTTAAAAGCAGGCAGTATTAAAATAAGACAATGCCACCAGCTTTTCCAATTTTGGAAAAAAAATCTGCACATGAGGTCTGCCACAAAAGGAAATTATTTTCAGTTGGGAGATGGAGAACTGCCAGTGCCCCATGGGCTCTGCCATCCCTGCCTCCCCCTGCCCATGGCTCACCCCACTCTGGAATGGGACAATTCTCCATGGACAGCTGGATCTGGAAAGTTGTCCTAGACATGAGACATGACCTTGTTATTTATTTTCTCCATCTTTGTAGCTGAAACAGTGAACATATGCACAGCCTTGCAGTTGAAATCAGAGGCAAGTGAACCAGAAGTTGCAGTGTAGTCATAAATACAGAAATACCATGTTGAAAAGTAATCTGAACTCAAATCTGTATGCTTCTCATTAACACTCTACTTGCATTTTCAGCCATTGAGTTAATTTGACAAATATTCTACTGACTTAGTAAGAGCTGACTTCAGGTAATTTTGGTTCAGGAAAGACAGTAATCATGAGAATTTCATCATTTCATTATCCGGTGGAAGTTGTGGGATGCAGAAACGTGCTCTGAAAGATTAGAGTATATCTAAAAAGTTATCTGCAGTGATCTGCTGTTTGGGGCCAATTCCTTCAAAGTTTTTTAAAGGACAATCTGTAAAGCTGTTTCTGACTCTTTATGAAGGGAATAGCCTGAAAATAGTTTCTAGAAGGAAATGAAAAATTGCTCAAGATGCTTATTAATATTTTCCCCCAGAGCAGACCGAGGTTTGTTTTCACCTGACAATCCTTGCTGGTAAAGCTGTTTCATGCTGTTGGTTATAGGTGGTGTTTCAGTGCAGGAAGGATGAGTGCCACAGCTCAAGAACATGTTAGATGGCAATCTAGCTTTTTCTCTTTGCTGTTGATGGGGCAAGTTACCTTTACCCTTCAGGAACCTGTTAAACTGAGCAGTCAGTGGCAACCACTTAGCTCTGTAAGTGATGCTTTTCTCTGCTATTTCTCAACACTCTGGAAGGTGTTCCACATATCCTTCAATCTGGATGTGACTGGAGAAGTGGAATAATCCTTACATAACATTTAATCCAGCTCTACATGAAGCTTAATAAGCTTAGTAGATAAGTTCTCACGGTGAAAAAAATCAATTCAGGTTCAATTATCAATTCAATTATCAATTCAACTATCTTGCTAAACATTAAAAGGTTTTTGTGTGTGCCTGTGTGTTGTTTGGGGCTTTTTGCACTCCAGCTGCTGTCTTGCTTTCCTGTGCACAACATGCATCTGATGTACAAGACAAGCAGCAGACATTTTTGAACCCAGGCTCCACAGAATGAAAACTCTTTATTCGAAGACACAAAGTCAGTGGGACCTTTTCCCTGAGAATGGATAACAGTTTTGCTGCCCTTTGTTATTCCAAAGTGTAGTTGTGAAGATCCAAATGAATTGTTTGGGGTGTTCTATCCAAGTGAAAATCTTCATTAACATGGAAGTATTTTGCCAGAATCCCATTTGGCTTCCTGTGATGGAGTTATTAAACAAGTGACTGCAGGAGAGAATAATGTTTCCAAGAAAATGGGAAATAGGTCTATGTGTACTTTGGTCAAATTTTGTCAAATTGGTTGATATATCCAGTAGAATTAGACTATCCGTGCACCATGGAAACTGTTTCTATAGCAAAAATCTCTTAGCTCAGAGACAGTCCTCTCTGGATTAAATCCAAGGATTCAGACTGATAATCTAGAGTGTTCTTTAACAGCTAGGAAGGTCAATACTTAAGAGCAAACTGCCACACAGCTCTCTGAAGGGTTTACCATCCCACTACTGGAATATATTCCTACCCTCCAGAGCAAGAGAAGTGCCATGATGGTTCCTTCCATTCCATACATCTTTGGTGTTCAAAATGCTACTGGGTGGTTTAGAAGCAGTTGCACATTCTGTCAATATTCTCAGTCATCTGCCAGAAAAACAGATAATTGATGGCATCCCTTTCTAGAAGAGCTGTAATACAGCTTTCCTCAGTAACACTTCAAAAAGTCCACTTAGCCTACTGCACAGAAACTGCTTTTAACTCATGTAGCAAGGGTATGTAAGTATACATGGGTAGTGATTTTTCACAGTAAATGCAGTGTTACCTATCTGGAAGTTTGTTAAGAAGGAATTGTGGGATCTGAAATGCTTATGGATCAGTGTTAACAAAGCGCAGAGTGTGCCCTGGCTAGGATTTGTTAAATGCTAAATGAAAAAGACAAATGATTTCCTAAATACACTCTAATATTTGGAAATAAAAATTGCTAAATTGAATGTTCTTTGAGAAGAAGTTATTTTATGGCCTGTAGACACATTTGAACAATTTCTATTTCCCAGGAATTAGGACAGAACTGTCTAAAAGCTCATTCTGGTTCCATAGTGAAACAGGCACAGAAATGAAACAACAACAACAAAAACAAAAATTAAAAAAATATCTAGCAATGAATACACATTCTATACACTCCATAAATTTTATTATGACCTAAAGCTATCAGAAAGTCTGGCAGGACTAAGAACAAAAGGATTTAAATACATTGGCTACAGTGTAAATCCTACCAGTGGCAGAGCCACCAGTTGATGGATAAATTGTTAATAATGATGCAGAAATATCAGAAATGTTCAGCAGGAAAATCTGATCTGTATTTGGAAAGATGCAAGAAGCAACATTATACCCTTATACCACAAGACAACTCGAAAGCCGTTTCAGCAGTAACCAAGGAAGAACATAAAAAAACCCAAGATAAAATAATAATCAGCTTGGCCAGAGAAGCTGTATCCCGGTGCCTTGTGATTTTAAATAAATATTGGATTTTTGAAAAGTTTCTGGAAAAGTCAAATACTGTTCCATATGATATATCACGAAGGCAAAGTGTCTGATCCAGGTGAGCAGCAGCTGGTCTGATACAAGTCCTAGGGAAGAACGAGGAGTGGTTTATGCAGGGTGCAATTAGAAAAAGCCTCTGAGAGTTGGAGCTGGAAGTAATGCCAGTCAGTATGGTTTGTGAAAAATGCTACCTCAAAAGAGATAAATCAAGTATGCTTGGCATTTGTTCACAAAGTATAAGCTATTCCTCTGGGAGCTGGGTTGATTGCTATGTAGGTGCAATATATTCAGGCTTTTGAGAAGTACAGTACATGATTTCATCTCACCTAATGTTCTGATTAGCACAAATCAAAAATAGCTCTATGCAGTATCAATAAGGTACAAATACACAGCTTAAGAACTATCTGACAGATAAACACAGACAGCGGTGCTCATTAGGAAACTGCAATTAACAGAAACCATCTAAGCCAGGTTCCACAGATATAAATATTATGTTTGATACAGGGCTTTTATTTTGTGATATGTAAGTAAACATAAAATCACTACTGGAAAGAATTTGCTGGAAAGAATTTGAAACAACACTCAACCTGTGCAATAAGCAGAGAAGTGGTGAGGCACTGAGAGTCATTTGTGTGGTTTAAGTTCAGTATGACCTGCTTTGCCTCTTTGTAAAGGATATTATACAACATCTGAGGTAAGCATCCTGTATTTAGCAGGATCCACATCAAATGTGGAAGGGACCATCAACTGAGGTGGTTTAGTAGGAAATCTGGACCTGCCCTCTTTTCACTACTAGAGGATAGCTGACCTCCTACTCACTACATATAGAACATCAATTTTAAAACAAAAGTTTCTAGATGACAGAATAACCCAAAACCTTTTTATGGATATTTACCATGCTGTTAGGCATCAGAGAGAGGGTAGAATCTGGGGCCAGGAGTCTGAGGGAATGAACTTTTTGACTGGACCTTGTGGGTAGCCCTTGATGACCCTGCACAAACAACATCATCTTCCTCACCTTCCATTTCCCTATCTGGAAAGGAAACGTAATGGTAACGTTTTTAGAGAGCACTTAATGAGAAGCATCAGCCTGTCTTACTTGCTCAGTAGTATCTTACCTACAGCTTTGTGTGATGGATGTAGCCAGTGAGTGCCCAAAACCACACTTGTAAAGAAATTTGTTTGAAAGGGCCAGGATCAGACCTGTCTGTGGCTGTGCTGACCCAAGTGGCCCTGGGCCACCCCCAGCAGCTGCGGGGAGGAGAGCAGGGGTCAGGTGACATATTAGTAATTTACAGTACATAATTTAATGACATAATTTAAATTACATATTAGTAATTTATTACAATTATTACTACTTCATTAAACCTATCCTAGGTTGTGTGGGTTTTTTTTCCAACCTTACTTCCCCTGTCTTCCCCTGGAGGGAAGAGGGGGAATAGCAGAGAGCATTTGTTCCCCAGTTATTGGCTAAAAATGTGACAGAAATAGACTGATAAATCATGTAATGAATGCAAAAGAAGGAAGTCTTTTGAAGTCTTGTAACCTTCCAAGCATTCAATGATACTCACCATTGTTAAAACCAAGGAATCAGTGTGACCATGTATCCCCACAGCTCACTGGGCTGTTTTTGCAGGTTGTGGAGACATACTCTGTCTTTCTAGCTAGTGCAGATCCCTTGTGACTGTATAGGTAATTGCAGACCAATCTTCAGAGTCTACAATTGGTAACTGATTAGGAACTACTTAACCTGACCATTAAAACTTATTAATACAAATGCTTTGTTTCCTTCTTTACAATCTTTTTTGTATTAACACATGTGGATAGGCACCTCTCCTGCTTGTCCTGAGATTCAATTGTCAATGACAGCAATATCTCTGGAAAATCATAAAAATTGACAGTGCCAAATCACATTGAGAACAGTTATTAAAAAAAAAATAATCCATAAAGCCACATCTCCCCTGACAATTCTCATTTTCCACCTTTCCCACTGCGTATCAGCTTCATGAATTTGAAGAGCTAGAGGAGGCACTGCCTATTTCATAGAATCATAGAATCATAGAATTGGCTGGGTTGGAAGGGACCTCATCAAGTCCAGCCCTTGATCCACTCCCGCTGCAGTTACCAGACCATGGCACTGAGTGCCACATCCAGTCTCTTTTTAAATATCTCCAGGGATGGAGAATCCACCACTTCCCTGGGCAGCCCATTCCAATGTCTGATTACCCTCTCAGTAAAGAAATTCTTTCTAATGTCCAACCTAAACCTCCCCCGGCACAACTTGAGACCGTGCCCTCTTGTCTTGCTGAGAGTTGCCTGGGAAAAGAGACCAACCCCCACCTGGCTACACCCTCCTTTCAGGGAGTTGTAGAGAGTGATGAGGTCTCCTCTGAGCCTCCTCTTCTCCAGGCTGAACAGCCCCAGCTCCCTCAGCCCTTCCTCATAGGATCTGTGCTCAAGTCCCTTCACAGCCTCCTTGCTCTTCTCTGGACCTGCTCCAGGACCTCGATATCCTTCCTGAACTAAGGGGCCCAGAACTGGGCACAGTACTCGAGGTGTGGCCTCACCAGCACTGAGTACAGGAGGCCAGTGTTATTTGTAAGGCCAGTGCTAAAGCAAGGGCTGCTGTAAGGGATGAGTGGCTCCCTGAAGCCCAAAGAACCTATCAGCTTTGTAGGAAGGCTGCTGTGGTACCTCTGTTCCTCTCAGACAGTGTTATGCTGTGTGACAGATTACAAGGGATACTTGGAAGAATTGCATTAAGGAGCTTCTTTGCATGAATAAGACTGAAAATCCCCACCCAAAACTAATGAAGGTTTAAGCCAGAGACTATGAAGAATAATAAGAGGGGAGAAAAGGGTGGGTATGAAACTATCTGAAGTGCTTATTAGAGCTTCAGTCTCTCTCTAGTCCAGCTTACTTCCTTTAGCTGCTCTAATTTTCTGTCCCAAAAGGGTTGTCAGGCCCTGGAGCACTCAGTCCAGGGAAGTGGTGGAGTCACCGTATTTATATAAGTTGTGTAGATTTGATGCTGAGGAAATGATTTAATGGTGTCCTTGGCAGTAGTGGGCTAACAGTTGGACTTGAAGATAATTTTAAAGGTGTTTTCCAAGCAAAATTATTCTGTGAAGATACAAAAAGCCTTTATTTGGTGTTGAATACTCAGTCTCTCCCATTATGTTTTGTCCTGATCTCTCTAACATAGATCCAGAGGATTGAGGTTTCACAACATTCTAACATGTAATTTAGTTTCTAAATACACCACCAGCTTCTAATCATATCTGGGAAAACTCCACTGGGATTTGAAACTTGTAGAATCGGTTTTACCATTTTTAGCCCCTGATGATCTCCATCTAATAACAGATTATATGTGTGGATTCAAGCAGTCGTTCTCCAAGAAACATTTTAGCTTTAAAAACCTAAAAAGTCTGGTTTGCCTTATTTCAGAATCCTCCTTGTGTCTTTCAGTTTGATTTTATTACATGGTTTACAGAACGGCAGGAATTTGTTTTTTAAACTGATTTATTAAGACATCTACTCAGACCTCTGGAAATAATTTACTTTAATCTCCTGCCATCTAGTGTCAGAAACAACTTTCTCCAGCTGACATATGCTTTGCAGCTGAATACTCTGCATGATGAAAGGTATAAAGTATCATGGAGTTATTTTTTGTCAGTGTTTAGCACCTTTGTAGTTAGGAAAAAAAAAAAAAAGGTATGTATATTTTTTTATATATAACAAAAGATCTTTTCTGTACTTATTAATTCTGATGTATGCACCAGACCTTACTTGAAGTCTTTGGGATCGATTTGGCATTGAAATAAGGTGTGGGTTTGAACACGAGCATAGCATAATTTAAGAAAACCCTACATGATAAATCAACTAAAAATTAATATTTTCATGTGGGTTTTTTTCTGGGGGAGCCAATGCAAAATATATTAACCAGTGGTTAATAGAACATACTTTGCTGACTTCTTCACTGACTTAATTGACGTCTTGAGGCAATCTGTTGTTACAGCAGCGTGGGTGAAGGTTCTGGAAGGCTCCCACATCAGCTACTAGAAGTCTGGCTCCCTCACTGACAGATTGTGTTGCCAGTTAACAGAGGGAGGGAAGCATTTAGGACCTTGCTGAGGCACTTTGGTATGGCTAATGCTCCTTTTAGAGTGAAGTAAATCCTCATGGAGTTTACCATCCCTCAGTTTATTAATTCACTTTACTTGTCCATTAGCTTCCAGGTCTTCTAGTTATCTATGGCATCTTCCTCCTTCTCTTCCTCACTCTTTACAGTGGTTCCTTTGCAGATTTCTTTCAAATTCCTCTCTTATCCTATCTGTCTTTTCCAAAATCTGATTTTTCCTCACATCACTTTCCCATGTTCTAGATGGTGGTCCAACATTCCTCTGAAAGATGGATTACTTAGTGCAGGAAATGAGCACAAAATTGTTTTCAGTGTAGCCTCTGGTAACCTGAGTGATAAATTATACAAATAAGTAGTACAGGAGGTTGTTTTTTTTTTTACTCCTGCATATGGCTGAGAGAAGATTCATCATTAGCAGAGGTGAAAATCACTTTTTTGTTAAAAAAAAAAATCTGTCAGCATTTTATATTGGCATTTAATAATGTGATACACTGTCATTAATTAATACTAATATAATTTGATATAGTAGCATTTAGACAGACTGCGAAACATGGATGTTTTTGCAGGTATGAACATATCTTGCTTTCCATTATAAATGGAACCAATGAGAAGATCTGATTAAAAAAAAAAAAAAAAAAAAGCCGGTCTGCCCAAGACATAGAAACTGCATTACTCAAATTACCCTCTGGTTCTAGCAAATAAAGGTTAAGACTTCCTGCTTTTACAGTGTCATTTTATCATGCCCTGTGTCTTGATGATTACTGGCAATTCAGCTGCCTTACTCCAGTTTCACTTGGGAGCAGGGGTTTGTTGTTCAACTGAACGCTCCAACCAAACCCATAAATGTCTGTCCGAGGAAGTTAACTGGGGGGGGGAGGTGTGTTTTTCAACATAACACTTTGTAATGGGAAATAATGCAAAGAAAACAATATATGAATGAAATTTTCCACTCTTGTCCTTCCCCAGGCTTCTGTATTTTAATATTTGTTGAGACATCTGGTAGTGCAATGGATTCTGATCTTGACTGGTACCCATTGTGCAAATAATACTGCAAGCAGTGTGAAGAGGGGAAGATGGTACAATGATAAACCATACAATGATTTACAGGTTGGATTAAGAAGTTTGTTGGGAAAAGAATTGTCCCTAGAGTCCTTTGAACTATCCCCACTGTTAACTATGTAAAGTTATCATGGTCTTGTTATCATGTTGCTTTCAAACTTTTTGCTTTCAAGTCTACCTCTTCTCACTGCTGTCTCTGGGAGTTACAGACTTCAACGAGAATCACAGAATCATAGAATTGGCTGGGTTGGAAGGGACCTCAGAGATCATCAAGTCCAACCCTTGATCCACTACTGCTGCAGTTACCAGACCATGGTACTGAGTGCCACATCCAGTCTCTTTTTAAATATCTTCAGGGATGGAGAATCCACCACTTACCAGGGCAGCCCATTCCAATGCCTGATCACCCTCTCAGTAAATAAATTCTTTCTAATGTCCAGCCTAAACCTCCCCTGGTACAACTTAAGACCGTGCCCTCTTGTCTTGCTGAGAGTTGCCTGGGAAAAGAGACCAACCCCCACCTGGCTACACCCTCCTTTCAGGGAGTTGTAGAGAGTGATGAGGTCTCCTCTGAGCCTCCTCTTCTCCAGGCTGAACAGCCCCAGCTCCCTCAGCCCTTCCTCACAGGACTTGTGCTGGATCCCTTCACAGCCTCCTTGCTCTTCTCTGGACCTGCTCCAGCACCTCAATCTCCTTCCTGAACTGAGGGGCCCAGAACTGGACACAGTACTCAAGGTGTGGCCTCACCAGCGCTGAGTACAGGGGCAGAATCCCTTCCCTGGACCTGCTGGCCACACTGTTCCTGACACAGGCCAGGATGCCATTGGCCTTCTTGGCCACCTGGGCACACTGTTGGCTCATGTTCAGCTTCCTGTCAATCCAGACTCCCAGGTCCTTTTCTGCCTGGCTGCTCTCAGCCACTCTGGGCCCAGCCTTGAGCTCCCCATGGGGTTGTTTTGGCCAAAGTGCAGCACCCGGCACTTGGCCTTGTTGAACCTCATCCCATTGGAATGTGACTGTTGCCGGTAGCAGCTGACTTATGTCTATGCAACACTAAAATCTCAATAGTATGATAGTTGCAATTTTACCTGAAGTAGCATGTACATAGCCCTCAGTAATAAAAGTGATAAATGACATTGGGTCTAGCTGCGAAATATTGATGTATTGAGTAAGTATACCCAGAGGACACTCATGTAGATTAATCACCCTTCTCTTTAGAGTATTGCATAGTGTCAGGCAAATTTGGGTTGGAAGGAATTTTTGGAGGTTTCTAACCCATCATTCTGCTTAAAAGAGGCATATATATGAGATGAGACCAGAGCTTTATCCAGTCAGATCTTGAAAACCTCTATGGTCTGAGACTCTCTTTCCTCTGTTATCATTTCACTGTTACTGTTGTCAAAGTGAAAGTTTTTCTTTACATGTCACCTGAACTTGCCTTGCTTCAATGTGTCTGTTGTTTTTGTGTTCCTACTATGCACTGCTGTATTAGACTGGTTTCAGCCTTTCAATGATCTCATCATTTTTTGAAAGGGTTCATATTGTCTCCCCAAAGTTGTCTCTTCTCCAGGCTGAAGGTCCAGGTTTCTCAGCCCCTTCTCATAGGAGTGCTCCAGCCCCAAAGCATCTTGCTGACCCTCTCTATACTGGATGTGCACTGGTGTTACTGATGTCTCTCCTGTACTGGGGCCCCAAAACCAGACAGAGCATTCTAGATGCCATATAACAAGTGCCAAGCAGAAGGGAATAGTCACTGCCCTCATTTTACTGGCTATACTGATATTATCACAGCCCAGGATCCTCCTTCCATGTCTGCTCCTAGGCTTTGGCTTTGGATTGACAGTGTTTTCAAATTTGCTGCCAGTTTTCACTCTTATTTGAGCTTAAAGGGTCCAAGGTCAAAGCCTGATACATCAACCATGAAGAATACATTTTAGTTTTGGTGCAAGGTGGCCTGGCACAGTAGCAAGATAAAGTTTTGACAGATTTCCATAAACAGTTCTACTGCACTGATAGTCTTCTAACTCTGGCTACTTGGTAAATATTGTATAATTTACTTCCCTTAAAAATATTTCTCCCTTTGAACTTTGTGGGCTTATAAATTTATATATCTCTAGAGTATGACCACGTTTTAACACTTAAGCCAGTCAGTAAGACACTTGGGATGAGTAGCAAATGTCAATGGGCTTTTGTATTAAGGATACAATACGGGAAAGATATTAGAAAATTACCAGTTACAAATCTTCCCAACGCTTGTGGAAGGAGTATATAATAGGGAAAGGTCACCAATAAATTATTCCTTCCTCTTTAGCAAGGGGAAATTGGAAGAGGTTTGTGTCTAGACTAAGCTGTAGAACGATGCTGTTGAACGATGCATTTCATGTTCATCTCCCTTCTCAAGGCTGTCTAAAGGCAGACTAGGACCAGCACTGTAGGCAAAACAAGATCACCCATGACTGATATTTCTAGACTCTGACTCTTTTAGAATCTCTTTTTTCTCTACTTGCCACATAGCTGTTCTTTGAACCCAGCTGCAAATGGGTAAACACTTGTGTTTTCAAATTAAGCTTCAAAAATCAGAAAGTTCATTGAAAATGGAAGTAGGGTGAGCTCTCCCCTGGTATATCCCTCAGGCAGACTGAACTGACACCTTCTGCATGTTCTGCCTAACTTATTTACATAAACTAGACTTCACAGTGACCTATTAGTTATAGTGTCTGGCATTTAGAAACAGGATATGTCTCCTGGACAAATTCCATGGAAAAGGCATAGTTAGTTTTTCACAAGGCACCTCTAAGTCTTTTGGTTAATTTCCAGGTACCTGTAGATATATCTATTTCACTTAAATAAGAATTTTGGCAAATGAGATTTCTTAGCACCTAATTTAGCCTATGCATAATTAAGTCCCTGGTTAATTTTAAGCAGAAGACTGGTTTCACTTAACAAATTTATTTGCTAAATTCAGATTTTAGCATATGAGAAATGTTTTGGTAGAAAGTTTTTTCTGAAATTTCAATAATCACCTCTATCTCTGGCAGTCATTTTTCATAAAGAGTATTTAGTAGCCCCGTGACACTGGCAAAAAACATTCCTCAAAACCAAAGGAAACAAAATGCGAAAAATTGCATTAGAGACCACTGCCAACTGCTGCAGGAACCTAAGATGATGTGCTGAGGAGGGAGCAGCATTGTGCTGCTTTTAGACCACATGGATACCTGTTGAATTAATTTTTGCTACGTGCTTACAAAGCTTTGCCAAAGAGACATTGCATTAATTCCTATGCCTTTGGCTTATCTTTTTATGGGAAGCATAATTCAATATAACTATATAGTCTTTAAACAGCATATTTGGGTTACTTGAGTAGGACTTTTACAAGAACTCTGGACTTTGAAATTCTAACTTAAGAAATATCAGATGTTGGAACCAAGACCTAGCAGTTGTTTGAAGCAACTGTTCTGCTACACTGAAAGACCACAGTGTTCCTTGGCACCAGTTTAATATGTATAATTAGTTGCATTTTTTTTTCAGAAGAAATTTCACTACCACTGAAGGTGAGGGATTTGTAGAGAAGATGTGAAATGCAGTAGAAAGGTAGAAATGGAAGAAAATTGTCAGAGGTCACTAATGTGTTGTTATCTTTGTAATCTTATCTTTGATGGAACGTGATGGAACAGGTTTCAGCTTTGAACATGGTGAAAAATCAGTTTGCTAAGCTCTTTAATCAGTTCAAAGGATCTGACAGAGAATAAGCTAACAAACAGCTAGATGTTGTCACATGCTGAATGTTTGTCAAAATGAAAAAAAAAAAAAAAAAGCAACTGTTGTATAAGAGATCTTTGGAATCCACTTGTTGCATGAATAGGATAAACAAGAATCCAAATGAGGAAAAGTTGTCAAAGGTGTGCAAAGTTGCTCTGCATTCTGGCATGGCTGTGGAGCACACCAGAGTGGCATTACAAATTTCCATTCCCCTGTAGCTAGTCATTTGTCTAGATAATGTAGATGAAATGCATGGAGTATTACCAGATAGGATTATTAATTTGATCTGAAAAAAGGCTTTGTCTGAATGAATTCGTGGTGATTAAAGTAATAGAAAAATCCCCTTTAGGCTGCTTCCAATGAATTATAACCCAAATTATATATGAAAGCCAAAATCACCTCTTTATAAGGAGCCAATTGAAGCTGCTTCTCACTTTGTAATGCATAATGGGCTATCATTCCAGATTCTTGACAACTGCAATAAATCTTAACTCTGATAAGATGGGAAGAATTCTAAGCATAATGGAGATATTTTAAGACAATCCCCTGAATATGACCACTTTACATTCTTGTAAATACCTCTGCCATTATCATGAAATCACGGAGACCACAGCTAAAAGAGCTTACATTCCATGGAAGACTAATACATGATGTGTACATACATATCTTGCACTGCTTACTTTTCAGAGCTATTTTGATTCTGTATCACTTCAAGTTTCTCCATGGAGAGCATTTAAAGTTCCTTAGGATCTGTGTGCATGGTTTGGAGCACTGGGATGTGCTAGGTTGCTGTCCAGGCTTGTATATGTAAATTTCTTTGGAGAGTATGCATGGGATCAGGATCTGGTCTGCTGTTTTTTAACCAATATTTAACCACATTATTATAAATGTTTCCATCCTCTTTTGTTATTTACATATAAGTAGTACTTGTGTTTCAAAGTCAGTGTGTCTGTTTTGTTTTCTATAAGCTGCTTAATTTCTTCACCTATAATGACTTGCACTAGAAAAATATTTATTTTAAAATATTATAAAGCTGTATAAGTCTTGGGAAATATATCACAGATTTTTATCATTATCACAGTGTTATGAATAATATATACATCTAAGTATGAAATGGCTACTGAAAGGTTTAAATAGCACATTTCACTTTATCAGTGTAAAGTATTTTATTAATAAGCTTTTCATAGATCGTACAATTTCTTCACATGCATCTCCAACTGATAACTCCTGAATTTTTTCTCTTTTTCTCAAAATATATGGGAATTTCCATGTTATATTCTTGATTATCTAAGAATATTGGTAGAATGTTATTATACTATTTGAGTAAAAATATTGTCATGATTACACTATTGCAGCTTAGAATCATAGAATTAGCTGGGTTGGAAGGGACCTCAGAGATCATCAAGTCCAACCCTTAATAGGAGATTTACTGTCAATAAAGGACAGAGTGGGATAATGTAAACCAGTAAGGTGCTACAAGTAAAGGTAACTGGGAGTGTGCAGGAGAATCAGTGGACAACACACAGATTAATATAATCAAAGTATTGCCATTAATATAATCAATGTATTGCCATTTATTGAGAGCAGCAGTCAGGCTGATAACATAATATAAGCATATTGCTGACTGGTACAACACATTCTTCATATGCCACAGGGCACTATCTAACTGGTTAAATACAACTGTTTATGTGCTGTCTAGGCGATGCTTTCCCATCCTGTTATTCTTCTTTTCTGCTGGCAACTCCCTTATCTTTTGCCTGTAGTTGATCTTTTAGTAACCTTGCAGCTGGGCCTCAAGGCCCTTAGCTCACTCTGGCTAATGCTAAATAGTCAGGATTGCTCACATATCCATTTTCTTCCAAAAACTCTCCCAACAGGAGTGGGTCTCTGCAACAGGGGATCCCAACAGTGCCTGCAGTATAATTGTGGAATTAGTGAGTGCAGGCAGGCAGGACTTCCCAGTCCCCCTTTCCTTTGTTCCTCACTCAGCACTTTAGTTAACCTAGTTATATACTCAACCCATAACTGGACATCAGATCTTTCTAATTTCTATGTAGTAATAAAGTAAAAACAAGTGTTACCTCATTCTCCATCTCCTGTTGTTGTGTATCCCTGCAGATTTGCTGGGCTGTCAGACAGGAATGGCAGATGCTGTCAGGAAGCTCTGGGGAAATAAGAAAATTGTAGAGGAAGTCACAGGGACATCATAGCCTGGTGTACATCCATTAAAAAGTAACATCTTTCACTATAAATTTCTCCTGTATGAAATTTGACAGTGGAATTAATTGAGAATTAAAATTCTGTGCATCTGCAGAATTATGAAATATTTTTGAGCAGTCAGTAATTATGTAAAAACACAACATAAAAAATTCCACAAAGGCTCTGTTGTTGCTTTTAGTGTACAAAGTGCCTCTTAAAGGGTCTTTTACATCCTACTAGTTTAAGCCTTGTAAAACTAATAACCCTAGGCTTCCACTGGGACTCTTCTGAAGAGAGATGCTGGGTGATCAAAGTTGTTTCTGTGTTGAACTATGCCTAAGAAAACTTCACTTTTACTGCTGAATGACAAGGGAACTTGAAGAAAGTAGTCTTTGCAGGATAATGTTTAGATCTTAGGCAAATCCTTTGGATTTTTTCCCGCTACTTGCAAAGATTTAGGTTTTTTATGGAATAATTTATCTACTGATATCAAGGCCTGAACATTTTCCTAGTAATAGCTCCCTGAGCAGTTTTTAAAAGATAGCAATGCAAATAATGGACAAAAATCAGTCAATAACACATTCCATGTTGTATAGATAACAACCAACAATTGCCACCTACCTACTGCTTGGAAAACTGTGTGAGGTGTGCCACATCAACAGAGCTGTCAGTGTTGCGTGCCATGGTGACCACAGGAAAATGCTGCCTAAATTGTGTTTAAATGAAGTTCAGTGCTGAAAGAAGTCAATGCAGGCCAGGACTGATGAGTGTTGAGAAGCCAGAGTTTGGAGGTGGGTGCCAGTTCTGCTCTACCTGAACCTTTCTGTGAATTCACAAAGGAACAGTCACCAGGGCTGTCATCCACACACTTGTCTGTAGCTCTGGCTTGACTACACATTAAGAGAGAGAAAAATACCAACAGATTTCTGGTGGAGTGTTGCTGCTCTTGTTTCATAACTATTTGGGAAAAAGGTGACTTGACTTCTGGAAGTGTAAGTGAATCATTAACCTTATAGATTTAAGTGCCTGGAGTATGAAATATACGCTGGGGTATGTACTAAACTGCAATGCTCCTTGTAAGAAAAATTTATTTATAAGTTTGGGGCTATATGTTTTTAATTCACACCATGTGTGCATAATATTTAAATAATAAATATTTGGTTGCATAATATTTAAATCTTCGCAGAATAAGTGCAAACGTGCATTGTGCTGTTTTTTAATTTGAACTTATCTTGCCTAGGTTCTTCTTGAGCACCCTGCTTCAAATGTTAGAAGAATGTAAATATTAGATACTACATTTTTTGAATTCTCAACTGAAGCTGAACTATAAAGCTATTATTTTACGTTGTTCTTTGTTGTCCCCTCCCCCCCCCCCCCCAATACCGCAAAGATTTATAGGTGAAATATGAACACTAGGAAAAAGTGCACAGAATTAGTTGTCTTGTCTTCAGCAGCCTCAACCATTCTGTGATTCTGATACCTGTATGGGGTAGCTGCCATTGCTTTTAGGGTGCAGATGAGCATGGTAGAGTTATCTTTGGAGGAATAACATGTAACATGTGGAAATCCTGGAAACCTCTCAGGTAATGGAAAGGAAAGGAAGAAAGAAATAAAGCAGTTGGTGAAAGAGAGGGAGCGTGGCAAAAATGTTACCAGGAGAAAACAATGATGATTTGCAGAAAAGCCCCTTGGGAGCTCTGGTGGATGTTGACCATGAGCTAGCAATGTGCTTCTGTGTCAGAGAAGGCTAACAGAGTCCTGGGCTGCACTAGTGGAGTGTTGCCATCAAGTGGAGGGAGGTTATCCTGCCTCCTTTCTCATCAGTGGTCCAGGTTTGGACTCCACAGTACAGGAGGGACATGGGCTTTCTGGAGAAAGTCCAACAAAGAGCAATTAAGATGATTAAGAGACTGGAGGAAAGGCTGAGAAGCTGGGACTGTTGAGCCTAGAGAAGAGCAGGCTCCAGAGTAGCTCATCAATGGATATAAATAACTGAAGGGAGAATGCACAGAGGACAGAGCCAGGATCTTCCCAGTGGTACCCAGTGACAGCACCAGAGGCAATGGGCACAAGTTGGAACACAGGAGGTTCCCTTGGAGCACCAGGAAACACTTTTGTCACTGTTCAGAGTGCTGGCTCTGTTTGCCTGGAGATGCTGTGGAGTTTCCAAAAGCTGTCAGGGCAACTGGCTCTGGACAGCCCTGCATGAGTGAAGGGGTTGGAGCCAGTGACTTCCAGAGGTCACTTCCAGCCTTGGCCATTCTGTGAGTCTGTGAACCTAGCAGCAGTTACCTTGATGATTTTATATGACTTTCAAAAGCCATCAATATGAACCCCTTGCTGATTTAATAGTGCTGCTACAGATCTTTCCAAATTGCACTGCAGAGCTGTCGATGACATGAAACAGAGGATCAGCAATGCAGAGTGTCTCAGTCCATTTGTAGACCTAATTCTTCTGATACATGAGTTTGTTTCTCTTCATAGAGAATAGCTCGGCCAGTGTTTTCCATATTTTGGCACTTTCCAAATTTCTTGGAGCTCTCATCTGTGCAAAGTGCTTTTAAGACTTTTGTCACAGCCTGCTTTTTTCAAAACCCCTGGGAATATCAAAGCCTGTTCTGATCACTATTGTATCACTTTTGTGAAATACCACCTTTGAATACACTTGACTTTTCAGATTATCATTTACAGGTGCTCATTTACTGGCACTTACATAGTTATTTTTACTACTTTCCCTTCAGTGGGACTTGGTGTTTCTTTGCAATTCTGCAGATCCCATTGTTCTGGGAAGAGTTGCCAGAAAGATATATAGAACTTGCTTGTGTTTACAACAAAGAGATAAAAAGGGGAGCTCCATTAATTTGTGTATGTGAACAGGACATATTATATAAATTTTCTAGTGGAATAAAGAATGCTTTAGATTTATACAATTACTGTGAGTAAAATAACTTCCCCTGAAGATCTTCCTAGTTTTCCATGTAAAAAGTGAAGTCTTAGTTTACTAGTACTGGTGACTATAGTGTTTCAAAAGCAGCTTCCAAGCAGAAGAAGTTTCTTAAAATTGGTGTGGGGGTCACTGGTAAATAGAGTGTACTTGGAAAGAGAGGTTGACGTTTTTTAGCTGTGTGATTGAAATGAGAAGAGCTACTGCTTCCAACCATGGAAATTCACCTTGATGTCGTGTTAAACTAAACAAAGTTACAAAGCTGTGCTATGTAGCTCTCACATATAGTATAGCACATGTTCATTTTCCTCTTGATAGTACTTTGTTCTTGGTGTTTACTTACAGGCTTGCATTGGGTGCACCTTGCCAGTCCTTGCTTTTCTTCAGAGGAAGAGCTTCTTGACTGTGAGGAAGGTGTTAGCTAGTCAGTAACAAGATACTACTGAAAAGATGATGATGATATTGTCCATGTATCAAAAGAAGATTAAAAGGCTCTTACTTGTACAGTGCTTTACTAAAGCAGCAAACATTTTGACTATTCTGTCTCTAATGCTGAGTGACAGATAGCTGAACACCCTGATATTTGGATAGGTACTGCTGTTACTTAGCACCTGTGCTTGTTTAAATTCTGCTTTCAGACCCCTCTGGGTCTGAGAGTACAGGTTTCTTCTCCTGCCCACAGGTAAGTCACCCCATAGCCTCTTACTCTTTTGCACTTCCCTTTGCTCTGGGTTTTCACCCCATTTCACCCCATAGCTCCTCCGAGGTCCTTTTTGGGAGCATGTCTGGATGCTGTTCCTGCTCTCTGTGTGTGTTCAGGTGTGTTCCTTCTTTGCAGAAAATGATTCCAGGTTGGATGCTTCCAAAAGCACAGAGGTGGTAATTGTCTTGGCCTCTGTGCATGCAACTGAACTGAGACCAAACAGCCCTCGGTAGCCAAGAGCTGTCATTCCGAAAATGCTTTTTCTTTGAGGAAGTTAAAGTATGCTGGGGTACTGGGTGGACTGGAGAGAAAAATATATTGCTGGGATCTCAGTGTCTGCTCGGGATCTTAATTCTGTAGTTCTTTGTGAACTTGAAACCTAAACAAATTTGTATGGATTTTTCAAAAGGATAAAGCCACATACTTGATACAGAAGCTGACTGAAATTTAAGTCCCTGCTTCAAAGAACAGATTGCTGGAGCTTTAAACCAAACAGATTTTTTTTTTAACACAGCAAACCTGGCCTCAGCCAACTCAGAATAGCCAGCTGAACTATTTTTTTTGAAATCTGTGTCTCTCCTTCTCTTTGCTCTTCACCCCAGATTTCAAGCTGACATGATATTTGGCCTGGAAACAAAATCTAAGGGCAAACTACTGATACTTGGCAAAGCTATAAACAACTAAACCTAACTTTTTTAGTTGTAAAAAAGTGATAATAGGTGCTTCTAGTGCCATCTGCCAGAAGAAGGAAGCAGTGCACCATAGAAGGAACTTGAATAAGGCTGATCTTGTTTTCTGCTACTGCCGTGGAAATCAGTGGAATCCACGAGTCTCTAAAGCTCTTTATTGATGCTTTTTTCTGCTGAACCCTGCTCTCGCTCTTAATTTTCTACTACAGGAGAGATCAAACAAAAAGACCAGTATTCCTGAGTGTGGGAGTTCTTGTTCTAATAGGAGAGTAAAGAATAGGTGCAAACCAGAATATCACATAATGCACAAGTGTGAGTCTGAAAGGGAAGCAGAAGAACGCTTTCTGTTCTAGTGCTGAGCTACCCAGTTGGATTGAATGACCAGGGAGGGAAAACTTTCTTGTATTCATTTTGTAGCATTCCTAGTTGGCTCTAAAAGATGCTCAGTTAAGAATCTAAAGTTCCAGAAGACTTGTATTGGATTTGAAATTCGCTGAAGTGTATTCCTTTTCTACCCATTCTAAAATATATAATTATTTACTTCTAGCTTTACTGTCTGGTGCTAATAGAAGCTATAAAGCATTCTCCTAAATTAGAAATGCTAAACTCTGACAGCTTGATCCATAAAGAATTATATTGCACAGACACGGAAAATTATCATCCTATCCATCTGTTCCCTGATGTGTATTTAAAAATGGGCAATGCCACAAAAGCTGAATCTTGAATGAAGCAATCAAAAACCAGAGCATGTTCTGGTTCCTGGGAGGCAGAAGAAATGAGCACAGACTCAGGTGGGTGGCAGAAGGGTTCTGGTAGAGCGTTTTACAGCACTGTAGGAACAACATGCTGCTGGCATGGGGCATGATGTGGTCCTTGATGTTGGCAATGAATTCAAATTCTGAGCTGAATTTTCAGTATCACTACAGTGTTGAGCTCTGGACTGTGTTATACCTCATCATGTCTGGATATAGTCATGCAATGCAACTGATCATCTCCAATACAGGCCCGATTTCATTTCCTGTCAAAGTTGTTGGCCAAAATCCCTTTATTCAACTGATAGTATAGCTGACTACATGGCTTAAAATCCTAGACAACTGGGATTTGATTTTCCTGTCAAATATCCATTTACTCATTGAGAAGCACTGTGGTATGCAGGCTTTTTTGACAGGGGAGAAATAAAGAATAATTCACCCTGTTCTGAAGACTTGATTTAAAATACAGTGGAAACAATGTATGTATTATGTTCCTTGACCAGCTGCAGGGCTTGTTTCATCATACTATATTAAACCATGCTAATTAAG
The DNA here is from genome assembly GCF_036169615.1 of Heliangelus exortis. Taxonomy (NCBI): domain Eukaryota; kingdom Metazoa; phylum Chordata; class Aves; order Apodiformes; family Trochilidae; genus Heliangelus; species Heliangelus exortis. Next base: position 117,125,243 of record NC_092423.1, read on the forward strand.
AACTTCGGATTTTTTTCCTTACAACTCGCAGAAATAGTTGCAAATCAGTTAATTGGGGAAGGAAAGAAGGGAATCCGAATGTGGTTATTGATGCAGTCTTTTAGCTATACACTTTACAGACTGAAACACCCTTCCTGTGGCATGCCTTTGAGTATACCCAATTTTGCTGATATAAAAAAAAATCAGCTAACTACTAAACCCCAAATTCAGACATAAGTTAGTTTTAGCTACTTACCTTGAACACTAGGAAAAAAAAGGCAGGAATTGGTGAGTTTCAGGAGTGGGCTGGATTGTAGAGAACCCCATATTTTCATAAAGAGAGAACAAAAGTGTTGATGATCTATGGGTAGTGGTTCTTTCAAGAGTATCTGCTGATCTGTCTTTCTTTATGTATCAGCTTTATTGAAGTGACTCTTCAACAGCTTGTATAAAATGTTCCTTCTTATAGTTAAAATTTTGGTGTTTTATGTGTCTTGGCCAAAAAAAAAGATTTGTATAATAAATTCAGTTAATTTCTAAATTATTTACATTGCTTATAAATGCCTATTAAAAACCTTTGTAGACTGTGATTTCATTTTGGCTTGACTCTGAAGTAGCTTGAGGGCTTCATTAATTAAAGTGTTTTTCTATTATTATGGACACAAGAAAAAGTTTTGTAGCTGAAATTATCAAGTTCCAATCCATGAGGTATTTTTATATAAAAAAACATGAATAAGTATTTCCTGAAGACATGAGGAACTATAATTTGAAGTATACACAATACAAAATGTTGTTAATATATTTATCCTTTCTTATATAATGCTTATGTATATACTATATATATAAAGTGTGAATTCCTGTGGACCCACTTCTGTGACCGAATTCACCCACATACAGAGTGAGTCTTTACAGGGCTTGGGAAAACAATCTTGTAGATGTATATCCTTGCCCTTGGGTTAGTTTTTGGGTTTCTTTTCTGATGAAATCCACGAGGGGGCAGTGGACAGCAAGAGTGCGGATAAGAGCATTTCACTGCAGTTTTCTGCAAATAGCACCAAACCAACCAGAAAAACTGAGAAGGTTGGTCCCCAGCATTGCTCATTTAGAGTATTTAAAATAACCAAACTTGAGTCAAGTATACAAAAATTATATGACATTTACTGTGATTTTAGATTAACTTTTTTTCCCCTGTATTTGAATCTGTTGTTACACACAGTTCTTGTTTTTACAACTACAAGTTTAGTATATTTATTGAAAAGAGAAAGCAAGGGAGATTTAGGAAATAATCATGATGTTAAAGGTGCTGTGGCCATAATGGTAAAAACCCAAATATACCTGTGAAAATTAGTGATAATGAATTGTCAAATCAAATTTGACAGCCATTTCTGGGCTTAAAATAGTACATAGAATTAGGTAGCTGAAAAGAGTCTACAGCTCATATAATTTTATACAAGGCAATGGCTTTTTAAACACAGGCTATCTCGTTCAATTAAAAACCCCTGATTGCTTCAGTAACTGGAACAACTGAACTATCTTAATACTTAGTATTTCTCATTTAGACCCAAGGACTTTGTATGCTATGCTTCTGATTGCAGTATTTCATTAACTATTAATTAAATCACCAGTGCTTGTGACAGCAGTGCATTGACTTAGTGATGTGATGAAAAGGGCACACCTGATGTGTGATAAAAATTCAGCATATTGATTGATTGATACTGATATTGATTGATTGAATTATTTTAATCCTGAGCACTAATGGATTGATATGTGTCTGTGAGTTAAGATGCAAATATTTGATGGTCTTCCTTAACGGAAGTTGGCTTTCTGATTATTACTTAGTTAATGAGCTAATGAAACTCACCAAACAGAGATTTAAGCCAACATGGCAGGCAGGCCTTTAGGCATTTTGCAGCCATAGCATGAATTCCTGTGTGGCCTCTCACTTTTCTTTCCCATGGGAGAAGATGCCATACCTCACCAGGGATACATCAGGCTTGAAGTTTATCTTCAATGAGAACAGGTACAGAAATGTTTCTGTAGATTCCTACCAGAGGTTTTTAACTTAGCCTTTCGGACAGCTTCTGCCTGTGCATTGATGAAGATGTGGCTGGGGTGTTGTTTTCCTATGTGCAAATGCCACAAGAGGCACAATGACTGCATTAGGTGGCCTATGTAGGGCAAGCTGCAGCGTGGCTCCAGTTGTGCTCTGCACAGAAATAAGCTGAATTTACTCTTCTGTGGCTGCTTCTGGTGGATTTGAATATAAGTACAGAAGACAGTGGGTCTGTATAAGCAGGAAATCAAATTTGTCTTCCCTGGGGGTCAGGTGCAGCCAGTTCTGGGTGTCAAAACTTCAGCCTTCCTTATTTTCAGACTTTGATTCAGGTTTAATTTATCCTTGGATTTGAGCTCTGATCAGCCCTGAAAATAGCACTGGTAAAGATCCTAAAGATCCTGTGTCAGCTTGCAGATGGAGAAACAACTCTTCTTTCACTCTTGGTGGTGATGTAGTTTTGTGTGCCATTGAGCTTGCAGCCTCCCCTACTCCAGGACCCAGCCAAATGCATGTTTATATGTGTGTGTGCTTGTGGATAAACACACACCAAAGCACAGACAGACACATGTATTCACACATGTCCATGCAGTGTGCTCTCTGTGTTTTGTTGTGAATACAGAGAGATAAGAAAGAATGGGTGTTCAGGCCAGAAGGGCTGTGGGCATGCATGAAAACCTGGGCTGTGCACAGCTGGGATGAGCAGAGATGGATGAATACAAGCAGGACTGACTGATAGAAATAAGGAGTTTGTTCTGTTTGAGAAAGGAGTGGCTCAAAAAAGAGTAAAAAGCCACAGGAAATATAGGTGCCAAGGGCAACTGAACAAGTAGGTGGGGAAAAAATGTGTGTTTGTGTGAGTAAATTGACTTAATGCTTGTTTATACATGATGTATTTGATGGTACACAGTTGTAAGAATGGGGAAGAGACAACAGAAGCAGATTTTTTTTTTTTGCATGTGAGGTCTGTGAGGACACCTATGCTCCCCCTGAAGCAGGAGAGCAGATGAGAGAGCTGGAGCCTTCAGTATGGCTACATTAAACTTGCAGAGAAAATGCAAATCCTTTTCTGAGATATCTTGTTCTTCTGTAAAAAAATACAGCATAAAACTGCAAGATGTGTAGAGTGATCCTGACCAGAGGACTGTTGTTTAGTGAGGAATTAGTGGCTCAACCTGATCAGGCCTGGGGCTTGTTTGTGCTGTGCTGACAGGCAGCTTTGCCTTTAGGATGCTGCTGGGCTGCCTGAAGTCTCTTGGTTTTGGGATACACTCAGCCAGCTCACTACAAGAAGAGCCTGCAGGCAGCTTACACCAAGCCCAAGGATTTGTATCACCTGTATGGCCTTGACTTTACCTTTAAAAGTACAGCAAAAATATCTCATGCAAGCATCCTCTCTGACAGTAGAAATTGTGCATCCTGTTGTACTTCCACTACTTCTGCGGTTTTTCCCTTGAAATGCTCTTCTTTAATAAGAACAAGATCCTCCAAAATCTTTGGCAGAATTAATTGAAGTAGGGAAAAAAATTAATGACTATAAAAAAGTGATTTTTCCTTCGATTTTTGGGACCAAAAAGATAACAGTAGGCTTGTAGCTGAGAATTTTACTTTTATAACTTCTTTGAAGGTTTTTATATTAACAGTTCTTCGTAATTTAATATTTTCCTTATGTTCCAAGACTACAATTTTAATTCCCTTTAATCTGTGTATGAATACTTGATGACTAGGTTTTACACAGTGTTAGTCCACTAGAACTACCCAACATACCCAAGCTTTTTATATGAAAAATGAGCAGTTCTGCCAACAGAAGATTATTGATCAAATGAGATTGTAAATTATGTACAACACTCAAGTTTTTTACTTTTCCTCAATAACTATGCGAGTGACATTAAATATGTGACATTTTTGTCATTGAAGGAGAAATAGTTAGAATCATAGAAATAGTTAGAATCATAGAAAAGGGACCTTCAAGATCATCCAGTTCCAACCCCCCTGCCATGGGCAGGGACACCTCCCACCAGATCAGGTTGCTCAGAGCCCCATCCAGCCTGGCTTTAAAAACTTCCAGAGATGGGGCTTCCACCACCTCTCTGGGCAACCTGTGCCAGTGTCTCACCATTCTCACGGTGAAGAACTTCTTCCAAACATCTAATCTAAATCTACCCTCCTCTAGTTTGAATCCATTCCCCCTAGGCCTATCACTACCTGACATCCTAAAAAGTCCCTCCCCAGCTTTCTTGTAGGGCTCTTCACATACTGGAAGGCTGCAATAAGGTCTCCTCAGAGCCTTCTCCTCTCCAGACTGAATAACCCCAACTTTCTCAGTCTGTCTTCACAGGAGAGGTGCTCCAGCCCTCTGATCATCCTCGTGGCCCTTCTCTGGACACTCTCCAGAACATCCATGTCTCTCCTGTAATAGGGGCTCCAGAACTGGATGCAGTACTCCAGGTAGGGTCTCACGAGAGCAGAGTAGAGGGGAGGTTAACATAGAGTCCTGATGACAACCAAATAAAAGCAGAAGTGAAAGTAGGTTATTGTGTTGTTTGATAAATGTAGTTTAGGGTATAGACTGTTGATAGAAATCATTCTTCAAATCATGATTGACAGCACAAGCAGAACGCATAGAACATGTTCCAGAAGGAAAACATCTGTTTCTCAGTCACCCTTTTTTGAAGTGAGTAAAGAAATTAGTATCTGGGGGTGAATGTGTTGAGGTGGCAGTATTGATTTGATCATGTTATGTATGTACATTGAACACAGCAAAAGAACAGAAAAATAACAAGAAGAAACCAAGGCAGATCCTGTATTTTACAGTTGGTAGCAAGGACAGGAGAGGAATGAGGCCACAGACTCATGATGCCATACTCTTAACTGTTGTACCCATGATTATCAAGGCTATCATGAAGCAATGATTGAAGCTAAAGAGAATATATTTGACTATTCTAGCTGATATGACTGGAAAAACTAAATTTTAGAATTTTATTTAGGCACATAGATTTTGTTCAGCTGCCTTGTTCTGTGGTGAAAGGAACAGCCCCTCTAGCTATAAGAACATAAAACCCTAATTACAGCAGTGAACTGTTAAGTCCATTCACTTCTAGGTACTGAGTAATTTAAGTGAAGAATTGTACTTAGAGGTTCTTGCACTAAATGGTACAAAGAAGTTTTGTGGGGATTTTTTGTTGTTTTTCTCAAGGAGGAAGAGCCTTCCTTTCAGATTTATAGCACAAATCATTCTTTCAGCAGCTGTGTGTGAAAGGGTGATTTTTATCTCCTGGATGAAGCTGTCTCTCAAGCTATACAGATGCTTGTGTGCTCCTTCCTGGGCATCAGGACTATAGGTTTCTGCTGGTGGCCCTGGAAGAAGTGTTTTAAAGTAAGTAGTGTTTTAAAACTGATAAATCAAACTCTGCTTGGGTTTTTTTGTGCTCTCACCATTTTCACTTGAGGTGAGAGGAGCTGGATTGAAAGAAGTACTGTAGCTATAAATCCATATAAGCACCTCAGGTGACAGGGTACCATTTGGTTAAAGATGCAGGTAAAAGCTACAAAGTAGCTGAGTTTGCTGGTGCTGATAGGTGCACAGACCCTTTTCTTCTTGAATAAGCTTTGATTATTTTGTTGGTATAACTGGTGAAAGGCAGTTATGGGATGAATGAATCCTTGCCTCATAATAAAGATGTGAAGGTAAAAATTCTCAGTGTGGTTAGCAAAGAACTTGGTGAATACATTGTGTTCCCTGTGGTTATAGATAGGCACACTACATGGTGTTCAGTAGTACCCTTTCCCAAAAGCACAAAAACCCCAGAGTTCTTTTGATGTTAGTCCTAGCATTCAGCACATAGAAAAATAGCCTATTTGGTCACATATCAATCTGCATTATTTCATAATTTTCCAGGACTTTATTTCAGAATCCAGAGAAAAGTACTTCAAAGGGAAAAAAAAAAAGTAAAAAACTCCCTTGGGATCAAACAGAGTGTCAATCCATGTTAATTCTATTATTGTAAAAAAATATTAAGAATGAGGAGACTCACTTAAAAATATACAAAAATGAGTTAACCTGCATATTCTTTCTTTCCTCGGTGCCTTCGAAATAATTGAAGGATATATATTGAAAGGATGATCTAAACATATTAAATACAGTGAACAACTACAATTTTGAAAACTGAGATTTTTATAGGTTGTTTGGCCTTCCCTGTTTTACTTGGTCCCCTTACCTTCCATGTAGTTTTATTTTTCTTTTTTCAGTGAATTACTCTACCAAAAGAATCACTTTTAAAAAACATACTTATTTAAGACATACACTGTTATTTTATCTTAGTTGAAATTTTAAGGAGGAAACCCCAAACCTAACTAATCAAATGCTTATTTAGCATAATTAAAACTACTGGGGAAGTATACAATGCTATCTTTTATTAGTAATGGAAATTCCAATACTTGCCATGTCTCCACCTCAATCTTTTCAGACTTTCCACAAGAGAAATAATATCTTGGGGTTTTTTTGTTTTGTTTGGTTTTTTTTCCCTTCAGATATTGTACTGGGAAACCTAATTAAAATGTTTTTGAATGCTGTCAGAGTTAGCAGTGTGTCTTTGCATAAGAGCACAATTAGGTGGCTGAGCTACACAGTCGGAAAAATATCTTACTATAAATTAATTGTTTCAAACATCTCTTAATCTGTTACTAATTCTGTATCTACTTTATTGAGCAGTGAGCAGTACTTTATAAAATCAGTAGTGCTGCTGTTTGCAGTAGAGATAGAACAGTATGGATGCCCAAAGCCAGAGCATCAGTCTTCAGGTATTCTCTGAACCCCAGGCAACACAGAGCAGTTTAAGACCAGAGAAAAAGAAGCTGATTCCCCCAGCTCAGACTAAAAGCACACTTCAAAAGACAAGGCTGCATGACATACTGTAGTATCTGAACAGTCAAGAACTGACAAGGCAGCATCTACAAATTAAAGGGTTGGGGAAGACTTAGTATTTAATAAAATCTCTGGGAGTTTTGAAACTTAAGAATGCTCTTGAACTATACAAGTAGAGTTTGGAGGTTTTCTATCATTTGGTACAGGGGACAATAAAAAGTAAATAAAATGGGCTATCATGAAACTTGCTCCAATGTATTGACCCTGGGTAACAGGAAAGACCCCCTCAGTTTTGTAGTTTGCTTCCCATCACCTCCAGTGATTTTGGAGAGATGACTCGTGTTGAGATGAAGACAGTTTAATATGTGAAGGGGTGGGAGAGAAGAAAAGAAGTGATGCAAAACCACTCATAACACAGACTGATGCCAAGCCAGTCCCTGAGCTGCTTCAGAAAAGCTCTTCCTCAGTTTTATTGATGAGAATGGCATTCCTGGTATGGAATTATTCTTTGGTTGGGGTTAGCTGTCCTAGCTGTGTCCCCTCCTCCCAGCCTCTTGCCCACCCCCAGCTTTCTTGCTGAGGTGCAGAGAAATAGCAAAAGCCTTGATGCTGTGCAAGCACTGCTCAGCAAGAGCTAAAGCACAGGGGTTTAATCAGCACTGTTTTGGTCACCAATCTAAAACACAGAACCATAGACTGAAAATTAACTCCATCCCAGCCAGACTCAGCACACCTGTAAAAGCTGACAGAGCTGTCAACACTGCAACTCCCGTGCATTTCCATGCTTAATAGGGACTTCATGGCCTAGCTATTTAAAGAAGAAAATAAATTATAGAAGATATGAGCTCATGCTTTTATTTTGCATTTATGTTGAAAACTTGACTATTATCTGTAATATCTGTAATTATCTGTATAATCTGTAATGAAGAGAATTTAGAGACTTTATTCAAGGTCACAGATAAAAATCCATACTCTCCAGTGAAAACAGCAGAATGTGGCAAATTATATTTGGGTGGTTTTAATTTTTATCTGCATGTCAACTCTTACTTGCTTTTTAGCTGTTGGTGCTATCATTACAACTACCTGAAAGGAGATTGTAGCCAAGTGGGGGTTGGTCTCTTTTCCCAGATGACTTTCAACAAGACAAGAGGGCATGGTTGTAAGTTGTACCAGGGGAAGTTTAGGTTAGATATTAGAAGGAATTTCTTTACAGAGAGGGTGATCAAGCATTGGAATGGGCTGCCCAGTGAAGTGGTGGACTCTGTCCCTGGAGATATTTAAAAAGAGGCTGGATGTGGCACTCAGTGCCATGGTCTAGCAACCGCAGCGGTGGGTCAAGGGTTGGACTTGATGATCTCTGAGGTCCCTTCCAACCCAGCCAATTCTATGATTCGATGATTCTATGAATAAGTGTTCATACACAACTTGGAGAGGTTGTTTTCTGTGAGAAAATGTCAAAAAGTGCTTATTTACTATTTAAGTATTTGAAGTGTTTTAGTCATCAGTTAGGAAACCCAACCAAAACAAATACATTTTTTTAAAGTAGATGGTTCATTTCCCAGACTAGACAGTGCTGGAAGACCTATAAATAACACTGGATGTGTCCCTTCCTCTACTGGGAATCAAATAATATTGAAGTACCTTTTGAAGAGCTGTGATGATTGATATTTAGAATGTTGTAGGTTAAGTTCCTAGGCTGTGTAAATCAGTCTACAAACTATGAAAAATGTGATCAAAGAGTATCTGATACATACCTTGTAACCAGAAAGAGGCACCATCACCACTTCACTTATTTTCAGTACTTAAGATGCTCTTAAACATTATTCTGTCCTACTTACAGTTGCTAAGACAATATTACAATACTGGCAGTGGATCGACTACATTTAAGACATATTTTCCAGTGGCATATCAATGATCTCTTGTTCCTTCAGTTGTGTTCCACAAAATGACTCAACTTGTTCTCTGATTTACTCAAATGTTCCTTATGAACATTCTTCATAGTTCTCATATTTTTAGTTTTGTTAACTGTGCTGGTGAGCACGATGGCTGTTTCAGAGCTACTCTTTTGTCACTCTGTGGTGCTGCATTAGAATTCCTGAGCTTTGGTTTTTTTTTTCTTTGGCATTTTTTGCACACAAAGGAGTCATGTTTAGATCTTTCAATGAGAATAAAAATCATTGCATTATAAGAATTGTTGTTTTCCAGTTAGCTGACAAATGATTACGAAAAAAGGGCCATGTAATGATGGAATGGTACTCTGAATAATTATTCTGCTATCTGCCATATGAAAATTTCTTACCATGAGGGTGACTGAGCACTGGCACATGCTGCCCAGGGATGTTGAGAGTCTCCATCCTCAGAAATACTCAAAAGTCATCTGGAAACAGTCCTGTGCAACCAGCTCTAGGTGGCCCTGCTTGACTGGAGGCAGCTGGACCAGATGCCCCCCCCAAGGTCCCTTCCCTCCTCAGCCATTCTGTTAAGAAAAAGATAATCTCCATATAACCAAAATCCAAACGAAACGAAAAGCTCCATCAAAATAAAAATGAATTTATTCAGCATAACTGATAATATCAACTATATGACATTATAGACCAATTTGTATTCTTTTAAATTACCTAATACTCTAATCTTGGAGTTGAACTTTGCTTCTCCCCCTAGAAATATGCTCAGCATAAGTAACTGTCAATTACATAGGTAAAGTCCATGGCTTCCTCTGGAACCCCGAGATGACTGCAGAAATTTCTCTTTATAATGCCTTAAACCCCCCCAATTATTAACCTTAAAAATACTTTTTATTAATAGAATTCTATTTAGAATATATTTATTAATAAATAATATTTTAATTTCTTTGTCTTGAAGGCAGTGACTCTAAACACTTAAGAAAATGCTTAGGATTTAACTCTAGTGTTGCTAAGTATGCATTCAAAGATATTTTAATAATATATTTAGGAAAGTGATGGGTGAAGGAATGATATATATTTAAATAAAGCACTCTTGTTGACTTTAGGGTGCTTGCTACATATGTTAACAGCAAAAGGAGAGCTAAGGAGGATCTCTATCCTTCATTGGATGTAGGGGAAACAATGACAAAGGCTGAAGAGAAGGCTGAGGTACTCAATGCCTTTTTTGCCTCAGTCTTTCATAGTAAGACAGACCAGTTGTTCTTGGGGTACCAGGACCTCTCAACTGGAAGACAGGGATGGGGTGCAAAATGAAGCTCCCATAGCCCAAGGGGAAATGGTTAGGAACCTGCTGCACCACTTAGACATACACAGGTCTATGGGGCCAGATGGTCTATACCCAAAGGTACTGAGGGAGCTTGTGGCAGTGCTCACTGAGCCATTTTCCAGCATTTATCAGCAGTCCTGGATAACAGGGGAGGTCTGTGTTGAGTGGAGTTTAGCAAATGTGATGCCCATCTCCAAGAATGGCTGTAAAGGGGATATGGGGAACTTCAGGCCTGTCAACCTGACATTGGAGCCAGGGAAGGCTATGGAGAAGTTGATTTTGAATGCCATCACACAGCATGGCCAAGGCAACCAGGCAATCAGGCTCAGTTAGCATGGGTTCCTGAAATGCAGGCCCTGCCTGACTAACCTGATCTTCTTTAACAAGGTGACCTGCTCAGTGGATGAAGAAAAGGTTGTGGATGTTCTCTGCCTGGACCTTAGTAAAGCTTTTGACACTGTTACCTGCAACATCTTCAGGAGAAAACCGGCTTCCCAAGGCTTGGGCTGCTGTTCTCTTTGCCAGGTAAAAAACATGTGGATGGCCAAGGCCAGAGAGTTGTGGTGAATGGAGTTAAACCCAGTTGGTGGCTGGTCACATGTGGTGTTCCACAGGGCTCAGTATTGGGGCCAGTTCTGTTTTAATGTCTTTATCGATTATCTGGACAAGGGGATCGAGTGCACCCTCAGTAAGTCTGCAGATGACACCAACTTGACAGCGTGAGGGTAGGAAGGCTCAACAGAGGGATCTGGACAAGCTGGGTTAGTGGACCAATGCCAATTGTATGAGATTCAACAAGGCCAAGTGTCAGGTCCTGTGCTTGGGCCCCAAGAACCCCAAACAGACCTATAGGCTTGGGGCAGAGTGGCTGGAGAGCTTCCCAGAGGAAAAGGACCTGGGGGTTCTGGTCAACAGCCAGCTGAATATGAGCCAGCAGTGTGCCCAGGTGGCCAAGAAGGCCAATAGCCTTGGCTTGTATCAGAAATGTTGTGGCCAGCAGGACCAGGGAAGTGATCAGTCGTCTGTGCTCAGCACTAGTGAGGCTTCATCTCAAATACTGTGTTCAATTTTGAGCCCCTCACTACAAGAAAGACATTGAGATGCTGGAGCACATCTCAAGAAGGGCAACAAAGATGATGAAGGGGCTATAGCATTCTCAGTGGAGTGGCTTAGGAAACTGTTTTTTTTTTTTCAACCTATCAAAAAAGAAGACTGAGAGGAGACCTTAATGTTCTCTACAACTACCTGAAAGGAAGCTGTAGCCAGCGATGTGTTGGTCTCTTTTCCCAAGTAACAAGTGATAGGACAAGAAGAAATAGATTCAAGTTGTGGCAAGGGAGGTTTAGGTTGGATATTAGGGAAAATTTCTTCATGGGAAGGGTTGTCAAGCACTGAAATAGGCTGCCCAGGGAAGTGGTTGAATCACCATCTCTGGAAGTATCTAAAAGATGTAGATATGGCTTCTAGGGACATAGTTTAGTGGTGGAATTGGCAGTACTAGGTAAATGGTTGGATGTGGTCATCTTGAAGTTTGTTAGATTTTTTCTGATCTAAATGATTCTGTGATTATAAGGGTTGTGTGGCTGGGTCCATACTGACTTCAAAGAATCATGGTTAAGTAGATCACACAAGTATTGATGCAGAAGTTTTACACTTGTTTTTATAGTACAATTTGAGTTATTTTTTCCTTTTTGTCATTAGCACTTTTAAATAAAAATTGAGATCTGGAGGATGATCTATTTCTATATAAAGTGATACTCCTGTTTTCTCCCATTTCCTGTGCATGAGGAGAACAGCAGTATGTAGGGCTGCTGTGGTACAGCTCACAAGGGAAAAATCTTAATTTGACAAATAGCACATTTGCCTGTGTTTATAAATACAGGCACAGTTACATTTTTAGAGTGGGAAATCGTCGACATTTTTGGCAGATACATGAGCAGCAGGGGAAGCAATAATTATGAAAAAAAAATTTTCTAGAAGATGAAGTATGGTTAACAGCAAGGTAGAATCTTCATGAAAAATTAGGCTGCAAGAAAGGTGGTGAAGACATTCTCACTCCAAAAGTGAAAAAAAAAAAAGTGATGAGCCTCTACATATGCCCCTAGTAATTCACAGAATCACAGAATGGCTGAGGTGAGAAGGGATCATCTGGTCCAAGCCCTCTGCTCAAGCAAGGTCACCAAGAGGCAGTTGCCCAATACCATGTCCAGATGACTCTTGAAAATCTCCAAAAATGGAGACTTCAGAGCCTCTTTGGGCAACCTGTGCCAGTGCTTAGTCACCCTCACACTGAAAAAATGTTTTCTGATGTTCAGAGGGAATCTCCCGTGTTTCAGTGTGTGCCTATTGCCTCTGGTCCTGGTACAGGGCACCACTGAAAAGAGTTTGGGGCCTTCTTCTTTACAGCCTCCCTTCATTATGTGTATACATTGATGAGATCTGGCCTTCCTCCCAACCTAGGCCTTCATTTCTCCAGGCTACAGAGTTCCAGTTTAGGCTGAACAGTCCTAGATACATAAAGTAATGATAACAGATAAAGTTCCTGAGTTTCCAAATGGTTTCTGAAAGAACGACATAGTAAAAAGTATATTTTCTACCAAAAGGAGTGCATGCCTTGCATTTTGAAGCTTTACATTGAAAGTGGCTCAACTTTGTCATCCTAAAAGCAAAATGACCATCCTAGGCTTATTGCCTTGAATCATGTAAAGATTTTTGAATATAAAAAATGCTGCTTAGCTCCTCAAATCAGTCTCTGCAATAATTCTTGTCATTTGCTGGATAAACCTCAGTTCACCACTCCTTGCTGGAAGTCCAGGTACTCCTTCCAGCATTATTAAGCATTCATTGAGCTGTATGCCACTGTCTCACTGAGAAACCAACTGCACTAACAAGTGGTTTGCAAATCTGTGATAATGTGCAGGGACAGCAGATCTTACAGCTGTGTATAATTCCTTTTTAAAGTAAAAATAAAAGCTTATATATTGCAGTAATTTGAAAAATAATGGAAATTATAAATACCGAGGCACCATTATTACTCTAACAGAATAAATCTGTTTCCAAGAAGGGAAAACATATAAGATATTAGGATTTACACTGATGGCTATAGGTGTTATGGTTTTATCTCCTAGAGTGAAATTCCTGCAGGTACGAGAGCTGCCTTACACTGATACTTCCAGTTTACAATAGCAGCAAATTGGAGTCTCTTTTCAGTGGGAGGCATTTTATGGAAATGCTACCAGGAATTGTTGACATTATGGGAGCAAGGAAGTGAGTTATGAATGCCTATGAAAACATAACAATTAAAAAAAAACCAAACAGCAGCCTATATAGGTTGGAGGATTAGTGGTAGTCAAGTATGAAAATGGAGCTAATAGTTGTTCAGAACCCAGATATTCATGTAATGCTATGACTTAATGGTGCTTACACAACAAATTAATGGTAAACTCCAGATTCAGTTCTTAGCTTACTGCTTCCTGGCCAGTGAGCCAGGTGTCTTCATCAATATATTGAAACATTTTTTTTATTGTGGTTTCACACTGGTGACAGAATGTGTTTATGTGCTGTTCAGCCACACAAATATTTCTGCAGTTCCTTCCAACATTCATGGAGCACCTGTACAGGAAACTTTCTGGATTCCAAACAACATCATAGTAGCTGAGTGGGAATTCTTACTGTGTAAAATAAAAATGCTACTTCCACAGGAAATTCCAAATCACCCGTTCTGACGGCTGCCTTACTGCACTTTCTGCTACACAACCTTTATGGATGGCCCTAAATGTTCACTTTTCCAAGCCTAATTTTTATTCAGATTTTTTCAGCATGCACTACTTAGTGTGTTGTCACTGGTAGGCACTTTTATATCCTGCACCAAGTAAGCTTTTGTCTTAGAGTGGCATTATACTGCTGCTCACCTTTAACACTTCTGCTAGCCATAAAATGATGCTAAACTTAGCTAATAACCAAGAGGAGATTAATATTGCGACAACACTTGGCTCTTTTTCAGGGTGCATTGCTTCTTGGCAGAAAAAATGTATTTTAAAATCAGCATAGTCAGCAAGTCCTGCATTGCCTTCATAAGGAGAAGCTATTCAATGACAGATGTCATGCTGGGCTGAGTATAAGAACAAGACTGTAGCCAGCAGGTTGAGGGAGGTTGTTTTTCCTCTGTTTCTGACACTTCAGAAACTGTTGCTTGAGCACTGGTACCCAGTTTTGGGCTCCCCAGTACCAGAGCAACATTGATATACTGGAATGAGAGCCAACAGGAAGCTTAGAGGGCTGGACAACATGATGATGGTTGCTCAAAGCCCCATCTGATCTGACCTTGAATGTCCCCTCCCTGGCAGTGCTCAGGTGTCCATGCCCATGGCTGAGGGTTGGGACTAGGTCACCTTTGAGGTACCAAACCTCACAAACCATTTTATTATTCCACGTGTAGGGAGGGGTGGAGAAGAGCAGATGGTGGTGCTGTTGCTATCTGTAGCTCCCTGAGTGTCAGGCTGTAGAGAGAGAAAGAATCTTCTCAGAGTTCTATGGTGAAAGGATGAGGGGAGGCAGATACAAGTTAGAACATGAGAAATGCAGATTCTATCTGGGGGAAAAAAACCCATAGGAGCAGAGAAACTCTGGAACAGGTTACCCAGAGTAGTAGATATTAAAACCTCATCTGCATAGCCTGCTAGAACTTTACATGCTTTGAGCATGATGTTTGATTTGCAAGTGTTCCAGAGGTTCCTTCCACCTATATGGTTTTTTGGTTGTACCTTACTGTAACATTCTTGTGCTTTTTCCAGACCCCTGATATGAGGACCAGGCAAGAAGGAATTTAGAGCTACAGATCAAAACATGCAGATTAGTGGAATCCTGTCTGATTTACTTGGCTGGATCTAGAGCTGGTTATTATCTGGTCCTGAGGTGAAGGAAAAAGAAACATATCCTCAAAGTCTAGTTTTACTTAGCCAAAGTATGTCTTAAACACTTGTATTATTAGTTGTACATGTGAAAACAAAACAAAACAAAGCAACAACAACAACCAAACTTTTTCATAGTCTCAAAGGGCTGCAATTATCTTGCCCCAAATGTGGGGACTGTTGTTATCTTAAGCAGCTTCTGCCTGAAGTTCGAGTGCAAGGAGTGTTGCTTCCTCCACTATAAACAGCAATATTTGTGTGCTTAACAGGCTTAACACAGACCCTTTTCCTTAATGAAAGTGTAAGAGAAGAAACATGTACCAGATCCCAGTACTGTTGCTTAATGCCTAACTGGTAGTCACTTACTACAAAGATCAGGTAAACATCTGCATAAAAGAGGCTTCTTCAAAATTAAACACAGTAATCTCAGAAATGCATAGTTAGTGCAGAAAACTCTGAAAAAGTGGAAAGATTTGTGGTCAAAAGATACTAGTTTTGTGCATCAGAGGCTTCTGGAGGAACATCAGCCAAGGAGGAAACCTGTGATTATTGACAGGCTGAGATCCTTCTATTCACAATGTAACCTGATTTTGTAGTGTCACATATGAAAAATCTGGGAAAAACAATTTGAAAAAACTTTCAAGTTTAGTCAGTATGACTTTACTGTAAGATCTAGATATTTGAGTTAAACTGCAGTAGAAGTAAGCATAATACTAAACCCTTTTCCTTTCTACTGCATAAAATTAATTTTATATTTCCATCTTAATTCTTCATTTTTAAATTAATATTTAAATTAATATTTAGTTAATAAAATTAAATAATAAATAAATTAAAAAATTAATAAATAATTAAATTAATATTTAAATTAAATATAAGCTTTTAAAGTGATATATCAAAATGTTTGTTATGGAAACAAAATAATACAGAGGAACTGAATAAAGAAGTTTGTCCTCTTAAAAAAAAGAGTTACACATCCTCATGCAGCCAGTCTTGTCTGAAAGAAATTGGTACTGGTATAGTTGGCATTTTGTAGCTCACTGGGGCTATGTGAATGATGTGAACATTATGATAAAATAATATACCTTATTATGATAGGTAGAAGTGAAAGTGAATGTTTTAAAAGAAAGTGATTCAGAACAAATGATCATGTTTTATTTGAAATATTCTACAAACATTTAATATTAATATGTAACCCTTTTATGGCTGAAGAACAAAGTATATTTATGAAGGAATCTGAGTGTTTTTATTTAGTTAATAGAATTTGTTCTGGTAGTATTCTATATTAATACTTAATATTAGTATTTAATATTTTCTATCCTTCTACTACCTTGCCAGAGAAGAAAAGAATATTGAGAACTTACTGTAAAATAGCAACATTTATATTTGTTCTTTTTCATGCTCATAGATAAAATAAATGAGTGATAGTTCAAGTAGGGTTTGATTGCTAGTCCGTATTCCATTCGAGTCTCTTATGGTCAGTGAAATTAATGAAATTATGGTTATTTATGTCAGCTGATGATCTAACCTTGTGTCATGTTATTTTGTGGTTAAAGCACAAGGCTTGGTCTGTGAGGCTTTGGCTTGTTCCCTGTTTGGACAAATGAACAGAGAACATCAGAACACACAAATTATACTTTGTTTTGTCAAATATCTTGCTATAAAATAGTAAGTTGCAACTGTGGTAAATTTAAAATTCAGATTTAAAATAAAAATATTCTTTTATAAATGGAACTGTTTCAGTTCTTCATATAAAGACCTTGTAGCAAATTAGTATTGTAATACTCTGCTGCATTGCTAGTGCTTTCTGGGTGTATCCAGTCTTACTCTGCTTTTCTGGTAATAACCTCTAATAGAAAAAGGTTTTTCACAGATTCATTTTGGCAGAAATTTAATTTTCTGACAGTAACAATCCTACCTAGGGAAGAGCATCTTTAGATTTCTCTGTAGTAGTTATCATTTGTTCAGCTCCTTAGTAATGAGAAAACAGCAACTATAAAAAATTAACATTTTCAGTTTAAAGTTTATATTTTCTTGATTGATAGGTCTTGCTAGAACACCTAATTCAGAATGCTTTCAAAATACTACTTTCTCTGCTTTTGTAGTCTCTGAAGGGTTGGAAATACGAAATATCTGCTTTGAGTACCATCAGCATTAAGTCTCTGGAGTATAATGGCAATACTTTCAACTTTAACCAGTGAACTCAGTATCTCAGCTGTTTTTTATTATCTATGCAAGTTATAGCAGGGCAAAAGAAACTAGGAGAATAAAGAAGCTTGGCTGCCACATCCTCAAAGGCACAAAATTTAAATTCAATAGTCTGTATTTACTCTTGCTTTGGCAGAGACAAAGAGATACACTGCAAATATCAGTTAAACTTAAAACAAAATGGAAATCTTGAGACCAGTCAAATGTTGTTGGTTTTGTGTTGGTATTACTAGTGTTACTTATGTTCTCTTTACATGTATGTGTAGCTTGCTTATAGACATCTGCTTTATGTTACCTCTCATTGCTTGCTCCCTACCCTCCCTCTCAAACTCACATTTACAAACATAAAAAAAAAAAAAAAAAAAAAAAAGGACAAAGTAGGAATTGAGGGTTTGGGTTTTTTTTTTTCTGTCTTGGGCTTTCAAATGATTAAAATTTAGCTAATTAGTAGCCTTGAAGTATTTAAGATTAAGATGAATTTAAGAATTTCAACAAATACTGACAGTATTTTACACTGATCATAGAATGACTGGACAGATTACTGATCAATTTTACACTTTGAAAAAAGATGAAAAAAACCTCTCCTAAGTCATTGTACAAGAGTAAAAACATTAAAATACTAGAGAAATATTCACATTCTGAAGAGCAAAATGAAGATTTAGCCTCTGGATAACAGTAGTGAGTCTTTGCACTTCGAGGTTCAAATGTTCCTTACTTAGATGTGATAAAATCTTATCAAAGGTATTTCAGGCTGAGTGAAAGAGTGCCTTCAGGTGGGTCTACATGCCATGTACTCACCCAGGTATTATAATATATATGTGAATGACTGATAGAGATGTCTATCTTAGAGCTCATGCCACTGGATGAATCTACTGTGCTTTCCACCTCCTAAATACTGCAGAATAGTTGGGAGTGTTTATGTAATAGTTCAACCATTAGAGTTGGAAACTTATTGATGAGTTCCTGTACTTTGAAATAACTATAAAGAAACAAATATGCTTTTGTCTTTGGAGAATTCACTGTGCCTCAGCTAACATTGCTGCTGATAGCAAATAATGAGCTTCTTATAATTAGAATATTGTTTTTCTTTTTACCTTAAAGTAAGCCAAATAGAAACTTGGTTTCTTTCACGTTGAGTTTTTGTTTACTGTCTGTTAAGCAAAAGTCAAAGAAGTGGCTGGGTTGTTTTTCTGTCACTGTTTCCAAGTAAAGGCTCATGCCTCAATCTGTTTGGTTGTCAAACAGAGCTCCCATGAGCAGATCAAAAAAGGTGTTTTATTGGATCAGTTATGGTTTCTTTCCCATGAAGAACCCAGAGTGATGTAAGTCAGGGTAGCAACATGAAAGACCTTGTATAGTCTGAAGTTATTTATTCCTCTCTAGATGTGGGAATTTTGTTGAGATTACTTGTGTAGATTATATTCAGCTTGCATGGTTTATAATGATTTTTTTTTCAGTTTCCTCTCAGCTTTTGAAAAGTTTGCTAAATGTCTAGTGTAAAGAAAATATAATCAGATATCCTCTTGAAACTGAGGGGGAGTAATTGTCAGCAGCTGCCCATTCTGTCCTTCTGTTTAAGTACTAAGTAAGGTGGGCTTTCCCTTTAAATAGGTTTCATCAAGGTACACTTAGCTGATGTTGAACCTTGTGGAGACCATTTTTTTCTTTGTCCCACTGGCTCCGTGTAAGGTCAGTTTCTTCCTGAGCTAATCAGAGTTTCCAGAAGAGATTTTGCCATGCATTTGTTTTGGTTCATGTTTTTTTAATACCAATTTAAAAATCAAAATTACGTGAACTAACTGTGCTCCTGTCAAAGTTCTGGAGATGTGTTGGCTCACACTAGAATAGCCATCTGTAGTGATCACTTGTAATTATAAGACATAGGTGGCTGCTTGCTGCAGGATTTCTTGAAAGTACAATTGATTCTTACTGAGTAAGTCAAATACACTCCTTTAAGTAAATTGAAAATCACCTCTTTTCTTAGAGACTTACACTCTATATAAGCTTTTTAGATTTGTTTTTTTTAAAATAATATTTGGGTTGTGCAGTAATTCTTTATATGCTAAGTAAAGTGGAATGTTAAGATTTTGTCTGCTGTTTGCCATGTCCCTTGTGCTGCTGGGAATACAATGGCTGAAAGCCTTGCAGGTAGATAAGCACCATCATTAGAAGCTTGTGGAAAAACAGCCTGGTGAAGCCCATTACATTCATACTTATAAAGTAATACTGTAGCAGTTTGGGGTTAGAAAGGTCTTTTTTGGGGGAACCAGCTGTTATTCTGAGTACCTGCAGAAATCTTTTGACTATATGAGCCCATTTTAAACGTTATATTAATGATAACACATTGCCTCCACAAACTTAATGGTGCTTGGGGCCACTTAAATGTTTTCGTGGTTAAAGTACATCCATCTTCCTTTGAAAATGTCATAGAAGAAGATTACAGAACTGATTATTTTGGTCCATTCTATACAAATAATGAGTTCTCTTTAAAACCTGCAGAGTTGGCTTTGTATAAACTCTGTGGTGAATGGACAAACAGCAGTATGTCAAAATGAACTCCTTGATTTACTCACTCTCCAACACTTA
Source organism: Heliangelus exortis (assembly GCF_036169615.1). Taxonomy (NCBI): domain Eukaryota; kingdom Metazoa; phylum Chordata; class Aves; order Apodiformes; family Trochilidae; genus Heliangelus; species Heliangelus exortis. The sequence continues at coordinate 117,145,071 of NC_092423.1, forward strand.
CTTCATAACAGTTTACAGCTAGTGCTGTACATATTAACCTTTTTGTTGGCCATGGAAGCACCTGTAAACAAACTGATTTTATTCATGTGAACTTTTAAAGTGCTATTTGTTAAGCACATTTCTTGGATCGGTCTCTTAAGAATTTTTTTTTTTTTTTATTCTGGTAGAAGGGATTGCTACAGGAAATGGCTAGTTTTAGCTCTGATAGCCATTTCTGCATTGCTTGGCCTGTTTAGGGAGGTTAGAATGGAAAAAATTGCTGCATTATCAATATTTCCTGGAGAAAAGTGCCCCCTGGTAGTGTTTTTTTACAAAGGGAGTAGAAATGTCTGACTTGTGTTAATCTGTCCCTCTTTTTCACACTTTGGCAAAACTAACTTTGGAAATAGGAAAGCCTTCAGTGTGGGTGAGTGGCCTGCAAAGTAAGCTATCCTGTCTATTGACACAGCTTCAGAAACGTATTTCAGCTCTCCCTGCAGACACTTTTAAACTCCCAGCCTGACTGAACTGTCCTTTATGGTGTTGTGATACCAGGTAATATGTCCTGCAGAATGTTTGATTTCATTCAGGTGTAATATTCGAGCTGCCTTGCTCTGATAGCCATTGTTCAGCAGCAACACAGAAACAAATCCATGTGGTTTTCCCAGAGTACACAAGTGTCCTGGCAGATCCTAGAAGTTTAATTACTACCATCTGTGATGCATAAGCCTATCTGGAAACTTCTTCCAGGTCATCAGATAGGACCATGAAGATGATTAAGGGAATGGAGGATATTACACATGTAAGGAGAGGTGAGAGAGCTGGGACTGGTCATCAGAGGGGAGGAGGTTCGTGGGCAATCTCATCCATGTTCCTAAATTACTGATGGGTGGCAATGAAGAACAAGGAGCCAGAATCTTCTCAGTAGTGCCTGCTGACAGGACAAGAGTCAATGGGCACACATAAAAAACCCATGAAATTCTGTTTGAGCACAAAACTTTTTTTTTTTTTTTTTTTTTTTTTTTTTCTCAGTAGAGCACTGGCACAGGTTTCCCAGGGAGGCTGTAGGGTGCCCATCTGTGGAGATATTCAAAACCTGGCTGGACAACCTGTCCTGTTGCCTGGGGCAGTCTGCTATAGGTGTCCCTGCTTGAACAGGTGGGGGTTGGACTAGATGATCTTGAAAAGTCCCATTCATCCTCAATTATGTGATTTTTGCAAATAGGCCAAAAGTTTTGTGGTGCCCTATTTTTTCTACAGGCCTCTTTAACAGAGTTCAAACTTGGGCCTCAAATACCCTTGGCCTGAAATAGTTCTTGTTGCATTCCAAAGTTATAGCATCCCATGGGAACAATGTGATTTTTTTGCAGTTTATCCTGAACCTGCTACTTTCCCCTTAGTGAAAAAGAATTGCTATGTCTCATGCATTAGCATAATCAATATTCTATTTTACATTATTTGTATATAAGTCAAGTAATGCTATATAATAGGTTCGCTGACACATTGCAGTATATAATCTGCTCCTTATTTGCTTAAAACATTTTGTTTGGAGCAAAATGTTTCATCTCGTGTGTATGGTCTAGCTTTCTTTCATTTTATTCTTTTTTCTCAATTTTGGTATAGTGAAATCTACAATTTCAGCAATTCAGCTTTTTCCTGAAATGATGGGAAAAGAATAATTTACCCTTGTCTTTAGTACTTCAGGCAGGTTGTCAGGAAAATCTGCTAAACTTATATGCACATTTGTTTTCCATAGATTGTGTGTGGTACTTAGAACTATTCCTACCATTGCACATCTGTTGAGGGCTTCTCTGAGTTTGGTGGCCTTAAGTGAGTCATAAAATCTCTTCTCTGCTGTCAGTAATGCTTTTGCTGTCCCAAATACCTGGAGCTGCCTGCCTGAATGAAGAAGCAAGAATCAGTTGTATGAGGGCAGCAGGAATGTCAACTGGGACTTTGGCTTTAAAGTCTCCTGGCAATGACAAGGCAAACATGTGAAGGGAAGAGATTCTTAGTTCTACAGATGATGGGGAAGAAAAAGGTCCCCCCGTTTCTGCTCTCCTAAAAGAAAGAGAGGGTGCTTGCTGGCAGGAAATTTAACTGATTTGAGGTATCTGGCTATGACTGCCTGAGAAAGGGCACTCACATTCATTTAGGAGTGGGAAAGCAACAGCATGGTGTTCTACTTCAGTGGTTTTGGATCCTTTTGTTGGTTATTATTTGAGAAAACTTGATCACGCAGTTCAGTGGATCCCTCTTTTTTTGTCTTTCCACCATAGCATGAGCCTCCCTGGTGCTACTGCAAGCAAGTGTGAAGCACTTAATCTCCCCTGGAGGATCAGGGCAGATACCACAGAGCTTTGGGTCTTTGGTTCTTGTGTTTCACTGATGAAGTGCATCGAAGAGGGTGAAAAATTTCAAGGTAGTCATCAGATGTATTGTCTGATTTAGACAGGTTTCCTAAGGGAGCAAGCTTATTGATGGAACTGTGTTGGCTTTTTCTGCCCCAGTCAGTTTTCAACCCATCAGGCTACTTGAACCAGTTTTGGCAGGGAAGTGAGGCCCTTCAAAACATGAAGTTCTGATTTTCATGAAAATCGGTGTCTGGTTTTGGAATGGACTAGTGTCCCATTGAGGTTTAGTGTCCCACTGAGGACAGAGCTACAGCTGAGGTCAGCAGGTAAGTTTGCAGGCTCAGCCTACGTCCAGAAATGGCTGACCACACATTTTGTAGGAGAACCAGTCCCAGGAGCTGCTGCTTCTTGCCTTGGTTTTATGTGAGGGAGCTGCATGTTTTTGGGAAGGGGAGGATGCAGAGGGAAGTAGGGCACTTCCAAGAAAAAAAGCCTTTATTTCTGCTCTTTGAGAAACATCTTGTGGGAACTGTATTCTCTATTTCCCAAAAGATGTCTGAGGCAGAGAGCTAGATGATGTCTATCTATCAGAACACAAAAGTCTTTGCTTATTCTCTCCCAGTATGGACCTTTTTCACTGCTTCAGCTTCTATGGAGGATGGAGAAGGGTTTTAGACTCTGGTTTTCATTTTATTCCTTCTTTTTAGGATGTTGCAGGTTGAGAAAGATACTTTGATATGGAATTTCTAAGTTGAAAACTTTCTTTTTCTTTACAGCCACAGATGGGAGAGGTATCCAGAGTCTTGAAATTCTCATGTATTTCAATTTTCAAGGAATCAGTTCCTCTCATATAAAATAGTTACACCGTTTTTGTTGTTTTAGAAGGTTATTGAATTATATTTTTAAAACTCTTTGTAAGTATCATGCAAATCTAAACTTCCAATACAAATAGGAAAACTGTTTTACCTGGAGCTTTTACAGCACTTTGTTTTAAGACCTTAACCCCTATCTCAGGACAACTTTTCAGTACCTACTGTAGAATATACAGTTTTTATTTTTTTAGCACACGCTCAGCTGCGTGTATTTGCGGAGTATCAAAGCACATATTTGTAATACACACCAGCTAGGACATACATTGTAATAGAGGTCCCGTGGGAAGGTGTGGAAGGAGCGATTGAAATGGCTCTTTTGCTGATGGTTAAACCAAAACAAAACCAACTGCCGATTCTCTGGGCAGCCAGCTTGCTGGGACATTTTTATAATTCTTTTGCTCTGTTCTTGGAGATCTCCAATTAGCCTCAAACTGGAGCTCGGAGCTTGTGTGTGAAACAAGCAGCTGCTGGCACGCAATCTTCCTGAAGTTGTTTCCTTTCCTTTTTCCCGAGATTTAGCGAAGGGGAGGGTGGCGGTGGGGGGGAAGGGGTTGGAGTCACATGGATACAAAGCTTTTGATTAATGTCCAAGTCTGTGCTGCTGCGGAGGCTTTCCAACCTCTCAGCTAACAGGGCGAGCTGGGAACCAGTGACCGCTCGTTTCCTCCCGGCTGTGTCCCCTTCCTGACGGGAAAGGAGCACTCACTGGGGTGGCTCCTCGCCTCCGGACCTCGATCCGCTGCTGCAGCGCGGTGAGAAGGGGCAGAGGCTGCCGGGCGGCTGGGGACCGGCCGGAACCCGGCCCGGCCGCGTAACTTGGCGGGGTCTTTTGTTGTCCTTGTCCACAGCGCGGTGCCGGAGCGCTCAGGCAGCGCTGCCTGCGGCCGGGAAAGGCGCCGGGCTGGGAGCACCGTTCCTCCTGCTTGCACCATGACAGAAGAAAGCAAAGGGGAAGGCAAGGGGGAAAGCGGGAAGGACTTGGAGAAGCAGCTCCGCTTGCGCGTCTGCGTCCTCAACGAGCTGCTGAAAACCGAGCGGGACTACGTGGGCACCCTGGAGTTCCTGGTGTCGGTGAGCAAGGGGGTGCCGAGCGGGACCCGGGGGGCTTCGCCTGGGGGACGGGGAGCAAGGAGCGGGGCGGGCTCCTGCCGACCGCGGGGTACCGGGGACCCGATGGGGACCCGCAGCCTGGATCGGGCTTTGCGCCCCGCGCCGGACGGGGCGGCCGCTTTTGCTTGGAAGGGTGGGAGAGTAACAGGTCTTGAAATGGTTGGGGAAGTAAGTGGTCCTGTGCTCCCCTTCCCCCATCGCCTCCCCGGTCCCCCTGCTAGGAGAACCTTAGACCGATGATGCCGCTTGAGCATGGATGGTCTCGCTTCTCAGGCCATGGGAACTACACGGGTAGTGTGTCTGGGTTCGGTTCTGCCTTGGTATGAGGGCTTGTGTTCACTACAGGGCGCCGCGGTTGTATTGCTTGCGATATTCCTTGAAACAGAGCAGTGCGAGGGGGGATGAGGAGGAGAACAGAGGGGGTGCTGGTGTGCAGCAGCTGCTTGGCATTAAAGCCACATGTGGCATTCCCTCCTGTCTTGTGATACAGGGTCAGCTGGGAAGGTAGCGCGTTCTGAGAGAGCTGGGTTGCAGCAGTTTTAGCTTCCTTCTATATCTGACCATCACTGTTGATGGGACTGTCAGTGCCAGGTAATACCCCAGGCAGAAAGGCGGAAATTTTCACTCTCTTAAAAAAGTCGAAGTAACAAATTTTAATGGAAGAGATGTGGGCAGTGTTTCATTTGTACGTGGCCTCGGCAGCATCACCTTGGGACCCTGTTGAGATAAGTATGTCTAATCAGCTGCAAAAGTTTGCAAAGGATTTCATAGTAACCCCCTCGTACTTTTCTTTCCACCCCTGTCCAACTGAAGAGGGGAAATCCTTCAAACTGCAAACTTCCTGCCTTGCTGCCTTGAGATCTGTGAACTTTCTGCTTATTATCATGGAAGAGGAAATTCTCAACTTGGCTGTGACAGGGAGAATAAAAGCACAGACACTGGAGTGAAATAAGATCTACAGAGTAGCTTATTTTCTCCATATGCTTATCCTCAGCAGAACCATGAAAAACGATAAATGGCCCAATGTGTTTTCGATTTAAAAGAAAATAAAAATGAATGTGTTTTAGAAAGTGGCTGTGCGGTTGTGTTTCACTTGCTTCTATATAACAATCAGATTTTAACCTGTTGTAAGAAAAATACCTGCCCTCAGGGAACGTTCTTCAGTATTATATCATAAGCCCCAATTTTGTATATGTCAGAGTTTTAGGCCATTTCTGCAAATTTAAGGAATTTGTAATATCTTTAATTTTGTATTCTACTGATTAGGATATAATAGGTAGTAGTGTTAAAGCTGTTTTAAAGAGCAGCCTGTACATCTTTCAAATTGTATCCAAAATACTGAATTCAGTAATAAGTATTTTTGCAGTTTGGAGCAAGCTGATCTAAATAAATCATAGGAAGAAAAGGAGGAGGTCTGGGGTTAAACACCTGATTCTACATCGCTTTTTTTGTCTTTGTTGATGGTTGTGAACAGAGTTCAAGTAATGTTTCAGAGATGTAAATCCTTCACAGAGAAATGTAATGGGTTTTAACTGTACCTCAGCCTTAGCTTAAGGATACAAGTTCTGAGCTTTCCTTTGGCATTTCTGCTAGGGCTGCTGTTGAGAGCAGCTGTGATGGTGGATTTATGGTGGCCAGTAGACCAGGGTCAGTGTGGAGACTGTCACGTTTATTTTACATAAGCCATCAAAACCTCATTTTACTTGTTCCTATGGTTACTTCTTGTTCTGGAGGCCAGATCTTCCCAGTTAGGTGTCCTAGGCTTAAGGTTTCCTTTCTTGAAACTATTGGGTGCTAGGATCAGCTCTTCTGAGATGCAAACTCTATCCCAGCTTACTTTTTTTGCATCATGAGGTGTGACAGCCTGGGGCACACAGCCTGGGTTCCTTTTGGACGGAAGAGAACTGAAAGGTTTTCTGTAGGAACACTGTAGCTGCTAATGAATGTGCAGTTTCTGGGACTACATTAGAGTTAGCCTGAAGTATCCCCTCCTTTGCCAACAGTGTGGGGTCCCAGCACTGAGTGTTTCTCTGTCCAAACCCTATCCTGTTTCCCAGGACTACTTCTTAAAGGAGAGGCAGCCTCAGGGATTGAAGTTCCAATAAAAGTTAAGAGTTAGGCTTCCAGTTCACCTCAGCACTCTCAGTGGAACTCATTGTGGTATAAACCACATTTCCTTTATGAGTGAGAAGCTGAAGGCATTTATGGTTCTTCTTACAGCTTGCATGTTGTACCTGGAGTTTTCACTCTAGTTTACAGGAACAGAGTATTTACTTACATAAATAAAAAAACCCCAAACCTATTGTTTCAGGGTTAGAGCCTATTTATTGTGCCAGGCTACAGAAAGTATTCTTCTACGATTTCTATGGTTCATATGGAAACACACATTGTCACTTGTGTAGTAGTGATGGCAAAGGGAGTTAACTTTTCACCCATTTGGACTGCAGTTTCCATTTTATGTATGTGAGGAGGCAGTTAAATTATGGACCAGAAAAATCCAGTTTTCTTCAGTTGATTGTTCTATCATAGGAAAGGGGCAGTATATAAGTGGGATTTGTGTGGAAACATAATGTACACCATACCACACCTAACTCATGTTCCTGAATACTTCAGGAGATCTTGTGAAGTGAATTGATAAAGTGCATCACCCTTTTGGCTGAAGCCAAGTTACACAGTATGCAATACAGAAAGGAGTGGAAATGATTTATCTGAGTGGTGGGAGGAGGAGACTCCTGCTGCTCATGTGGCCATGTTGGGGAAATGGGGCATTGCCTGGTACAGCTTGAGGCTGGCTCAAAAATGAAGAGATTTTGCAGAGGAAGGGACTTTTTGGTGTGTGACAACATGGCCACTGCTTTGCTGGTTTCCCTACATTGGAAACATGGTAGATTTATTTAGGTTCTTTTATATTGGACTTAAAGAGTGTTCACCAAGGACAAATTTTTGGTCGGTTATTTAAAGTATTTTTGTTCCCCTACTCCTCTGGGATTTTTCATCCTCCAGTTACCATCAGGATAGTGAGAAGCTGCTTAGTTTGTGTAATCTGCAAAAAGGTCTACAAGGCTATTAAGTACAAAGCAGAAGATTTAATATATTCATTCTTTTATTACGTAGATGTAGCCAAGTAGATGTTTCCCCCTGAGTTGGTCCATCTCTTCTGTTTTGTCCTGTGTAAATACAGCATATTGTTTTAAATCTGCACTCCTCACAGATCAAATCTTAGTGAAAAGGTCTGGTTATATTAATATTATTCTTTTGGATCTCCTGAATCTTGCAGTAATAAACTGGAGCAGCACAGTATGTTGCGACATCAGTAATACTGAGAAAAACAGTTTTGGGCCTGAGTGAGGTATGTAAACAGAGATGAGGTGGATAAACTTAAGTCCACCAGTAGTCACAGCAATGCCAGAGACAGGAGATGTGCAGAGGAAATTATAAAGAAAGGCTTACACTTCTCCTTCAGACATTTCATTCTAACATTTGGAGTACCATGGCTGTACCAGAGTTTTTGTTCTTAGCATTTAGCATTTCTTAAAAGAACTACATCTAGTGTTGGAAGAATTTACTGAAGACTCTTCAAAAATCTTTGAAAACTGTATCTAGAGATGGAGTTTGTTATGATCTACAGTATGGGGTTTCTGTTACAAACTCTTGATACTTTACTGGCTAAATTAGCAGTTGAGATTTTTCTTCTGCTGGGTGATCTCTTTTGTGATCATATAATCTTCCTATAGTAAAATCTTTATTTTTGAATGAAAGAGAAGATGTAATTGGAAGGAGAGAGCAGAACCTTTTTTTTATCAAAATACACTTTCTCTAGGGGTAAGAAAGCAACAACCTGGGAATATTTTATCTGTCTAAAATATTTATGTGCCATACCACTGGTATTTAATGTGCTCTGTGTAAACATAATTTAAATGGTCCACAATTTTATGTTGGGGAATATACTTGACTTTTTAATGAATGTTTTTTTAAAAAAAGTGTTTTAATTTATTTTTTAATTTTTTTAATTAACTTAATGTGTTCATGTAGGGTTTAATTTTTTTATAAATCAGGGTACTCACCTGAACCATCAACATAGCAATAATAAAGAGACCAGTAAAACCATGGGTAGAAGTTGCTGAGAAATTAGAAAGTATTTAATAGTAAGGAGTTGCCAGAGAGTGGCTGGCTTAATTTGTCACCTTGTAACCCGGTGTAAAGCTTAGTTTTTATGATTGTGCTTTACACTAATTGACCAGTGAAGGCAAACCAGGCCATGAAGAACTTCAGGATGTAGGTACACTGTAGGGAAATAGTCTAGGTACAATAGTAGGCAACTATGTATATACATATATATATATATATATATGTCTCTGTGTATATATAAATACATATACGTTCTATATGTTGGGGAAAGAAATTTTATTTTGGAATAGAAATTGGACATGTAATAGATCTGCTACACTTGGTACTTCAGGGGATATCCGTGGAAGTAGGGTTTATTTTTCTGTGAAAGGGATTGTTTTTCTGGTGCAGTTTCATGTTCTGACAAATTTGACATTGATGGGAATAGAAGCAGATGTTGGAACTTGTGTAAGCCTTCCAAAATCCCATGGCCTCAGCTGGGGTTACTAGTCAGATCCTGAAGCAGCTGGGGGACAAAAAAGCCCTAATTTATTATGTGGACTACAGTATGGTTTACAGAGTCTGTTCCTAGAATATATAAATTTCTGCCAGTTAACTCTCAAATATCAGTTTAATGCAATTAGATCCTACTGGGCTATATTCTCTCTTCTGCTTGCACTCAAGTGATAGAGTTCAATTTCTTTATATGTGTGCCTTGCTAAAGGAACCTGAATCCTTGCTTTTCAACAGGCATAAAGAGATTTTGTTTATAAGGTTTATTGCCCAGTCTTCTCAGTGGCTATGTGACTCCTCAGGATCTGAGCCTTCCTTTTCTCTTGGCTCAATAGGTATTTCTGTGATTGTTAAGCAGACTCATTAGTTGGACAAGTGATTAATTTGAGATTCATCTTCAGGTAAACCTCAGTCAAATTCAGTGTTACAGACCCCAAAGTTAGGGAATTTGTGTCCTGGATTGAAACCTTTCAAAGGGTTATGCTAAGTGATGGGTTTAGGTGTTGGGCCTTTCACAAAAGAACCACTTTTAAATGGTCTTTTGTGGTTGTAGTTTGATACAGTAACAATGTGTGGTTATTTTGTGTGTATGTGTATATATCACAGATTCATAGCATATCTCAAGTTGGAAAGGACTTGTAAAGATCATCCAGTCCAGTTCTTTAAATAGGTTATATGTATATCTCAATTACAGTAATGATTAGTAACTTCATAATAGTTTGCATGATTGCACTGTTTTATAAAAGGGATTTAAATGAATGGAAGGGAAGGATTTTAGCTGGCTGCATTTTTTGATAAGGTTATGTGATTTCCTTTCTCTTCAGGAAAAGAAAAACAATATTCTATGGCTCCCTCATCATAAAAAGTCAAAAGGAAGTTCAAACACAATTACCATAGAAAGTCAATATCTTTTCCATTCACTTCCAGTTTCTGCTCTTTTTAACTCGCTTAAGTGTTACCAAAAACCTGAATGTGTTATTCCGTTCCTATTTGACTTTGCATGTCTATATCAATAGCACCACCTGTGGTCTTTGACTGAGAGTAAAAGCTTAAGAGCTATTTATTTCTTTGTAACTCCTGCCCAAAGGTTGAATGCTTGCTTTATAGGTGGATTAGCAAGAAAGATTATTCACATCTCTATTGGCTGAGCACAAGGTATGACAGTGGTGAAAACCAGAGTTTTTTCAGAAGAATTTTTGAACACATATCTTGTTTTGAAGTGTGGGGAATTATACTTCACTAGTTACATTCTGGATACGAGATACACACTTGAGAGAGATGTTTCATATTTTTCAATGGATTTCCTCTTACTGCTCTCAGATAGACTGTATTTTGAAAAGCTGCTCTTTAAGGAAAAAGGTTTTGTTTAGCAGCTCAGTTAAAATTTTAGAACACTGAAAGGAGAAATCTTTGTTTCATAGCATTTTTCTGAACTTTTCTGTTCATGTAGACCAAGATATATCATACTGCAGACCTTGATATACCTGGGGGTGTTGCACAACTTCTCGATTTAGCTGTATTTATAAATATAATTAGATTTGCAATGTTCCATTATTCTTTGCTTTTTCTGATAGCTCAGGCCTGTCTCTCCTGCCATATACATTTCACAAGTTTGTAATGTGAGCTGCTAATGTAGAAGAGACTATTTGGAGGGGACCATTAATCAATATATCCAGACTTAAGTTACTCCATGCAGCCCAATGCTGTTGAATAGTCTGCTGTTTGCAGTGATTTCAGACATTTATAGAGGCATGTTTTTCAACCTCTTCAGTATAATTTTTGTCACCATTTTAAAATGCCAAGTGCTTTGAAACTATTCATTCCAAGGTTGGTTTGCATTTTTGGTAGGGTTAGAATGTGGAACAATTATGTCAAAGAGGAGGAATTAAAAGTTTGTATCAGTATTATGCTATAGGGGGAACTGAGTTCTTCACAGTGGAAAGCAAAAGGAACTGTATTTTTGCCAAAATAAACAAACCCAAACAAGCTATAGTTGACATAAGATACAGAGAGGAGGGAACAACTTGCCAGTGTGTAGAAAGCTATAAGCATGTGTCTATGTGCTAAGTATGTGTCACTATTTGGAAAGGAACTGGGCTACCCATAAATGAAGTGTGGACCTGAATAAGATAAGAATTTAGATTATTAATTATAATAATTTAAGATAATATTTTTTTATATGGGTATCCTGAATAATATTGTATACTTTACTACAAGTTCATATTCTTTTCCAGGAATTTTAATTATTTTTGCTTTGACTCTAAACTACATTTAATGCTGGTGCAGTTTTCTCTTTTAGACTGAGCAAGATAGTGCCTTTCTTTTCCTGAACAGATTGTGTGCATTCATGTGGGACTCAAGAGACTGCTTAGGGACAGGCTACTCAGGAGGAATATAAAGCCATTCAAGACTGGAGATAGCAAAGCCAAGGCTCAGCTGGCATTGAAGTTAGGGATTGGAAGGGCAATAGAAGGGAATTCTGTAAGTCTACTGATAGCAAGAGGAAGGCTAAGGAAAATCTGTACCCCCTGCTCAATGGGGTGGGGAACCTTGTGAAAAAGTAGATAGAAAAGGCATAGAAAAAACCCTGCATGCTCTTCCTCCTGGATTTTTCACTGATAAAGGTTTTCCATTGGCTTCTTGAAGTCTACTTGCAGATTTTATGGGAAAGTATCATTGCGCACAGTAGAAGGTGGCACAGCTACAAAGACTTAGGGCAACTGGATATATCCAAGTGTGAGAGCAGATGGGATACCTCTGGGAAGCTGTCTGCTTTCAGTGTAGGGCCCGTCTGTCACCTCTGAATGGTCATGGTGATCATGGGAAAATCTTTTTGACTGGGGAAACACAAATGTCAAACAGTTTCAGGAAGGTTAAGGAAGAGGATCAGAGAACCTCTCCTGAGTCTTTAGGGAGGTGATGCAATGAAACATCTTTAAAACCATTTCCAGGCAGCTGATGGAAAAGAAACTGATTTGAAGGAGCCTCAAGGAAACTACAACAGATGAATCATTCCTGGTCAACCTTATTGCTTTCTATGAGCTGAAGTTCATTTCTATTGCTTTCTATGACTGAACTTCATGAGAGCTGTGGATATTTTTTTACCTGGATTAACTGAAAGCCTTTGGCATTGTCTCAAATACTGTCCTTACACCAAGATCTCAACAATTTGGCCTGGATAAATAGGCAGTAAAGTGGGTGGGGAACTCGTGGGACTGTCAGACTGCAGTGAGAGGTGTCAACAGCACAAAGTGCAAGTGGTAGCCATTTATGAGTGATGTCCTTCAAGAAACAATATTGTGTCATGGAGTCAGTAGGGGCCTGAATGGTGGGATTGGAAGGGGCACTTTAAGTAGTCAGAGGGATCTCAACAGCTGCAATACTGATAGTACAGACAGGAGCCTCATGAAGTTCAGTTCAGGTAAATGCAGAGTCCTGCACTTGGAATGGAATATCCCTGTGCAGTAGTAGAGGTTGGGGGTGAGGAAGCTGCTTTACAGAAAGGGTTCTAGAAGTGTTTGTGGACAAGAACAGGAAGATGAATCAGCAGTGCACCCTTGCATGGCAGCACTGGTTTAGCCAGGGTGTTGCCAGTAAGTCAAGGGAGGGATTTTTTTTTCCCCCCTCTCCTCTACAGTTGAGGCCTTTGTGACTTAAATTTTGGGCTCTCTAGTCAAAGAAATAAATTTACCTAGTGGAGGGCCAGCAAGATGATAAGGGGCCTGGAACATATTACTTTGATAGAGAGGCTGGCAGAACATGATTTCTTAGACCTTAAAAAGAGAAGGCTCAGTGGAATTGTAATTGCTGTCTAAAACTCCCTGATGCCTGGCTATGGAGCTACACTTTTCTTAGATCTGCACAGCAGAAGAAGGAGAAGTAATAGAAAATGAGAAATTCCCACTCATTGTGAGGGGAAAAAATATTATTTACCATGAGGATAATTGAAACCTGGAATAAGTTGCCCAAAGACTGAGCAATATCTAAATGCTGTTCAGAACTCAAATAGGCAAGATTGGGCAGCCTGTTCCAGTTGACACTGCTTTGCTTAAGTGATTGGGCTTGATGTCCTCTGGAGGTCCCTTCCAAGCTATACGACTCATCAAATTTGGAATTTATTGATGGAAGAAAAGACAGACTGTCTTGAAGTTTCAGCTTTTCAGGAGAACAGATTTTTCAGGATTGCACCTGGAGTTTGTTTCCTCTGTCTGCTGAAATTGCAGTGGAAGCGGCCAGGCTATACTGTTCAACAAATAATTATTCAAAATCCAAGAGGAACCTCAGATAGATAGACTTTTTTTCTCCAGAGTGTTACATTTGTTTGGGAAATGTAGATGATATGGTGCTTCTGTAATATTTTCTATTCAGAGACCTCTCAGTTCATTGCTGTCATTAATAAATCAAATCTGAGTAGTTCTACAAATGAGAAACTCTGAGACAGATCTTGATTTTTGGGTCCCAGTGGAAATTTATGACAGAGCCAGATATATCATCTGATGCCTTGAATCAGTATGCTGAAAGTAAAGCAGTCCTTTCCCTTTATGTAGAACTGCTGCTGGAAGACTGGGTGTCTATTTAAAATGTCTGGGAAACTGCAAGGATAATTCTTCAAAGTCAGCTTTTTGTGTGAGCCTTCTTGCTCCTGTGATTCTCTCATAGATTGTTCACAGCTGGTTATCTCGTTGTTGGGACAAAACTGAGATGTTAGGGTTGCTAATTTTACGTCCCATGAGACCTTCTGATTCTCCTTAGTTCTTTTGGCAGCCTGGCTGCCAAGTCATCTGTCATATCTCTTGGGCTTTCTGTACTTTTTATGTTCAAGGCTGAAGAGCATTTTGGTGTAGAGGAATGGGAAGGAAGCTAGAACTGAAGAATAGTATAGAGAACAGTAATGGCATGTTGTAGGTTGGCTTTCTTTATTTCAGTGTCATCTGTGTGATGCAGCCCACCCTGACAAATTGGGAATATTGTGCTGAATGAAGCAGAAAATTATGCACTCCTTGGCTTTCCTATGGACTTTTTGTAGAGATTCTTGCCTGCAAATGAAATTTGGCTGTAGCTCTTATTTGCACCTGAAGTTTAAATATGTTTCAGACATTGATATGTTTGCTTTCCAACTGCAGTTTTACTTATTATAACAACTAGAACAAGTGACCAGTGTCAACTAACAGGTGAATTCACATTAAATAAGCTTTTCATCATTTACCCTGTGAAATATGCTGGTAATTTTTCAGGCTGTTTAAATGGAGTAATTTCTAGAGTGAGGGATGAATCCCTTCTTTCCTACGTGTTAATTTAACAGTCCCAGCCCCTTATGCCTAAATCAAACATGATGTGACAGGCACATCAGTGGTGACAGAGTGCTCTTGAACAAGTCTTAGAAAAGAACTTGTTGCCCCAGCAGATAATGGGGGAAGTAACATGTTACAGGTGATGTTAACAGGAAGGTGGTAATGTATAGTAGAGCTGAGGTGAGGTGTGTGCACAGCCTTTAAAGATCAGGTGTTAAGAGCTCTGTGAGGGATATAAATCAATTTGAATAGCGTAGATCAGACCAGAGCTATCAGGCTGAATAGAAAAGGAGAAAGAGCCTACAATCGTGCAGAATATCTATGCCAGGAAGAGTTTTCTGTGACATTTATGTAGTTAATCCTCGTTGTAGCTGGTTAGCTATGAGCTAGGCAATGGGGAATTCTCTGTACTTGGAACTGAAGCCTCTTTGTACATAGTAAGGTTGTTATTATTTGCATCACAAAAAGCAATTGAGAAAATAAAATTGTCTAGGGGCTAGTTAGACCTTTAAGGTTGGCCAGGTCTGGCTGACTGAGGGACAGTGACTAGTGTCACGCAGTAGTTAGTCTGAGAAACAAATCTAAAAGCAACATTTGGAATATTTGTGTGGCTGCAACTTCTGAGTCCCCAGCTGAAGTGGCTGGGCTGTATTTCAGGATCTGTAGCCCAGAAAGGCTGAACAACAAGCGAGTTTTCTCACTTGGGCTGGAATTGTTTTAGTACTTGTGAATGTCCAGTTTTTTGAAAAGCGTAATTTCTTTGCCTTATTAACTTCATGAAGCTGTACTTACGGAAAACCTTCAGAGACCTGTATCTTGAGGTTTGTTCAGGAAAAGTTTTCTGATAAGTGGTGAAGGGTGAGTTTGATAGCCTCTGTGTATTGGAGAGTCTGCCTTGTAATAGGAACAAACTGGTGAAGTAGAGGAGACAGAGACACATCCAGTGGCAAACCCTGAGTTGTCTGTGTCTTTGCTGCCTCCCACCCTCCAAACTACTGTAGTTCAAAACATGATGGATGTCTACCTAAAACAAGGCTCTTTTTATGATATTACCAAGCTAAAAATTCCTGATTGGGAATTAAGTCAAATACTGAATACTAGGTAACAGCATGAAAGTGGAGCAACTCCTGAAATAATTGGTTAGTTTTTATTTTCTTTAATAAAAATACTGTAAAAATCACCAAATTCCAATTCCTTGAAATAAGCTGAAAAGTACCAGATACAAAATGTAAGAATGGCAAGCAGGATTTCTCTTCCACACCCCTTTATACACTTTCAGAATGGTCTCAGGTTCTTCTGTAAACTCAGTCATGTTTTAAGTTCGTAATCCCTACTGTGACATTCGAAAAAAAAAATCAGGCACTAAACCCACAAAGCTATAAAGTTGAAATGATGTATAACAAAGTGATTGATGCCTGAGATGCTATGAATTTGTGTAACAAGGCTGGAAAATCACTTCATTTTATTGCTGAGTAGGTGCTAAGTTACCTTACCCTAAGAGTTTAAGCAGATGGTATATCCAGATGCCTAAGAAAAATAGAATATGGTAAGGTTCTTTGAGACAATATCCTCAGATTCTGTAGTGTCAGCATGGTAAAGGGACTTAGCTGTGAGACTCACAAGGGCATTTGAGACTTTAACAGACATGGCAGCAACTGAAGCTCCTCAGTGTATAAGCACCACTTTCATTAAAATGATCCCAAAGCCTTACAAGGTAGAGGAAAGGAAAAGTGGCACATACCTGTAGAGTTAGTGTTTTGTCACCTGTAAAATGTGCATGGCTGAATAGTTCCTATTTATCCCTTTATTTTCTGGGGGGGACAGTTATTTTGCAGAAACCATATAAGGAAGAGAGTAAATATGTACTGATTCATAGAATTCAGTCTTTGTGAAATACCACTCTAAATTTCTAATTATACCTGCTTCCTTCCTTCTGGTGCCTGCTGGTTTTGTTCCCGAAAGCTTCTGAAATATCACTTGAAATGGACTTGCATTATAAAGACCTAAAATGAGAGGTGTTGGAAGGAACCTGTGAAATGCTGTGATAGATTTTACAGTAAGTCTATCACCATAATTTAAAAAAAATGGTTGTAGCATTAAGTTTTAGCATTGCTTAAGGAGGGTATACTTCAGGCATAAGTGGTTTGGGGGCAGTCTGTATTTGGATGGAGGGCCTGAATGCAAACTAAGTGGTTTCTGAGTTTGCCTGCTTTATTTTTCTGCAGTTTGTATTTGCTTGGCACCAGTAATTTCTGCATATGTTTCCCACAAAATAATTCCTTTCGCTGTTTTTAAATGTCCTGTCCAAAAAATTCTCTTAAGTACTTGTTTCACTATTTTTCTTGTGAAAAGTATAAGTCTAATTATTCCTGTTATGAAATCTCTTTCATACTTCCAATCATCTTTCAAACTCCATTATGGTGCCAGTATCATTGATCTTCACCCTGGTTTTGCTCTTAACCTTTTGCACAACAGTTTTTAGAGTGTAAAAATAAACCCCATAATATGTGTAATAGATGTTTGATTTTCTTCTACTTAAAGATATTAAAGAATTCTGCTTACTCTTTTACAAAGTGTAGTTAGCACCTTCCTCAGGCCCTGCTTTATTCTCTTAATTTTCCTTTGAAGATCAAAAGTGAAATTTTTACAGATTTGGGAAGATGCTTGAAGGTGAGTTATATCTGCAATTTACTACTTCTCACCATTCTGTTCTGCAGTGTGAAACAGTGTGTGGGGAAAATGTGTGGAGAGAAAAGAGAAAGATAAAAGTAGCCAACAACAGGAATAAATATGAGATGATGTGATGAGAAAAGGGAGATTACATGAGAAATTCTGTGCACTGGAAATAGGAGGGAGAGAATACTGGAAATAAAGGAAAAATGCATGAACAAGGCAGAAAAGGAAGAAGGAATAGTTACTGATTCTTCTGAAGATAAAGCACACAAAAATCCCTTTGAAACATGTCAAATATGTGATGAGAATTTCTCATATTGTAGTATTTGTGTTAAGAGGACAGGTATCACAGGCTTTTCCAGTGTTAAATTAGGTTCCACTCATGATCCCAGAAGCCATCTATGTTGTTGGATGATTGAAGTGAGTGTGGCTGGCAATAAAATAGAGATGCAGTTCTTGAGACACCTTCAAATACAGTGAGCTTGAGGTGTGAAAATACTATTTGCATTTGGTTCTCATGTACTTATTTTAATCTATTTTATGATAAAATATGGAGTCTCAACAATTATCAAGAGGTAGTTGAGAATTATGTAATTAAAGAGTGCGAAACATGACCTTTACCTGATCTTAAGCTTACCAGTAGAAGAGACCTCCAGGTCTACATCATTTAATATGATGTAACTGATGTAACATTTTGAAAGCAAAAATTGCTTCATAATGTTGGAACCTTCATAATATTGGAAAACAATATGTAACCACCATTAATAATAATATTGGAATTAGTCGATGGAACTTAATTGGATGAAAATTAATTGGATGTGATTACCACAATGAGATACACTGTAGTATACCTGGAAGCATTTTTATGTGTGCAGAGGCAGGAGAGTGAAGACTTCATAGCAATAACTTTTGTTTTTGTTTACTTTAAGGTTATTCCTCATTCATTTATCTCTTTGACACGGCGTGAGATCCTGTTTATTAAGAATAATGCCTGGAAGTTGGCAGTTATATTCTGTATGAGTGTGTTAATTTCTTCCCATATGCTAGGAGTTTGTTCCTCACAGGAAACAGAGGAACTTTTTCCCAGGTTTACTTATACTGAACTGTTAGAATTGTCAGACTGGACAGAAACAATGGGAAGGAAAGTTTCCTGTTTTCTGCAGATATTGAAGGGGTCTTTGGCCCCAAGGAAGGTAAAGCTTTCTTCAGTTCATGTGTGAGTGCACAAAGTTTTTTGAAAAGCAGTGGTTACCCCTCTTAAATGATGTCCAGGTAATTTATTGTCTCTTCTACCCATCTTAATTATATTTCAGTATTTGCATTTAGAAATAGTAAATTACAGAGGGGAAAACCTAAAATTCCTTCTTTATAGATGGTCAAATGCACTGTGCTGTGGTTAGAATGTGTTTGGCTAGGAGATGAAAAAAATATATTTGATAAACCTCACATACTTATATCTACTATGGGCCTGACTCTGACATCCTCAAAAGGGAAGCAAAGGAGAGTATGAATATAGTGGAAGCTTTTCATATAATAAGGATTTGAACTAACAAAAAGAGTCAAGAGTCAAGCTTAGTTTTTGTGATTTTTGTCTATGGCACCAGGACAAAATTGGGAAAGGCTGGTAAACCACTGTCTCTGCAAATACACTGATGAAATTTTCATGAGAAACTGAGGATAAATTACATTGATATTGCTACAGTATAAGCTGTGGTTTTCCATAGGCAGGGAAAAACACAGGATCTGAATCTCTTACAATAACAGCTGCAAAAACCCTTTAAATCAAGATTCAATCTGATGAGTTCCTAAGAGATTGCTTGTCTTTAAATTTCATATACATACGTTACGGAACACTCCTGTGAGTTGATGGTGATGACTTTTAGCCACAATTAAAGGTTCTTCTAATTGGAATACATGAAGATAAAAGTTTAAAGAGGAGCTTTTGTACTGGTACAATTAATTCATAATTTCATTCAATAGATCAAGTAAGTTGGTAAGTTGGTAAGTTGAAAACTGTTTTGTAAAAAAGTAGAACTCTGTTTTATAGCTAAATTAGTTTATCATCTGCTCTACTATCAATTTTTAAGCCATTAAGTTGACTATTTGCTACTCAGTCTCCAACTTTTTAAATTGTGTAACACAGTTTTCGGTGTGCATAATGCAGTAAAATGTAGGTTTTCCAGATATATCTGCAAGATACTTCTTCATTACAAAATGTTTTTGATAATGGGATCCTTTTGGATGCTTTTTCTTGATATGAGTTAAAATATTCAGGTGAATGGATAAAATGAATTTTCTTCTACTCCTTCTGTGACAAACCTATTTTATTTACAACAGTTAGTAATGGTGGTACTGCATGAAATACTCCATTCTTCTGATAGTTAAACTGATTTTGTGCAGTTTACTGTATGGAATATGTGAACAAATGTTGCTTTGCACTAACAATTGCTGTGTTGTAAAAAATGAAGTTAATTTGGGCATCTTTTGAGACATGTGTGCTGGGAATACACTGGATTAATTAGTTTTCATCTGCAGCTTCCAGCAAAGAAAATAACAATGAATTTTTGCACTTGGAGCTTTTGTTAATAGAAAAAATTAATAGCAAGTGGTATTACAAGATAAAAAAAAAAAAATAAAATACGTCTACCATGGCTACTATTAAGCATTTGCAAATTATGCATCTTTGTACTGAAAAACTCTCCATACTTAACTTGCCAAGCATAATTTGCCTTTTGTCTGCAAGAGCTCTTAGATGTAGAACAGGATTTTGGCAAAATGTTATTTTGTGTCTAAACTGTTTGTTCTTTGTATTTTGTTGTCTGCCTTAATGTGCCATGGCAATAAAGGCTGTAATGGCTATTCCATCCCTTTTCCTGTTGTTTTGCAGTCACCAAACAGTTCTGGGTTAATATACTACATCGGCCTCTGACTTTCTGCTGTATTTCTAAAACCTTTAATTTCACAGAGTAAACTGGCCACTAATAATGGAATAAAACACTCCCTATAGCCATCCTACGACCTTTCAAAAGGAATTTACCAGTGTATCAGCAATTCTGACCCTTTGTCCTCCCATTTGTTCAAATTTTATTTACTTATTTTCATCTTGCAGGAGATGGTTTTCTTGATAGATAACTGGGTTTAAGAAGCAGGTCCAACATTCAGTGGCAGTAGGACAGCTGTAGCTTTACTATGCACGATGGATGGGAAGCAAATATTTGTGAATTGTATATTCGTATAGTGATATGAAGTCTTTTACAGTGGAAGATTTGAGGGTTTTTTTCTGGTTAATGGAAAATGTAAATGATCAGCAGACTTCTCACATGGAACCAAATTTCTAACTTTCTAAAGCTTTGGGAGAAAATGAGGCATATAACTGGTGCAGGAAAAATTTAATTTTGTTCCCTTTAGTTTATGTCTGTTGTATATTATGTGCGTATTTTCTTCTCTGGAAGCTTGTCTTTAATATTTTTTTTTCTTATTTTTCTGGGTTTTGTGGGGATTTTTTTGAGTTAGTTTGCAGCATTTACTAAAATCTCATTGATACTTGAATTCAGGTCCCATACTTTGCAGCTGTGGGAAAAGTGTGTTTTATTGTAAACTTTTTGATTTAGAAGTGTAAAATTGTTCAGAAAGCTCTACAGACCAGTGGTAACTGATCTGTTTGAGCTTGAGAGCTAAAGATAGTGGGTCAAAATGTTTAGAGGAAATAGCCAATCTTGGAAAAACATTTTCTGACAAATGGTATACAGAGATTTCAAACTTTCTGTGAAATCCATAGTAGGTGTTTCTCATGCCTCCAGTTTTCTGTACGTGTATGGGCAGAGTCTAGGGTCCTGAGAAGGAAAAGTCAGCTGTCCATGTGAGTCTGCCATTTCCAGGAGGTAATTTATATCATGGTAAAAATGGATAGTTAAATTATGATGTAGCCTAATGCTGTGCCCAAGGTAAGATAAAGACCCGGGGAACCAGACTGCTGGTGAAATTTCAGATCCTCCTCAGATCTTCTGTGCTTCTGGTGCAGGGTAAAGCCATTCATCTGCCACTACTGATGCTACTCCCACCTATTCACACAGGGACAGGGAGGGCAAGGCACTCCAGCTCAGCTTTGTGTGCTTAACACTTGATAATTTTATCTCATTTTTAATGCTCTTTTAATGACTGCTGTTCAGGACTTTGCCACCTGACCTTGGGGAAATAGATACTGCTGCTCTCGGTGCACAGAGGCTCTGATTTTCTTAATTAAAAGTTTTTCCCTCAATGAGAAAGAATGGCTTCAGTGATAAGTATTTTGATAATGCAAGAATGAAAATATGCTTGTTTTTTGTAAATAAAATTTAGTACCATAAACTTCTAAATTTGCTCACGCTTGGGAATGCCCTGTTAATTGGAACTTACAGGAAAACAAATTTAGCTTAGATTCTGGGGTGAGGTAGAGAATGGGCTGTTAATCCCATTCTGTCTAATACCAATTTTATTTCCAGGTTCTTTTTAGACAGAGGCAGACAAAGCAATGCTAAAAAAGATTAAAAGGAGAATTATGGTTGGATAGTATGGGTATATGAGATATAGACAGGGGTCTGTCCTAACCTGAGGCATCTACTAGACATGCCTATTTTAGGAGTTATTTATCTAGGGAGTTATTAGGGAAAGAGAAACTGCCTCAAGGACTAATTCGGAGCACCTTCTTTAAGAAGTTTTTTCTGTCTTTTTTTCCCACTAAGTTACCACATTTAGTTAAATACCCTTCCTAAACGGTGACCAATATATTTTTTTCTCTTTGTGTGATTTATTTTTATTTATTGGTGTTACTTTATCAGCCAGGATTTCCATCAGATTTGTCTTTAAATTTTTAGTTTTAGATTTCCCTTAAAGTGCTTTTATGCTGTAAAGAATTCTTTATTCCTTTCACTCTTTTTTGTCTGTCCCTTGTCATGGATAGAAGATGACAAGTTTTGTCACTTCTCTTTGGTAGCCACAAAAGGAATTAATTAAGTGACCATGAATAATATATTTAAGTTTCCAGAAGCATACTTTGTGTCTGTGTTTCTAAAGCCTTTTAAAGGAGCTACTGTACGAACTTGTAGCTCCAAAAGCACCAAGAAATTAACATTATCCTGGAACTCTAGTGTCATAATGGAAGTGCTTTGTCTTAGTTTAAATAAATATTTACTTCGAAAGTCCAAATTTACATTAGCCAAAAGGACTGTTAATGTGTATCGTAGATTGTGTATTCTGATAATAGTGCTGGATAACACATAATGGCTTCTCAAAATGCCACAGTTATTTTGAGATTTGCATGTTATTTACAGTACATTTAGGCTTTTATTATTTGGAGCAACTGGAACTCAAACCATGTTGTTCCTGTCAGTGGGGCCACATCTTGCTCTGATGACTGCATCTGGACTCATTGCTGAATGAAATACAGGGAGGACCAGAGACAGAGACTGATGAATACTACAGCAACTGCTAGGTCTGCTAGTAATAAATTGCAGAAGAGGAGACTTGAGTGTCTGAAATTTGATATTCTAAGCTCAAGCATTTTAAAAATTATGGGTAACTCCAAGTTTATCATAGAATTGAATCCTGGAATTGCTGAGGCTGGACAAGACCTTGGAGATCATTGAGTCCAGGCTTATCCTAACCCTATTCCCCATCACCCACCACAAAACATGTCAAGCACCACATCCAGGTGATTTTTAAACACATTCAGGGATGGAGACTCAACCACCTCCCTGAGGAGCCTGTGCCAGTGCTTAACAGCCCTTTCTGTAAAGAAAGTTTGAATGTGTACTTATGATTGCTGGAAACTTTCTGAAGGTTTTCTGGATTTGGTTAGGGAAATAGCATGAGGGGTGAATTTAGCTCTCTTGAAGTGATGTCTCTGAAACCCTGGACCTCCTGCTACTTCTGCCTAAGGTGGATGGGCTTGCCATACTGCAAGGAAACTTGATGTGAACAGGATAACTGGTATAAGAGAGTAGCTAGTGATGCTGCTGGGGGAAAAAGCAGTAGGCATTGGCGACCTGGCTAAATATTTTGGAAACAGATAAAGGAGGGAGCAGGTTAATTTGAAGTTACTGCAGAGAAAACGTTACAGCAGCATGACAGAAAACACAGTACTTCAGGTGTTAACAATAATTTAAATATAAAATGCTGCCTTGCAGTGATATGTCTGTGCTCCATGTTAGCAAAAGGTATCTAGATAGTGGTTTATTCTTTTTAATTTAAAATCCCCCCCTCCTGTTTTTATCTGATGATGTAGTATTTAAAGTTCTGAGGGTGAAAAGAGGTATTTAAATTTTTATATTTTAATAATTTTATAGTATAGAGTAAATATCATAATTTGGTACAGCACACTGTGTCGTAACTCTGTTCTGTATTTAAATATTGAACACTAATGAAAAGCTTATCTTTTTTATTTATGGCCAAGTCAGTAAAGCTCACTACATTTGCTTTTAATAAGGAGATGAGATGCAACAATAGAGTTCCCTATGTGTTTGTTTAGGAAACTGGCACAATTCTATTCCCTAAAACTTCATTACACATGAGAGAGAGGGAGGCAAAAGCGGAGAATGTGATGGGGTTATTTTCCTAACGTTGGAGAACTGGCATTTAACGTTGGGTCCAAATCCAGGCAGTTCAACCAAGTGAAAAGCTGGGAAGCTCTCACTGGAGGCTAATTAGAAGCCTCCACCAACACTGCCCACAGAATTTGCTTGCACTCCCTGGTCTTGGCACCCTGCACACTGCTGCACTGATTTCCCTCTTCCTCTGCCATCTCTCTGCAGCTGCTGCTGAGCCTGTTCCACTCCAGACCCGCTGGCCTGAGTGGGATTTTCCAGGCAGTTACATCTTTGATAGCCTGGACCCTTTTGTTACCAAACCTTAAAGCTGTGTCTGGAAAGACTTTGTGCCTCTTTTCCCATGTGATGAATGTGTCGATAAATGCAGAATCAGGAAAAAGGAGCATAATACCAGAAATCAACAGAATTACGAGCCAGGAGAGGATGGTGGGAGTAGAAATGGCAAGCAAGCGAGGACAGGCAGGAAAAGCCAATAAACTGTAAGCAGAAATCAGTACATAAGAACACTGAAGTGCTCTCTGAATAAAAAACTTGGACTGAAATTCTGGGTTCCTGGGTCTTCCTGATTGTTCCTTGGCTATTTAGAAATACTTATGAAACACTGGGAAAGTGCTACTTCTTGCTCTGCTAAACTCTGAGGATTGCTTACTTTATTATGACTACCAGTTAAGTTTACTAAAGCAGTAGAGATTTCTGCTCTGAATGTAGAGGCTAACGACTTATGCAGAGATGAGTATCACTTTACATGACTGACTGTGTACTTTTTGGCTTAAAAAAATACTAAAATGATTCTTATAAGATAGCATATGTCACTGGTAATGTTGAGTGAGTTAGATCAGGGCAAGATCAATCTCCACTGCAGTGGGGGGTTTTTGTTGAAGTTCTGATAACCCTATTACTCCTCCTCTTTGTTGTTTTCACAGTTGTCACATGAACAACTTCTTTTTCCACATAGGATCTACTTGGTGGTGTAAAGACATAATTTGTGCAATGCTGTTATGACATTGGGGACATCTAGACCAGTCTCTGCTCCTTCTGTTAGCCTAATTATTAATCCTTACTTGGCTTCTTATCATATCTTTGCTTGGCCAACTCCATTTTCTTGGAGACAGGCAGGAAATTGGTTTTACTGAGGATCTGTTGTGTGAGGAGGAATGGAATGGAATTGCTGGCAGTAGAAGCCGCTTGCTTTTACACTGTATCCTTTGGTATGAAGTGTTCTTCTGAAGAGAGTTTTGAGTCCTGTCTCTCAATTTTTGACAAAGCACCTCACAGTTCTCCTGGAGATTTGCAGTCTGATGCAGCTTTCACGATGAGACAAGAATTGCCATTTGTGTTGGATGGAGAGAGGTGATGGGGGAAGCTGCTTCTGGTCCTCCAGCTCCCTCTGGGAAGCACAGCTGGTCCTGTGCTTAGGAAAGGTTTTTTACATGTGGTGAAGGTCAGTAGCCTTCATTGCACCAGAAACTTCCTTGATAGTTGGGAACTGATCTGTTGAGGTCTTTGTATCTTAATATATGTTAGGTGAGATGCACTAGAGTATACTTTTTTTTTAGTAAAATGGATGATTTTAAAAGTTATTTAGCAAAGTAGAAGCATTCATTAATTAAAAATATAAACCCCCGAGGATTTAGTAATATTTATTAATTGAATGGACACGAATCTGCCTAAATTCTTTGGGTAGGTACATAAAAAGAACTTTTCTCCTGGAACAGTAAAAGTTGGATATTATATCAGAAATTTATTCAGAAAAATAAATTTCTGAGAACTTAAGTGATAAATTTGTATTACGTGCTTGTAGGTTTAATAAATTCATGTTATAAATGAGAGTAAATATAGTATTCTATGAAAATGGTGATGTTTTGTAGTCCTGTTTTAAGTATATATATTTAAAATTGTCTGGAGAAGTGCATTATTGAAGCTGTTGTAAGTAGTATTTGAGCATAGTTAAAGACTACAGAAGAGAGCTAAACAAATACATTTCTGACACAGACATTGTGTTTGTTGTTTGAAACTTTTAGTAGCCTGTTCTCTAAGTCTGACTCAGCTCCTCAGTTAATTAAATGAATCACTTGACAGCAGCTGCTTCTTTATCCAGATTCAGCAATATTTTATATTTAAAATTTAGCTTGTTATGAACATCTTTGGTTAAGCAGCACATCTATCACTGATTTTGAAACAAATGTGAATTTTCTTTAGACTAAATAGATTTTGTATTATTTTTTATCTCCTGAAAACTCAGTGGCTGTTGTACTTTAATCAAAAGCATATGGGAGTTAATAGGAGTGTATAGAAGAACAGAAACTTTGTTGTTACAGCAATTGTATGGTAATAAAGGTTTTTTTTTGGGGGGGTTATTTGATATTTCTTCTTGATCAGTATGTCCCGATACAAAACCCAAATCAAACCTGCATACAGGCAGTGGGGTGCAGAGTCTCAGGGGTCAGCAGTAACTTAGGAAAAGTATGCAGAGAGGTCAGAGATCAGTCCCGGGGCCTATTTATCACGGGACTAAGTCATGGGGGCTGGCTCACCACTGGTTCACAAGTTGATTTAGAAACCAGGAGTGTAAGCCCCAGGATGGAAAGTGCAGCTGAGATCTCTCAAGCGAGTGCATTGATGGCACTGAATGCCTTTCTGGGTCATGGTTGTCTCACCAGCAAAGGGTTGGTTCACTGGTCCCCTCAGCAAAGGGAAGGGTGAAGGCCCCAGCTGGAGGGGGAGGAGGAGGAGGAGGGCATGTGGCTCACGCCATTTCATTCACAAGCAGAAGGATGGCAGAGGGCCCAGACTCTTCATAGAAGTCCTGCACAGCAGCTTTCAGTCTAAATTCATGCCACTGATTAGATGCAAAGTTTCTTTTCATTCATAGCAGCCAATTCGTTCCAGCAACCAGAGAAACATAACATAAAGTATAGAAAACACAGTCAGTGGTTGCCAATTTCTGGGCAGATTAAAACCTTTTTTCTGTAGCTGAAGTATGCCTACCATGTAGATTTCCCTCATCATGACTTGTTTTAAAAGTTAAGCACAATAGAAGTGTGAGAGCTCTAGTAAGCATTTGGTATGCTTTGAAACTTTGCTGCCTAGCTAATTAATGAGAGTTCAGTTTAGAGGATGGGCTGTGATTCTGTTGTGGTTTTTTAAAGGAAAAACTAGAGAGAATTTAAAATAAAGCTGTCATGATCAGTGTGAATGTGATCTGCTTTTTGTAAATTTTTTTAAAATCTCAAAAACTGTTCATACCTGTATCACATGTGACCTTTTTGTGTATGTCTCTAATGTCTTTAGAACTGTAAGATTCTTAATTTGTGGGTTGGTTGTTAGTCCACAAGTTATGTTAATGAATTAAAACTGCTAATTGGAAGATGAAACTGTTTCCAGTGAGGACAAAGAATTCTATGGGTAGCTGAAGAAATTACAAAAAGTGTTTCAACTTATTAGCTATTCTTGCTCAGAAGAGGGAAGTAGGCCCTATGACTTAAGAAAATCAATTTGCTTACTAGCTCTTGAAGTATGTGGAACAAATCTTTTCTGTAGTGTCATAGCTTTGCTGAGTTTGAATAGGTCTGCAGAACTAGAAAAGTTAACAAACTTTTTCCCTTTTTTTACTGAGTTGCCCAGGAAACAGTGACTTTTTAAATGCAGTCTTTTTCTAGTTTTGTGGCTTGTTTTTTATGACCAGTGTGATGTATACAGTCAGGTTTTGGGTTAGTGCATATTTTGGCTGTTTTGTAAAATGAAATTAAAAACCACAATAGATTATTTTTTGTGTTTGGAATGAGCCTGGACCATCCTACTGGCTCGTAGGTAAGGATTCTAAAACTTATTCCCAACTACAGTCAGAAATATTCAAGTAGTGATACAGTTGTGTATTCAGTGCATGAGAAGAAATTAAATCTTTCAAGGAATTAAAGATGACGACGAGTCAAAATAAAAGATCTTAGTGATTTAAATTCAGAGGATGAGCTAAGTACTGTCGTGCCCAATCGTTACTAGGTCTGACCAGAATAAAGGGGTGTTTGTTTATTATTGCCATCTGAGGACATTCTTCTTCCCCTCTATTGCACTAAGCTGCCTGCACTTTGTTATAATGCTTAAAAATGGAATTAAGTCTTCATAGTTGAAATGTTTTATGTAGATGTTTTGTTTAGTCCTTAAACATACTAAAATGTTAGGGCATAATGACAGGTGATATTTAAATTGTTGGTACATAATAGAAAATATTCAGGAAAAGAGACCCCCAAAATTTTTTGAAAACAGAACAGTGATTACAGCAGTGCCTTGCATGATGATGATGATTAGACTAATATTTCTGCCTTATTTTTCAAGTGGTAAGAAGTGTTCTCATTGTTAGTGGGACCCAATTAAAAATAATTATGCTTTGGCATTTTCCTTTCTCATACAATTTGGGCTGCAATGAATCTGCATTTTATCCCTTGAAGTTTAGGAGTTTGGGTTAGTTTTGTTTGCTTGTTTGCTTTCGGATGTTTAAAGATATTTCCAAAATGTTAATAATGTATTTGAAATGTAATGCATTACTCCTCTCATTCCATGAGTCTTCAATTGAAGATCAGAGGTTTCAGCAGCCATATATACTGACTTATGGAGCTTTGTGAAAATTACTTGAGTTCTTTATCCATGTGAAATTTAACAGGTAGTTGCAGAACCTCACCACTTTTTTCATTTTCAAAAAATTAGACTCCATAAATCTAGAACTGTTTGAAGGTGGTTTTTTCCTTTTCTTCATTATACTTGGAGAACAGATTCTGATGCAGTATTTTTTTTCCTTGTGATGCTTCAAAAAAATGTAACTCATTCTTCTGGTGCTGCACCTATCTTCTTACCTCTGGATTGGCTAATAAAATTGTCCATTTTCAATATTTGTAAAACTTTTCGACCACTGAAGTCGAAAGTGGAGCACCTTGGGATCTGAGAAAGAGAAAATAATAATTATTCTGGAAGACGAAACTGGATTTCTTATTTTATTAAAGGAATAGTGTAATTCCCTAAATTTAGTTTAATTGCTTCTGAGTGAAGCCTAAGGTTTTTCAAAGATGGTCAAGAGGGTCTGAAGACTGTATCCCTCTAAAATTCAATGTGAATTAGAGAGAAGATCCATAAGGTGTCTGACATGTCTAACAGGAAGACTTTGAGGCATATGTGGCTTATCTAATGAGACTTCAGTCTGGAGGATGGGCTGTGATGCTGTTGTTTTTTTAAAGGAAAGACCATGGAGAATGTAAAATAAAGCTGTCATGATCAGTGTCATCTGATAACAAATTACTCCAGCATGGAGGTCTCATGCTGTACAGTTGGCATAAATAGGAGTGCAGTCTGTTACTGATCTTCATGCTCCTTGCAAGTACCAAACCTTGGTGGTGTGAGGTAACAGCTTCATTGTAATGGTATTTCCAGAAAAACCAAAACCTCAACTGTTTATCATGCTACTCCACAGCACTGTAAATACCTATGAAAATGAGGGAAAGGCTAAGAATCCTATAGTGCTTCAACATGCTGAAATTTTATTTTGCTTCTGCAAGGATTTATTAAAAAATAAAATAGGAAGTAGTACTTCAAATATTATACTTAGATTGTACTAAAAAGTTATTAAGTTGTAGAAATCTGTGATCAGACATGGTGATGTTATGTGGATGCCCTTAAGTTTATCCTGTACTGTCCAGTACAAGGATAGGATGATCACAAGTATTACATTCTCTGTGCTTTAAGTTGATTTTCAACAACAAGAAACTCTGATGCATGTTATAATATTACTGACAAATAAACTCTGGCAGTGCTATGAGTGTGTTCCTTTGGTTTATGTTGTACTGTCACTGCTGTTTGCATTAGTTGTAAGTTCAGTCAGAAGGATAAAAACTGGGAGAAGTTTTGAACCTTCAGATTCTGAGGTTATAAAGCAGTGCACACAGGCAGAAGTATTTCCGTAATGAAATACTCTAATCAGTACAGTTAATTGGAAGAAAACTCACAGGAGGGAATTTGTTTTTATTTCAGGGATCAGTTATTGCTATGGTAAATGAAGGAAATCCAAATTTATGGTTAAACTTAATAATCTTTGGAATTTGGTCTCTAGGCAGAATATTAACATTCATATGTATTTATTTCCTGTCCTAATCTTCCTGTAACTTGTCTTACAGTTTTTTTTTTATACTATAAGTGCTCTTAAATAGTGTTGCTCAGGGGGTAAATCCTTCCACATAGTTCCTTAAACTGATGGATTTGCTTACCATTGCAGTCTGTTTCAGGCATGTGTGGTGCATTTCTGACTCTGAAATTTCTGTCTTATATGTGCTTACTAATTAACAACCAGCTGTAGATACTGCAGGTGATGGTGATTTTAGGAAACAAGACATTTACATAGCAGATGTAGATAAAAACACTCTTTACACAAATCTGCTGTTATAAATAAATTCCCTTTGTTCTCAGGTGGTAATAATGTAATTTTTTTCTTCCTTTAGATTGCAAGAGAGTATGAAAACAATAGCTTAATAAGAAAAGAATTTATTAAAACTTCTCATACTGTAATTATAAGCAAGCAACAGTAGTATATGTTATAGCTCTTTTTATTATACAAACCTCCCCACTTGTAAGTAAAAGATGTGGCAGGCAGCGGTCGCAGTACTTCATGAAGATGTCTTGGCAGCACTGTCTTCCAGTGTAGCCAGTGGGCTCTCCCATAGGGGTTTATATGTGAGATAATACCAAAAGATCACCTTGCTGTCAGAAGGAACTACTGGTGCTTGAGAGTATGTTAATAAATGGTATAGAAAGTTAAAAGTTGTGCTGCTCTTCAGAAAACCTAAAGCAGCTGCTGTTAGCTTCAGACCTTGAACATCATCAGTTGTGAACTAACCACCACTTCAGCCAGTTCTTCAATCCCTGTTGAAGAGATTGGCTTATGCAGGTTAGCAATCATACTTTTGTGAAGCAGACTGACAGAATTCTCCAAGACTCTTTATAGGACAGATGATGACACCAGTCATCATTTGACACGTCCTTACGAGTGCTCCTTTGCAGAGGTTAAGAATGCCTTTAAAAGAAACTTCTTCCTTTTGAAGAAATCCCATTTTATTCGTACAGATGTTCTGGATGTGAAATAAAGAAACCAACCTATAACAAACCACTGTAGAATTCCCCTGATTTTTATAAAGAGGGTAGTACTGACCTGGTACCTGGCTCCCTGGCTCTGATTGCAGGATTACTGTGAGTGGTTGGTGTTAGAGTTCAAGCCTGAACTATCTGCACTTTTTCCCTCAGGGCACTGAATTTCTGCTTTGTGTGGAGAGGGCAAATGGTTAATCTTCCTGACATACCTGGGGTGTTGTCCAGTGTTGTACAGTGAATAGATAAAGTAATTTTTCTTAAGATTGTTTTATTCACTTAAAGGAAAGAAACCTCTTCACATCTCAGTTTCAGTTTCTTTAACAATAGAGTAGATTTTTCTGGAGACTTTCACTGAATTCTTCATAGGAAGAGGATGGGCTTTAGCAGCAGGCTCAGAAATGCTTCTCACAGACAGTGGCTCTAAAATGGTGTATTTCATAGCTTCATGGCCTCGTGATTGGGAATGAAAGAAAGATTAATATCCTTCATTTATTTCTGTCTTGTTACATCAAATATATTATACATGAGAGAAAATTATTACCATGGTTGTTTTCTTTTTAGATTTAGGGAGCATCTCTCTCTTCAATAATTATGTGGCAAATGTAATCCACAGCAGCCTGGTGCCTATAGCACTGTGATCTGTAAGTTCAGGAAGAGTGCACCATTCTGCCCAGTGCTCCCAGTGTTCCATGGAAGCAGTTAACTGGTAGTGTGGTTAAGGGTCATGATTCTGTGACTTTTTTTTTTTTTTTAACTGTGATATTTTAGTGTAACTTAGTAAGTTAAGGATCTCTTCATGCTATTGACATAAGGATTTCCATAACTCAACACCTAACTTAAAAAATCTCATTGCTGAAGCAAAAAACTTCATACAAGAATTCACTGTAAAAGCTCAAAGAAGTATCTGTTTAAAATAATGGGTTATTTAATTTTTGTCTTTTACTCATTTGAAAGGAAAAAGTTAGCAACTGGTAAGAAGTGGACTGGTAAGTTCTGTATTTAAAGCTGCAAATTTTGTAAAAAAGATACCTAGAAACCAGATGCAAACAACTTAATTCTGATGCAAGAATGAAGGGATGGATTTCTAAAATTAACTTCTTCCAACACTTAATGTGTGAACACTTAGACACAGGTTTTAACAGGTTTCAAAGCTGTATACTTCTGAAAAACTTGGGCACCTCTGTAAATTCAGTGTGCATCAACTTCAAAACTATTTGTTATAAAATTTTTTGAGGAATGTAGGAATGCTCTCTAGCTGCTAGCCCTATGTAAATTCTTGTGCTGTGGACACCAAGATAAGTGTCTTCCATTTATATACTCAGTGATCTGACTAACATTTGACATATAATTTGTGCTTTTTCATCTTTTCTGCAGGGCTGGAAAGCATGTGCAGTTGGGTGTTTGTTCAAGAGGGTTATAGGTTGGTTTTTAAAATTATTATTATTTAAATACTTTTGTTGCTATGTTTTTGTTAAGGGAAGATGAAATCAAAGGGATGTGTTCTGCACTTGAAGCGGAAGGTGACTGAGACAGCAACATGCTTTATTTCCTGTAAGAACATCAGGAAATGTTTCTTGTACAACCACTGGCTAAGCTCTAAGTTTCTTCTGTTTATATGACTTAATTAGACCATTTCTTGCAGACAGCTGCAGGGAGCCAAGGTAGCAGAAATGTCCATCATAACCATTATGCTGAAGTTTGACAATATGTTACAAGGCCTTTTCGGTGATTGAAGCCATATTAGAATTATGTAGAGAAGGTGAATAGGTTTTCAGTTTCCAGTTTAGTTTGCTGCAGAGTTGAGTCTGTGTTCTTTGCTGGTTGGAGTTATTAGACACTGAAGGCTTCCTGCCAGGGTACATTTATAGATACGTGGATCTGTTATGGGACTATGGCCTTAATAATTATTGCAGCTGAACATAAATGGATTTAATGAATTATGTGGCTTAACTCCTCTCAGTTTTGATTATCCTTCACTGAAATTAAGCACTTGTTAAATGTGCCATTTCAGAACTCATTTTTCTTCGTAAAGAATGCCAGTTGTGTATATATGTGGGTGTGCTTTGTTGCAAATGTGTGGCAGCATCCCTTTTTCACTTTGAGCTGCTACAGCTATGATGTGCCAAAGTTATTTAATGTTGCAGGTATGTTGTGGAAGCTCAGGGTAAACACTGAGTACAGGGTATGGAGATATATAAATATAAATAAATAAATAAATGCACATAGCGCTGGCTGAACACTGGAGCTCTTTCAACCACAAACCTCTTTTGTCTTTATAGACACCTTAGAAGAGCTAAGATGTCATGTCCCATTCTCACTGCTGGTGTAGCAGAACCCAGGACAAGTGCAGGCTCAGGTTCAGCCCTCTGAGGTGTGGGCATGCTTCCCAGAGCATGGCTCTCAAGTCTTAATTTAAGGATTCTTTTTTTCATGGGAGTTAGTATGTTCCTTTTAAGATGTAACGTAGATATTTTATAAGACTAGATCCAGAATTCGATATTTCTGCCAACATAATTGACAAATGCATGAAAGGAGCTGGAAGTATGGGTTTTCTGATTTTGCATCCCTGGCATCTAGTGTGTGGCTCAGCAAGGAGAGACTGTCCTTGACCTTGTTTCAGCCCAGAGTTTGCTACCAGCCTCTTACCTTTGAGGTCTGTGACCTAATGCCTTTTTGAGAGACATGTTCCTATAACATGAAAAAAAGGGCTGGGCTGAGTTTTGGCTGTCTTCTCAACCTGCCCACCACACCTTTTTTTTTTTTTTTTTTTCCTCTGTGGGTGGGGTTGAGTGAAATGATTGTCAGGGCTTTGTTTTCATAGAGCTTAGAAGAGAATACTGGAACTTGAAAGTTCTTGCAATATGTGTTGTGGTGGGGAAATAAAAGAGGCAGAAACATGCCAGTGGTTACAAGTGAAATTGACTCTGTCAAGGTTTTATCTTTCTCCAAAATGCTACATTAAATTCTGTGGAAAACAAATGTCTAATTAACCAATACTTTTATGAGCTTTTGAGTTTCAAGTCTGGTATGTTTACCATACAGTCATATGGATAAGCAAAAAGCTAGAATAAAACATTAGTGCTGGACTATGCCTTGCATAAGTTTTGACTGAAAGTTCATGCTTGAAGACTTTTATTGTCTGTCCTTTCTAAAAATGACAGTATACCCAAACAGCAAAATAGCTTGATCCTGAAGTTCTAATCCAGTATAAACCCATCCAGACACTTGGAATCATGTAAGAGTACTTTAAAAGATGTTATAATACTACTGTAGCCATCTAAACCAATCTAAAAAAGTGTTACCATTCTGCCTGTGTGTGATGGTGTGCTGCAAGTGACAATATCCTGCTAAAATCCAGCACTGACATTTTATTTTTTGCTTAGAATAGCATAGTTTAGCATCACACATCATGCTTTTAATGGGTAGCATGACATACTTATCAAAAATACGTGACTGAATTCAATTATTTTCGCCTGAGGTTCATCTCAGAGAGCTGCAGGGGTAGGACTAGACCATACAGGTAGAGTAAGTGATTCATCAGGAAGGCCAAACAAGGGAACTCACCTGTTTTCTGCAATGGCAACCATACCACAAAAACAAAAACCAAGAACCCAGAACATAAGATTCTCTCAATTATGCATAATTTTAATCATATCCTGACTGGTTTCATCTATATGGGCCTGCTCACATGAGACTGCATTTGTAAATCTGGCCTCCATGTAGGGTGGCTTAAGCCAGTGAAAATTTACTCTACCTTCTAACAAGTTTGGTGTTTCAGGTTGTGGAGCTAATGTCTTATCCATCAGTCTTTGCTCTTCCTGCTTTATATTATTAATTTTTAAAGAAAGTTAATTCAAAACTGTTTGATGAGGAAGTCTTTACATGTTATGAAGAGAAGAAGAAATTCCAAAGAAAGCACTTAAATCTTTATAAGTTCATGGGTTTAAAGAACTGCCTAGGCAGGAAATCTGCTGTGGGCCTCTGAAGCCTTAGTAATTGTTACCTAGATATTTGTCTTTCTGATATGTCCCAGGCCACTTTTAAACAAACCTGTTATTATTTTGTGCTTAGAAAGTGTTGATTTTATTTACCATGGGAACAGCTTTCTTGTATCTATCTGTGAATGTGAAGACTGCTAGCAAAGCACTTTGGAGTGACATTCCTGTGAGCATACTCTGAGGCAGAGTGAAAAGTCAGCTTTTAGCAAAATCTGATTCAAGTTTGTTCATGAAGTGGTCAATAAAGAAATTTGTCAGCTCAAAATAAATATTTCAAACTGGTGACAAAATGTTAACTTTTTCAAAGTCTCATTTTTGCTGAAATCAGTGACTAGGCATGTAGGTGCTCTCACTTTTGTGAGAGCAAGGCTTGGTTCGTGAAAGTAAAGCAAAAGCAGATGAGTGTAGATCCTGCTCCCTATCAAAGTTGTTGCAGTTTTGCTTTTGCTCCAACCAGAAGCAAAGAGTAAAGCCAGGGATTTTTTCCCGTGGTTGAAAATTAATCCATTGGCATTCATGTGGATTGCGAAGCACAGAAATAGTCTAAACATAGGAGCTGGGTGGGTTGTGTCTATTAGGCTTGTCTCTAGTGCCCAGGAAGCTCAGAAACTGGACACATCGGACCTTTGTGCAGATTTTCCCAACACTGGGAACTGTGAGCCTGAACAGGCTGAAAGAAATGCTGATAGTTTGCTTCTTGTGGTCATGGGAGGTTTCACATGACCATTGCACCCACTGGTCCAGTACTGTGGGCCAAGCTCATTCAGACTTGGTTATTTTATCTGATTTATGCAAATATATTAATAATAATAATAACAACAAAGTGTTAATAGCCCATCGCTCAGCAACCCAGCTTACCTATGAATTACCAGGAGCACTTGAGAAGAACACTATTCACTGACTTCCCACCTGATACAGAGGGGCTTTGGACTTTAAGAAGCTTCCATCTGCCTATGCTACACTGTCTTGTGTGACCCAGTGGAAAACCAGTGGTCCAGTTTGTTGCTAAGAAGGAAGATTTGTGACACAAGATGTGAACTTGAAAGAGTTTGAGCTAAATTGTGGAATTCATGGAGAAAATGAGAAAAGGTGCAAACTTCACCTCAGTTCCTTCATTATGTACGATGTGAACAAACCAGGACAAATACAGTATTGCAAGCAGGTCCTTTTTCTCCCTAGTGTGGTGCAGGGAGGGGAAACATGCATTCAAGTTCCAATAAATGCTGAATAGTTCAGAGAGAGGCAAGAATTATTTTGTTTTCATGTGTTTTCTCAGAAATTTCCCTGATATGGTAGTCTGGGAGGAACATGTGAGAAGCTGATCGTGCAGAAGTGGGAAGCTGAAGTCCTTTGCGTGCTGCTCAAATGCAGAAGGTTGAGGAGGTTCTAGGGATGGATGCCAGACTGATAGCATTGCACAGAGACCTGTGCAAGGTGTATTCAGAAACCCTTCTGGTTTTCTAGTGTGCTATAATCCAGAACATTTGCTGCTGGAATTTTGCATGTACAGAAGGAATTTGACAAAAAATGGGTAATGTGGGGGAAGCTGATTGTGCAAGTGTAATATTCTTGCCTGTTTGTTGAGGGAGAGCATATTATGAAATCTTTTCAGATGTGTGTCCCATTTTGGAAGAGAAAATAAAAATACAATATTGTGGGGTATTTACAGAATGACTTACTCTGCTTTCTTGAACATAATTAACAGTGTAGGTAGATCTTTATGTAAGTCTGTGCTAGTCACCCTTACCTGTTTACATAACAGCTGTGTGACAGCTGGGCAGGTACTTCTGGTTGACTTCACAGTCCCACCTCACTGCTAATCTGATCCTTTTCTTGCCTTAGCCCCTAAAAAATGGCCCATGGCCAAGCTCCCTTTCTGTCTGAAAGTACACAGTTCTTGATACTATCACATGACCAGGGAAACTACACTGGCTGTTAAATCTTCTGTTCATTTGCCTTGCAAAGTGTGCTGATGTATTGAAGCTCTTGGGGGTAGCTCAGCCAGGAACAGCTCTCCCTTTACTGGGGATTTGGCTTCAGTTTGGTCCACCTTTTCTACACATGAAGAAGGCCTTTTCTTTTTTTTTAATTTGTCTGTCAGGCATATTTAGTTTATGCTGATCTGGTTGCTCTCATTTGGAGTGCTGTTAAGTGTTGTCTATTTCTGAGC
Organism: Heliangelus exortis; assembly: GCF_036169615.1. Taxonomy (NCBI): domain Eukaryota; kingdom Metazoa; phylum Chordata; class Aves; order Apodiformes; family Trochilidae; genus Heliangelus; species Heliangelus exortis. The sequence goes on from NC_092423.1 coordinate 117,181,847, forward strand.
ACTTATTCTTGTCCAGAAGGACTCAGTATGTTGGAGTCTCCACCCTCCTTTGTTCCTTAGGTGAACTCTGATTTTTCAAACTAGGCAGGAAATTGTGCTCTTTTCCTTTGGTCCATTTCTTTGGATGACAATGAAAAAGAAGTGTCCTTGCTGTCTAAAAGGACAGTTGAAAAACAATATCTGGATGCCACCCATCCCTTTGGAAAACGAGACAAGCCTTCTGGTGCTTCCAGAAGGGACCCCGCATCTATGAACTCCTTGTAGCTCTTCAGATCTGGAAATTTCCACCCTCATGTATGACAGCTCCGTGTGCTAAAGGCTTGTCATTTTGTCCTTAAAACTAAATGAAGGCATCTCTAGAAGGCTTTTCTTTTACAAGGGATGATGTATGTCTCTATTATATGTAATCAGGATATCTGTCCTCTCAGGGTTAGGAAGGAAAGTATTTGCTGTGTTATCAAACTTCCTTGAAATTTTATTTCTGTTCAGTCATCTTGGTCTTGAATGCTGAGTTTCTTTACACAGAGAGTGAAGTGTGATATGTTCTTATTGTGCTTCATAGATAATGGCAGAGGCTACAAAGGAGAGAAGGAAATGTTCCTTAATACCAAATAATTTTTTCTCTCATGCTGATGTTTAAACTAATTTTGTTCAGCTGATTTCTGTGATGACTGTTTTATATTAAAGTTGCTGCTTTTCAATTGATCACTGAGAGAAAGCATACAAAATCACTGATAGGGATTTAATTTTTTCTTGCTGTTATGTGGTAGAATTATTCCCATTATCCCAGACTTAGATGAGAATTTGCAAAAAAACGTGTAAGTGATAGGAAAGGTGTACTGAGCAGTATCCCATGTTGGTTGTCAGAGTTAAATTTGTAGCAGAAATTATAGTGGCAATCTTAGGAAGAAACTGTATTGTGAACTTACGCTTTTTTTCTGCACATTGTTGCTGGCAATTCCGGTGAAGTAGTGTATTAATGGAAAGGAAATCCCATAAAAATAATGTTAAAAATAGGATGAAAATGCAACATAGCATCCAACAAATAAAGACTGGATTGTAAACTGTAAATCTTTTTGTTTGTTGGACCTGCAGTGGTTTTATCTTTAAATGACGTATCTGATTAACATCCAGTTACCTAAATATTTGCACTGTGTTTCATAAGTTAATGTCCAATACCTTTAGAATGCTTTCACATATGTGTATTTTTGTTACCCTGCTCAAGCCAAATGAGCCATAGTTCTGCTCTTTCCCTCATATTTGAGGGAAGATGTGAAGCTCTTTCTCTCCTCCAACACTCTACATTATCATTGGGATGAAAAAGTATATGGGCTGGGTGGGTTTTTGGAGTACAGGCAGTGAGACTCCAGTGCTTGCCCTGTTTGGAGGACGTGAGTTGAAGGAACAGGAACATGGTATCAAAACACAACAAACCAAATGACAGCAAACAGGATGATAAACTTCCTGCAAGCTTGTAGTTTACTGCTCAAGTTGATATAAAGATAAGTTGGTTTGTGCACTTTTTTAGCTCTTCTTTTTAACTGGTTTCAAAAAAACATATCTGTTAGTTTTAGTTGTATCTTTTATTCTGTTTAGTTTCACTCTCTTGCAAACTTGAGAAGCTGAGACTAGAACTTAGCTCCATAAAGCACTTAGTTCCGTAATTCAGTCAAACATGTTTTAAGGATGTGGGCTGCTGCTGCTGCTGTGTAATTGGCCATACTATTTTTGGATGGAAGGTGAAGGTCAAATCTCCTGGGAATGATGGTTTTGTTTGTCTGTAGAGATAGCATCCATTCAATAAATCATTGCACTGCAGTCTTCACAGTAGAAGAGGCTAGAAAAATATTTTGAAATAAAACTCCGTCTCTTCTAAAAAAAATAAATCAACCCCCCAAGCTTATGGAAAGTTTCTAACTCTAAATTTGGCAACTTCTCCTCTGTACTTATCCCTTTCTCTTTCAGATACCACTGGAAAAAAATCAAAGTCTACCAATTAGTAACTTTTCAACAGGCAGTTTCGGGAAAGTAAAATTAAACCTGAATGAACAAGCCATCTACTTTCTTTTTTCACTTCCTTCTGAAAGGGTTTCAGCCTGTTAATGTAGTGTCCACCTCATTTATATGTGTGAAGTATTAATTCTTCCTTTGAACTTGTGCTTCCTAGTTTGAAGCAAACTTGTCTTCCCACAAGTTTTGCTTCTTCTTCCCTTCCTTTTTGGTACAATTGTGAGTACTGCACATCTAGAGTGACATTTAATAGAGAACATCTTGCCCTGGCCTTGCATGCTTGCATAACTCCCTGCTGCTGGTCCTTCCCACAGGAAAGGGAAAAAGGGAAAAAGGAAGATGACAAGGTTTCTACTAGGATCATGTGTAGACCTGAAGACTGGAAAACTTTGTGTTAGCTCTGCTAAAGCTGCTCCTTAGCCATTATATTGCTTCTGAAGCTATTTTGCCTGTATTTTCAAGCTATCTCTACCAGTACGTTTATGGAGTGCCGTGGATGGGTCATCTCTGAGACAGCCATAGCCTGTTCCTTAGTAGGGGAAATAAGACTCTGTGGTGGAAGAACAGTACATGTAGTCAAGAAATGAATCTGTGGTCACAAGTGGCTTTTATTGCCCAGTGGCTGTGCCTGGGCATGGCTTGTTGGCTGCAAGTTCAATACTTTCAGTTTGCCCAGGTAAAGCAAGTGATCTCTTATGGACAGAAAGGAAACTTGCAGAGCAGTAATTTCCTCACCCAGAGGAAGGACTGCAGGACCCAAATCAATTGAAGATGTTAGAAAACAATACTTGATATTTATTTATGGTTTCTTGATTTCCTGGTCCCACTGACACCATTGTTCCCTTGTGCTGTTCTTAGAAGTCTGGTATCTGGGGTTTTGAGTGGTTTAGATAACTATTTCTTTTTTTGAAGAGTGGGAGCTGAAAATACATTCCTCACAGCGGATTCATGAATGAAAAAAAAAAAAAAAGAAGTTTCATATCCTTGTATAACCTCATGAGGAAAGACTCTGTGAGACTTCAGTTTGTGTAATCCATGTGGGTGTCTTGGTAAGCAGCAGTGTGTCCTGGTACGAGCAGTATTCAGTGCTGTCAAACTCCATTTGAGTATTAGCAGATGGCACTTGCCACCAACGTGCTCTGCTGGTGCTTGTCTGCAGGGATGGTGGTGAAGGTATTTTGTGAGAAGGCTGATTTATGAGATGTTGTGACAGCTGAATTTTCTTCTTTTTTAATTTGTGTAGTGTTCTTACAAGCTGTCCCTGTGGACTGACGGGAGTGGCAGTTTTTCTTGTACTATTTTTTATGGAGCTTATACCTAAAAAAAAAAGAAATCCTTGGTCCTCTCTTGCTTCAGCTGGAGGATGGTTTAAAGCTTTTGATTATAACCTAAAAGAATGAGGCTCTTATTTCAGGGACAGGTAATGATAAGCTCTCTTGTCTTAAGGTCCAGCATTCAAACAAAAAGATTTAATTAAGAAGACAATGAAAACTGTACTGTAATCAGGTTTTGTTTTCTGCTCCCTTATAAAAATTAATGAAAGAAGCAAGAATAGCCATGCAGTCTTTGTGTTGTTGAAGAACACATGCTTCACAGATGGCTCAGGGAAATTGTGCAATTATGCTGGAACTCATCAAAGCCAAAGACAGGCTGTAGACCTACATAAGACCTACCAAAAAAAGAGTCTTCGCTTGAATAGGGAAAGGAGAAAAGGAAGGACAAGCCAGAGAAGGAAAGCCTGTGAGTGTGTATGTGGTTATTTCTCCCTAGAATGCACATAGAATTCAGGTCTGTATTTCTTGAAATTTCCATTTGACAGTAAGGCAATCCAGCTACTATGAATGAATTCAAATGACATGGGTTTATTCCTGCAGCTCTATTCTGGTTGTGTATATGCTCCATATCTTTTTCTAAAATCATGTCCTTGGTGTTCATTGTATCCTTCAAGAAATTAAACTTTTTTAAAGGATATAAACTGAGATTAGCATCTGAGTATCTTGTAATATAGCTAGTGTTCAGCAGATCTTTAGATGATAACATAAAGAAAAAGAATCGGAGAGCTAAATTTTTAAAATCACATACTCTTCCTGATAGTTTTCAAGCCAATAAAATAAAACCCCAAACTATTATTTGCATTTGCACAGTTGGAGCATCTCATGAATCGAATAATAGCCAGAAAAAATATTAATTATGCATTTCTATGGATATTGGCTCAAAACCACATAGGCAGATGAAAATTCATGAGGCTAATTCATGGCAAGCAGTAAAGGCATGTGATAACCTTTTGTTTGTATGAAGCTGTGTGTAAAATAATATAATTTAATTTTTGATCTGGTTGAATTCTTGTTGCAATGGACTTATGGCAACTAACACTGGCATCTTATATTTAGAATCCAGTACTTTCTTCATTTACTGATATTCTTTATGTTCTGGTTCAAAGTGAAAAATCAGTTTTTTAAGCCATGTTGCAAGAGTTGCATAGCTATAATCATACTTTTTTTTCTATGGATGATACAAGAATATTTTGTTTGCCAGCACTTGAAAGTATTTGTTCAGAAGTGAGCGTTTAGTCATGGATCACATAAATATACATGTGCTGCTGCACACTTAAAAAAAAATAGTAGTTCATTTAAAATAGTTCCAGTTTTTCATGGGGAATTTTAAGCCCATTTCTTGTAATCAGAGGATCTGTGGAGAGTCAGTCCTGGTTGTAGTTTAATCCTTTAAAACTACAGTAAGATACAGTGGAATGGGATCCTCTTCTCTCATTGAGTGTTTCTGATTTCTGTGGGGTCCTTAATCAGAAGTGATGGAGATTTGGCCCTACAGACCTGAGCTGGGTCTGTGCCAGTTGACAGAAACTGTAAACGTGAGGTGACTGCCACAGTCAGTTTGCATTTCTCAGAATAGACTGGTTCAGTTTATTCAACCTGTCTACTCAAGCATTTCCCAAGGAAAAGAAAAAAAAAAGAGAAAAAAAAAAAAGTTAAAATTTAGGCAATTAAGTAATTAACCTGTCATTGGTCAGCCTTTCTTACCAGATAGAAGTGAATTCCCTGTTGTGTTCAGCCTGAGGAAGGGTTCATTGACCACTGGTCAAGCAGATCCCATTCCCGCTAAGAAATCCTTTAATTTGGTTTAATTTCTAACATCTGACAAATAGGGTATAAGGTGCAGGTGTTCCATAAGCTGCCATTTGTAGCAGTTAAAGCAGCTGGGGTTTTGTTGACTGGCTTATTTCTGGCTTGCAGTGGCGAGGGGCATCTATATCACTGTTGCATTTCATTTAAAATTTAAAGATGTGAAACCTAGGAGGAGATAGTAGGAGCTTTGAGTTTAAACAAATATTCCCGTTTTTATATACAAGTGCAAAAGGACTTCATTTGACCATGGCATTTTTTACTACAGAAAGAATATATATGTATATATATATATATAGAGAGAGAGAGAGACTTCTCTGTAAGTTGTTCTTTTACATATAAATAACCCTGTGTGTGTCTATGTTTTCTTAAATATCCACCACAATAATTACTGTTGTCTTTAAATGGATCTATCACAAAATTTGTTGCTGGATAGAGGAACACATTGCTGTTGAAACTACTTTGACATATTTATAAAGCAATCCTGCTCCGTGTTTGTATTTTCTTGTGTGAAAGATTCAGTTTGCTAATGGAATTTTGAGAACTTCATGGCATAACAAAAGGGAGTGGGGAGGGGAAGGAGGTGGGAGGTGGTGTGGAATAAGAAGACATTGGAACTGCAGAGCCATTTAATTTGACCTGGGCAGGCATATAGGGCTTGTTGGATTCAAATATGCCCTTGAATATTTGCAGCAGAAAGTAACACAACATGTTAAGACAGTCAGCTGTCAGGATGGTTCTCCTGATGCAAAGTGTGGGGTATATCATCTTGGTTTTAAAATTTAGTAGCAAATTGATTAAGATGCTTCAGTTATTGCCAAAGCCTACTTTAATACTAATTCTTGCTGCTTTGCCTGTTCTGCTGCGTTGTTTCTCTGAAGCCGTAATTGAATTGATTTATGGTTAGTGCTACACACTACTGGTTAGGCCAGTGGACAGGCTGCAGGTTAGTATTCTCTTGGAGGTCAAAATTGCAGGAGATATTTCCCCCCATCATTTGCCAAACATGAGTGCAAACAAAATATTTGAATTTATGAAAACTTCTCCAGTGAAATTGTTTCAAATGAGTCTTGAAATGTCACGTTGTCATTATGAGGCACCTTGCATGGGATAACTATAAAAGTGTGCGTTTGTTTTAGGTTTTTTTTTTATGTCTTGGGAGCTCAACCTCCATGATTTTTTTTTTGTTTTACCTTAGCTTTTATTGGCAATAGTAAAGCCTTACTTTTTAGTCTGGGATTCATTGCTATGTTTTCAAGGCCTTTCCATGACTTACAGTTTGTATTTATTTAACAATTCTTTAGTACTGGTCTGTGTTGCTAAACTAGGGGCTGAGAAGCCAAGAACATCTTAATTCTTTGTGAAATAAGTAATTTAAAGTATCACTTCTTAAAGTAGCATTTTCTTAAAAACTTATTTTGCCCTGAAGTTGCTTCACAGTGCATTTAATTAGCAACATTGCCATAGACCTGTGTATCTTTTCATTATGCAGATCTTCAGTTCAGTTTGTAGAAGCACACAGAATATGTATCATTGTCTGGGAGTTTTCCAAAATAAAATTTTTGTCTTAAGAAGGCTTAGAAATGGGACATGTGATTGTTGCATGAAATGAGACATATTTTTATACAAGCCTGTGGAGTTAGGTCCTGGGATGATCAAATGGTACAATGTAAATGAGAAGGGATAGGAATTAGGGATCCATATCCCAGACATAAGAGAAATTGCCTTATGTGGAATTCTGGTCTCTACTGTTTGGAAAAGAAGTTAACTAGGAAGTTGCTGCTTTTTTCCTGTTATTGGGAGGCCACATTTAGCAGTACTGTGCTCACTACAGCTTCCTGAAGGTTTTGTGAAGAATTGAAATTGGGATAGAAAACTACAGTTTCATACTCTCCGCTGCTTCGTGTTTTTCTTGGCATACGTGTTCTAATGCAAATGGCAGCCAGAACTGGCACTGAGTGATGTTTGAGAAATACACTTTAATTATACAACTTTGGCAATAAAAGATGTAGAATTCTCAAAGACTCTAATTCCTAATTAGCATCTAACATCATTAAACATTCAGGAAGCTCAGAATTAAGAGCTGTGCAATCCAGTATTAGGAAAAAAACGTTGAAAACTTGAGCATATAAAAAAGGTTGGTGGGCTTTCATTGTGGTTGCCTGTCAGTAGTTTTAAGCTTTCTTAGTTTATAGGTAAGAAAAAAATATATATTTAATCATCTGCTTGCTCAGTCATTAAGGATTCAATAATTAATTTTCATTGGTGCTGAGTCACCATTCCTCACCTATTCAGATGAAGTCAGAATTAAGCTTTAAATCTGAATTCTGAAATGAAGATATGTTATTTCTGTTTTCTTATAATTGGTGATGACGTCTCTTGATTCTGATGAGCATTTTTGCATCAGAAAAGGCTCAAACTTGTTTTCAAGCATGTTAATGAACTCTGGAAAGATAAAGAAGGGAGATTAGCAGAAAATTACTTTCTTGCAATATTCAAGATTTCTAATTTATATCTCAGATTGAATCAGAAAATCTAGAAGTTTCTTTCATAAAAGTAATTTTTTTACAAATGCCTTTCTCATCTTGACCATTTTACACTTTCTGAAACTCATGAGTTTTTTTTAAACTAAATAGAAATAAAATTTGATGTGTAGAATTTAGAAGTTATTTCCAAAATGCTTTGGAAATGTTGACTTCTTTAAAACCAATATTCTCCTACAAAAAAAAAATTAGAAAAATCTGCGTTTTTTGAGTAAAAATTATATACAACTTCAAGAAAAATAAAATGTTTTTATTGATTAAAATAAGTAGAGACATGCATAAAAGGAGCAGAAACTATTCTGTGAAGTATAAGGCTTTCAAATATATGAATTCTTTTCTAATGATGATTGCAATTTAATAGGAACATACTGTTACTTCCAGATCTGCAATTGCTTTGAGGTTTCTTAATTTTTTGTTTTGATTTGCTAGTACTGAACACAGCTGAATTCACTGAGACTTCCCAGTAAGAACCTTGCGTTCTGTAAATTCAGGAAACTGCTGACTTTTATGAGAGGTAAACTTTGTTTGTAGTTGTCATTTCTTTTCCATTCCCACTTGAGTGATACAAGATTGGTTGTATGATTAGTAGCATATTACTCACTTTGCAAAATGCACCAACAGGAGCATATGATGTACTACCAGGGGGAATTCTACATGTGTGAATATTTTTCAATCCAGTCATCTTCTTTTTTTTTTTTTTTTGGTCAGGGCATCTTCAAAATACAATAAAGAATAGCTTTGTACTTCTTCACAAACATGCTGGAAAAAATGTATTTATTGGTATGAATGCCTCTTGTTCAGTTGGTTTATCTGTTGCAATCCCAGCAGTCAGTTTGGAATTTCATGTAGAATAAGAAAAATCCCTCCTTTTCCTCTTACATTTCCAAAACCTCTCTGTTGGTGATGCTGAGTCTGGAATCTTACCTGTTTGCATATTTACTGGGATAAAGGCCCACTTAGCAGCAACCCATGTTGCATAAAATATTTGCCAAAAATATTAGACTCTGCCTTCTGCCCAGCTTGCAGCTCTGTGTTCATCCCTTACACCAGTGTGTGGCATTTCTCTAAAGCTCTAGTTAAGCTGCTTTTTAAGCAAGGAAAAATGTAGATGGTCTTCTAGCAGCTTTCTGCACGTGGCTTCAGATTGCAGCAGTGTGTGTCAACCAGCCTGACATCCAGCCTCCAGTCTGGCAATTCACTTACTTGGGCACTGATCTTCATGGAGATGGTGTGTGGGTTGCTGCATCCTTATTCCTCAACCAAACCCGTATCAATGAGCAAGAGCATAGCTAAGCCTCAGAAAACCAGTTTCCCAAAATGAAGAGCTCAGATGTCGGTGACAGGATTCTGGACATCTGGGAAGAAAATGGAACAGATACCTCCTGATTTGGGCCAGGAAAAGGTTGTACTAAATCTTTTTGAGAGTGGCTTCAGTACAAGGAAGAGGGTGGGGACATCTGACTTCCCGCCTGGCTGAGGGGAACTGGACTTGGACTATAAATCTCTTGCTTTCATCTGCTATGGAGCTGAAAGGAAAGAGGGGATCAAAAGTGAAAGCACAATCACAGCTCAGAAAGGTGATTAAAGAGGTGTGGGAGATCAGTTTAAGAGGCAGTTCCCTGTCAGTGGAGGAAACTGAGTTAGGAGTCTCAGTGGGCATGTAAAGATTAACAAGATGCACAGTAAATGTTGAAAAATATTGTCAGTGACTAGGGAAATGCAGAAAGGGTGATCAGGACAGGACAAGGTGAGAAAAAGGTGTTCTTTCTTTTCTCTTGGAAGAAAAGATATGTTAGAGAACAACTTTAGCAGAAAATAAAAACTTGTACGTGGGTTATGACTATCCCAAAATGTGGCAGTATAGTCACCTCATATGAGCAGTTTATGAAGATCCATGTATCTTCAGTGCAATCTTTTCTTGTGTTTGTGGGTGTTTATTTCTGAGTTCATGTTTACTTTAAGAAAAGGAGAAGGAAATAGTTTGGTCAGTTGTGGGAAGGAAATTAGAAGTAGAATGGAAAGTATTGCAGATGTGGTCCATCTATTCCCCTGTCCTTACAGGCATCAGAATCTGAAGCCAGCTTTGAAAGTGGCTCTAGGTACAGCTGGGAGAAAAGAAAATATGTGACCTTGGCTGATGCTCTCTCTGCTGCTTGTAATTCATCCAGTCCTGCAGGCAAGATGGAAGAAACAGGTGGTGCCTCAGCTGGTGAATTGTTGGAGAGAGAGAGGAGTCTTTTGTTCAGTAGCAGGAGCCAGCCTGAGCAGCCACTGCCACTGCTTCTGGCACAGGTTAATGGGACGAGGAGGAGGAGCACACAGTGTTTACCACAGCTGCTGGTGCTGCTGGAGTCTCCTCTATTGAAATTGTGTTTAGCTTTTTGTTGGGTTTTTTTTTTGGTGGCAAAATCAAGCAAAACTGCTTTGAGAGAACAGCCACGGTGTTCTTCTGGGACCTGGAAAGTTATTAATTAGAGTGTGCAAACCAACTCAGAATCCTGTGCAAATTACTACCTTGATGTCTGGGTGCTCAATTAGTCATGATAAGAAAATACATTTGGCTGGGCACTTATAATCCTGAGCAGTTTTCTTCCCAAGTATAGGTCTTTGTGTTCTCTCTGGGATCATCTGGAATATTGTGACAACAGCCAAGTATTTCCCACACGTTAAGAATATATACAGAAAACACAGAGCCCACAGATATTTCAGCTTTGTGTTTCTGAATTTGTGAAGATAAGCCTATTATCATAGACACTTACAAAAATGGTAATATATGAACATATTTTACTTGTTGTGGGTTTCTGTCCAGTCAGTGTGCAGGAATTTGTCTCTCTTGACAGTATGGAAAATAAAATTTTGTTCAGTTTTAAAGTACAAAACATCTTGCTAGATTTATTCAGCAGGCTTCAATAAATAGATAGGGTGCTTCATTTAAACTGCTTTTCCTAAAGTGAAAGGATACAGAACATGATTTTAATGAAAATATATATGTTTTTGCAGTCTACCTTGGTTTTGTTTATGACAGTATAGATTCAAGGGTAGAAAAAATGTGAAAAGAAATCTGAGGGGAAAAAAATAAGTAACTTCTTCTTTATTGCTTGTTATTTTTTCAAATCAAGAAGAGTATTTCTTTCTAGGCGTACAAAAGTAGGATGACTGCTTTCAGCAAAGTAGTTACATATATTTGGTGATCCAGGTGCTCTGACATAATTCCAGGACTTAATTTCTTATCTGTTGAGAAGGCAAAAACTCTCCGTGCCCTGGGAATCTTCTTCAGACAGACTTCTTTGTTTTCCCTGATTTCATTCCAGATGTCAGAGGAGTCATTTGTGCTGTTGGCAGCCTCTTGTGCTATCTGTAGCTGTGGTTTGGTTTTTGTTTATTTTTATTTTTTTTTTCCCCAACAACACACAGAGCAACTATGGAGAAAAAGCTAACAAGCAGCAAACCACTCAGCACTGCTACTCTTATTTTGATAAGACCAGAAGTAAAATCCCTGTAAAAGGAACTCAGTGTGTGTTCTCTGTCAAGCAGGCTGCCTTGCAAAATGGCAGCAGATGAACAGATAGGCAAACACTTTGTGTTTATTTGGCATAATGAACAGATTCTTTTATAATTCTTTCAATTTGGATAGTCATACTTTAAGTTTGGATTTTTAGTCCTGGTGTCTGTTGTAAGTGTTACAAGAGTGCCAGTCAAAGGGTAGAAGAGTGATGAGAGGCTAGTACAGAGAGTTTATAAAATTATCTTGCAAGTAATAAATACACAATCACGGAAAAGGATCTTGTTATCTCAACTGATATTATTAGTATGGGATTTTCTCCAAATCTTCTGTGTAATTCTTTGTCACATTTCTCAAAGGTAGAGGTGAATTCCTCCTTACCATCATGGTAAAGAAACTGTGTCATAGCCAGAAATAGAGTTTTTATGTCCCCAGGAGGACCCAAGTGGAATGTTAATCCTAAAATACCATCTTATATATTTTATGTATACCTCATCCCCTATACCACAAGGTCCCATATTTAGGTCTGCAAGTTCATCAGACTTCTTAAGATTGTTAAAGATGTGCCTCTTCATGTTGAGTACTTTTTCAGCATTTGTGGGCATTTCTTCTCCTTCTCATAAACAGATACACATTAATCATTTGCGTGCCATTTTGTGTTTCCAGAAGGGTGCTTGAGGAAGTTTAGGTTTGCATTTTGAATTTCACATTTGGTGGAGATGGGTTGTAGCAATCTGAGTGACTCAAGGGTATTCCTAGAATGAAAAAAGTTTTCCATAGAGAGTTCTAAAACTTGGCAACTGAAAAAGGTTTATTTACTTTTTAATGTAAATAGCAAACATCCTCTCTTTATCTTTCCTATCAGTCATCTGATCTTTCAAATTTAGATTGCTTTTCATGGTGTCCAGCCAACTTGTTCCTCTGAAATCTTTCACAGAGATCTCTTTTAACTGTGAATTCAGGAAATGGTCGAGTCTGGCTGGCAGAGAGGCTCAGGGGCAGTGGACCTCTGTTTGCAGTGCTGCAAGGCTGAATCCCTGTACTATAGCACTGTAGCTAGGATGCTGGTAGCACAAGATGAAAATCTGGAACATTATGTTCAAAACATACAGATTTGCTGTTACTTGAGAAAACTAAGATTTGAATGTCAGTTTACAAAAACTCTGGAATCCACTTGAAAAGCTAAGAGAAAGTTAAGGATCAATGACTAGGTGACAAAGGTGGAATCCTGGAGTGCACAGAGACACCTGTATTCTCTGTACCTGATGCTGTGCTAAGAAACATCTACACTAATGCAGCTGAATCTGGAAGTAACCTCAGCAAGGCATGCAGGATACTCTAGGAAACAGTGAGTCATGATCTACTGACGTGTGTGCGTGATAAATGAAATTTCATTAAATTAGAACTGTTTTTTTTGCTTTGGTGAGTTTATTTATTTCTTTATTGGGGGTGGGGGGGGAAGGATGAGCATGCCAATTGAATTTTCCAATTGCTCATTGTAGGAGCAAGGGCTATTTAACTATGTCCTTCCAGTTTGTAATGCTTTGCTCCTTCACGGAAAGTGGTGCTCAGTAATGAGTCTGGATTTTGAGAAGCAGTTGTGGCATTTTTTTGTAGAAACCACTCAGTGCTGTTTGAAAGGAGTTTCTGACTATTTATGTGTCTGGTTCTTGAGTGAATAGTAAATTGGCTGGGATGCCCATTTTACTTTCTTTTTTCTAGAGGTGTTTTTTTTTCTATTGTTATTAATTGTTTATATAGTGCATCTTCAAAAGCTTCCATCGACTTTTTTCTGTTAGCTCAACAGCTCTCAACTCCTGAGCAGTTTCTGAGCATCCTTATATATTTTCTGCTTGTGTCTAAGAATGATCTGCTTTTTCATTGTATATTAATTTCTGAAAAACTGTTCTTGGTTGTTGCCAGCTGATGATCAAGTAATTCTGGAGCCTTTTAAATAGTCAACTGTCCAACCTACTGTATGTTCATACAAGTTGGGAGACTTCTGGTTTTCCATAGCCAATGCTGGATTAAGGTTATTTTACACTTTAACAGAAGTAATTCTCCATCCTCCTACCTGAGAACAGCTGATTGTTCTCCCTAGCAGAGTCCTAGAGCAGAGGTGTTGTGAGTATGGAGTCAGTGGTCTGGTTTTGTTCCAGGAAGGGAGTTGATAAGAATGTTTGCATCATGGAAACCTGAGTTTCATCATTGCTTTGCATTACTCACTCCACGGCAGGTGAACTCATCCAAGGATGGGTCTTGGTGGCAGGTGGATGGATGTAGAGTCCTCCATCCTTACCTGCACTCCCCTGAATCTTGTACTCCACTCTTGTACAAAATGTGAGGTGATTCCTGTTATTTTGAGATTGTGGCTCTGTAGTGCTCTCATGTATGTGCCCTGAAAATTTCAAATGGTCACATCCATTGATTTTTGGGGAATAGTGGTGAGAGTTTTTTCAGGAGGGAAATCAGGTGGCAGATCTTTAGGAAAAACTGGCATCATGACCACACCACCCCAGCCATGTAAGTACAACAACAGATCATATGGGCTGCACCACGTTACTGGGAGGGTCTGAAGTCATCCGAGGCCTCCCTGCCTTCCTTGTTGACTTGTGTCTGGGTTCTGTGAGAGTTTGTATTTTCCTGGATTCAGTTTCTGATAACCTTTGCAGATGTGGGGTCTGGGATGGTGCAGTTTGGACTGCTCTGTTTATTGCAGCTGATGTATACTGGTTTTGACCTCATGACTCTCCGACTAGCGTCTTGAATCACTTGAGAATAATTAATGCCCCAGCTCCCAGAACATTCTCAGTTTTTTCTTCAGCCAGCTGAATGTTCACCTTCCTCCACAGTTACAGGAAATTAAGATCTTCTGGGATAACATGAGTGTGGATGAGCTGTGTGCTTGGGGAAATAATGTGAACAGAGAGCTAACAGATAGTAAAAAGAGGCATGAGTGGTTCTTGTGATTATTTTCAACCCCTCTCAGCTCTAAAGTATATTAAGTACTGTTGTCTGGTTTAGGGAAAACTTTCAAAAATTAATAGTTAATCAGTTCACTCCATGTGGGCTTGGTTTTACACTGAACAGGCAATGTGCACAGCAAATTCTCCATAAACCCCGTGGGTATTTGTAGTAAAGAAGGATATAAAGGGCTGTCGTCCACCAGCAGTTAACTGCTGCAAATGACTTAATGGCATTTTTAAACCATAAATAAAACACTAGAAAGAAAGCAGTCAGGAAAAGAGGGGTTTAAACAAGTAGAAAATCTACACAGAGAGTGTTACAAAGCATACAGTATGCTGGCAATGTTCCAAATTTAATTCTGTTTATGTCCTGGATAACTAGATTTTTCTCATCAGTAGTAAAAATGTGTAATTCCAGTTATGTAGTCCTCTTCAGCAGAAAAACGATCACAGCTTGGGAATAAAAATGTTTAGCTCACAGCAGAGAGAAAAAAAAGATGCTGTGACTGCTGTCCTTCCACACAGGGGTTATTTATTGCCTCTTTTATGGAATTTGCACCACGACAGAATTTAGATGAGTTCATGTACAGTGTACAATGTGCAGTGACTTGGAGCTAAATGGTTATGAAAGACATGACATTTATGCACTCATGGTGCCAGTTTTTAATGACTAAAGAATATGCCTGTCTGCATGAAGAATTATCAATGTAAGATTTCAGTCTACACTGTGTAAATACTTTCATAACATACCTAAGTCTTTGTAATGCAATGAAATAATAAAAATAATTAAATTTTATACCTGAAATGTGATTTATTTCATTTGGAATGACTTACTGTGTATCTTTTATTTTTGTTGTTTCCAGTTCTTGAATGTGAAATGTAAGAAAACTTACTCATTTGGTATTTCATTTGTGGTATTGCTAACTTCTCATTTGATCCCCAAGGATGAGGTTCTTGGGGAGGGAAGAGTGAACATTTTCATTAAGTAAAACCAGGTGCCAGCTGACTGTTGTTTGAGCCAATTTATATTACAATAGGTTTGATTATTAATACATCAGAAATCTAATTTGTGGTTACTATAGTAAAAGTTATCTTTCCTAATTGTATCTCCCAATTAGTTTTAGTTTAGAGATTAGGGCCTTATTTTGGCTTGTTTTGTAGTCAAATTAGTAAACCACTAGAGCAAGGTTTTAAAAAATGACTCATTTTGCTCTTGACTGATTGTGCTATGAGTGCAGGGTCAAAGTGGTGCTTCAGAGAGTGTTCAGTTTCTCAGCTTCACTGTATTTCACCATCTAACTCTCTTTAACATTATATAAATAGGGTTTTATGGCATGTTAGGATGACAGGGCTGCTTTGTAGATAAAATACTTGTTTTAAATTCCAAATAATATTCTGATGTGACTCTGTATCCAAAGTGTAAGGCATTTAGGATACAAGCAGTAGGCATAAAATACCAAAAGTAGTTTGGGTCTTCCAGAAATAACTTTTTCCTTATTTGTCTTCTTTCATGCAGGCTTTCCTTCACCGAATGATCCAATGTGCTGCAGCCAAAGTAGATAAAAATGTCACGGAAGAGACAGTTAAGGTTAGTACCCTAATTTCTTACTTACTCTGTTTTGTATGTGCTGTTTTACTTATGTATGTTTTACTCTTTTGCAGTTGTTGTTTTCAAATATTGAAGATATTCTTGCAGTTCACAAAAACTTCCTGTCGCTGGTGGAGGAATGCTTACAGCCAGAACCTAATGCACAGCATGAAGTTGGAACCTGCTTTCTTCATTATGTATGCTGTCTTTTATTATAGCCTTATTTAATTTTTGTTTGTTTGGTTGTTTTTTTTTGGTTGTTTTTTGTTTTATTAATTACTTTTGTGATAGTGAGTGTACATAGTCATGAGGACAGAATATGACTTCATTGAATAATTTAGAGTACTTTGAGGTCATCTCTTAGTTATTGTCTTCCAAAAAAAAAAAAAAAAAAAAAAAAAGAGTAGAGGAGAATGAGGAAAGAACATATCCAATTGGCAGACTTTTGGTGTTTCATAGTTTTTATATTTGGTAAATTAGCCCAGGCTGACAAACTGAGCCCTGCATCATGGGCAGCACTGGTGCCCATATGGGATACAGCAGTGAAAGGATCAGGTTGGCATGAAACAGCAAAAGTAAAGATATGCTTCATTTTTATTCCCCTTCGCTGCTAGGTGAAAATGTGAAATTTAACAAAGAATTACATATGCTGGGTAAAATATCTGCATTGTTCTGGACTGCAAACATATTTTGCTTCTCACCACTGCAGTACTTCCACAAGTATGTTTGTATGTCCTGTAATAATTGTTTTCTAGGACTATTATTTTTTCTTGTTGGAGCAAAACAATGCCACATAGTTACAGAGCTCTGCAAAATTAGGGCAAGTGAGTTTGCTTTCAGCTGTAGTCCTGACAAGAAGTCTAGGTTTCATTGTTTTTCTCTGGTTAGAGTCCCACTTGTTTGCTATGTCTTTGTTTATTCATTGTGGGAAGAGAAAATTATTAATAGATTATGGAAACATTCTACAGAGGTTGAGTAACATCATTTTAGTCTGCAGAAGTATGGATCATATTTGTAAGGAAATGCTTGCACACAGAATTGGTAATGATGTCAGCAAAGAAGCCAATCATTTTTCATTTTCTTCCTGTTTTGTTTTGTTTTGTTTTTTCTGTACTGTGTTTCTGTGATAGTCCAGCCTCTGCAATTTTTTAGCAAAATATTCTGAAGTTCAACAAAAACAAATATAAGGTCTTTCACCTGGGAAAACATAATCTAGGCAGTGCAGCACAGGCTGGGATCTACCGAGCTGGAGAACAACTCTCTGGGAAGGGACCTGGGGGTCCTGGTGGACCACAAGCTCAGTATAAGTGACCAGTGTACTGCAGAGACAAAGGGAGACAAGAAGTTGCTGGGTTGCATCAGCAAGGGCAAGGATAAAGAAGTTATCATCCCACTCTGCTCGGTGCTTGTCAGGCCACACCTGGAGTATTGCGTTCAGTTCTGGTCCCTGCTGTAGAAAAACAATGCAGACAGGCTGGAGAGGGTCCAGAGAAGGGCCACAAAGGTGATCAAGGAACTGGGCAGCATGCTGTATGAGGGAAGGCTCAGAGAATTGGGTTTGTTCAGCCTACAGAAAAGAAGGCTTAGGGGAGACCTCATCACCATGTTCCAGTAGTTAAAGGGTGGCCACCAAGAAATGGAGACTCCCTTTTTACGAGTCTCATGGAAAAGACATGAGGCAATCTCCTCTCCTGAGGAGATTTCCATTTGACACAAGAGGAAGAATTTTCACAATGGGAACAGTCAGCCATTGGAATATTCTCCCCAGGGAAGCAGTGGATTCCCTAACATTGGACACTTAATATTCAGCCGGACAGGGTGCTGGGTCATCTTGTCTAGACTGTGCTTTTGCCAAGAAAGATTGGACCAGATGGTCCTTCAGGTCCCTTCCAACCTGGTATTCTATGCTTCTATGACTGAAATTCCCAAGTTATGCTTCCAGACTGTTCATAATTCTAATTTGAGGCTGGGCTTGAAATAATAAATGTAGGAAGAAGACCTGATCTTCTAAAATGAAGACTGTTCAACATCTAAAAGTGTTCATTCTGTGTTTTATTAATTGGAAGAAAGATCAAAATGGTAAGTGGAGATCAATGTATTTCTTTCTTTCTACAGAAGGAGAAATTCCGTATCTATGATGAATACTGCAGTAACCACGAGAAGGCACAGAAAGTTCTTCTTGACCTTAACAAAATAAGAACAGTGCGGGCATTTCTTTTGGTAAATAAAATTTAAGCTGGTGTTCTAACTTTGTGTTTTTTGGCTGGACAGTGAATTGCTAGCAGTGTCATCTCCACCATGTAGCAGCTACAAGCACACCTGCAAGGGGTTAACAGGAAGTTTCAGCTGGGGTGTTGTTGCCAGTGGAAGGAGTTGTGAACAGATTTTCACTGCTACACTTGGATCTGTGCATAATATAGTAATAGGCAGTGTGCCTTGAACTTGCTTGCCAAGAGACAAGGGTGTAAATCCAGCTGTAACTGTAGAAAGGAAAAAGAAAAGGATAAGATTTGAGTAGAGATACAAAAAGAAATTATAGAAAGGAAGTTGAAGGACGCATCAGAACTGCTGAAGGAGAACATTCACGCTCTGTACTGTAGCCACAAGCTATGCCAGACAGAAAAAATGTTTGGTTATGGATCATAAAGCAGCCACCGTCATTTTAGACACTGACTTAATCTTAATCCCTTTATAAGACAAATAACGAGGGGTTTAAAAATTTTAAGTATGACAGTCCTCATGATTTTTTTACAGCAAAGCCAGTTTACAGATTCTGTGTGGAATGATTTTTTACTGTTGTCTTCATGATGTCTGTGATAACAAGGACATAAAATGTGAGGCATACTGTATTGGAACTTAAAAATACCTGAGAAGGTGTCCATGGAGGATAACATATTTCATAGCGATCAGATCTGATTATTGTGTTTTGGGACTGGGAAGCAAATTGCCCTAC
Organism: Heliangelus exortis; assembly: GCF_036169615.1. Lineage (NCBI taxonomy): Eukaryota > Metazoa > Chordata > Aves > Apodiformes > Trochilidae > Heliangelus > Heliangelus exortis. The sequence goes on from NC_092423.1 coordinate 117,200,549, forward strand.
CAGCAAAACATCACAGATGTGGTTAAAAAAAAGATTATTTCAATGTTGGTAGTATCACAAGTTTTATTTAATTTTATTAACCATTTTTAACATGCAGTATGCTTTCATTACTGCTCTTGACAGTGTTCTTAGTGAAGCTGTCCTATTGCAGCTCAGTAACTTTTTGAAAGGTACTGGATCTGACTCCCTTTCCTACCTGCATCCACTTAACAGCCAAGTTAATGAGCAGTGTGGGATTACTTTATTGTAGGGGGGTGCTGGATGACATGAAGAGCCATCTGCTGTTTTGCTAAGAGTCTCTCATTCAGCAGTGTTCTATTCATACTTAAAAACAGCTTCAAAGTTGTCCTATTTTTCCTTGTTGTTGACACAGTATCCTTCACCTTGCCCCAGACAGTGGAGCTTCACATGTGTGGTTCTTGTACTGGGAACAACATGACCAGGCTCCAGAAGGGGTGAATGCTGGCTACAAAAACAGAAAAATCAAAATACTCGAGAGAGAAAGATTGCAATGATTTTTATTTTATTTTATTTTATTTTATTTTATTTTATTTTATTTTATTTTATTATGAGCAAGGATGCCAAACGTGCAGTCATGGCAGTTTGTGTCAGCATTTTTTACTGCTGGGCAGATGCACAGGGCTTTCACATTTGCTTCGGGTCCCTCCTAGATAAAGTGGCAGAAATCTGACTTAGAGAACAGGAGTTCTGACTGCAATTTGAAAGTATAAATGAAACCTTCTAGCCAGATAGAACAGTTCAGGTCATTAGAGGTATGATTATCTATAAATAATTGCCAGCTGACACCAGACCACTGAGTCTTTTAGTACAAACACAGTTGTTATACAAACCTATGGTCTGCATTGCCATTATCTTTCTTGGTCTTTATCAGAAAAGCTTTTTCAAAGTGAGATCCTTTAGGATAAGAGAAGCTGGTTAACCTGAGTACAAAGCAGTGACTTTAAGAGTGGGTGTAGAGATCCCCATAGCAGCACTGGTTCTGTGTCTGTGTGTTGTGATTTACGTGCGGACTGGAGGAGCCACCCAGTTGTGTGGCCTCTGCTCCATCAACAATGTGTCTGCATTCAGATCTGTGGCCTATGTCCACATACCATCTGGCTGTGTTAAACTACTTTTGTTTAGTGTTCTCAGTTGAGACATCTTGCTCTTTGAAGCACTAGAATATCTGATACCATTGCACCACAGTTCCTTCTGATGTCTCCGTAAAATAATTTTCGTATTTATGTACGAATAATTTATGTATTTATACTTTAATTCCAGAAATTCCAGATATTTTCTGTTATGTCCCCTGCATACTTTGTTATTCCAAATAGCCCTTATTCTTTCCTCT